>NC_135760.1:11188295-11522407 GCF_052425735.1 Oculina patagonica
GAGGGTTAATTTTGTTCAAGGTAATTATAAAAGAGCATAGTTTCTTGACTCTTTTGTTACTCATCAGTTGTTGTTCATGTTCATGTTACTGTTTATTTTTCATTCTTATCCTTTCAGTATTATGCAGTTTTCTTACAGTTTCATACAGAGAAACAGCACCACATTTTATTGTAAAAACTAACAGCTATGCAAAGAAATATTGATTTACTTACATTTAAAGAATCACACATAATTTTTTAATGGGACAGTACCAGCAAAGTATGTTAATTTATTGTTGCTCAAAATCAATCTGCAGTTTTAATGTAGGTGCTTTACCCAAGAACAAAGAATGATGTTTTTGTTTAACACAGCGTTTAGATGCAGCAGGATGTTGGATTGGATTGGTTAGCCTGCGAACAGGCTTTCCGGAGATTTCCGGAGAGCGCTTGGACGGCCTCCCCCTGAGGTCCCTGAGGTGTAAAGTTTGTATTAGACGCCCCTCTCTAAGAAACGCCCTGTGTCTTATAGACGCCCCCTCTTAGGATCGCCTCAAAAACCAAGGTAACGCTCCCTAGAGCAAAATCACACAATTTATTTAGTTTCGAACACCGAAGAGGCCAACGACACCAACATGGTTGAACCCGAAGTCAATGTAAACATTGATATAGAACTGTGAACAACATCTCCAGGCTTTGCATTTGCGCAGAATAGATTAGACTCCTAACTCACAAACTCTGCTTTTTGTCTTACTCTGCGAACAAACTTCATGTCCTAATTATTGTTTTGTTGACGTTGTTTCAGTTAAAGTGAAATAAACGCCTCTTTCTGATAAACGCCTCATATCTATTTAATGCCCCTAGCCTAAAATTTAATAGACGCCCCAAGCATTTATTAGATCATTTATGGTACTTTCGCCGGGTTTTGGTTTTACGACACTCAAATGAAAACTGTTCTAAACCAATAACTAAGTGTAGACTTTAAATAGAGTAAGACCAAAGCAAACAAGATTCACAACATATTGCCACAGTGATCCAGAGTAACTTGACAACAGCGTTCACAAACTGATATTTAATTCCATAAATAACGTGAGAACTAAAATACAAAGGTAAGAAAATTACAAACGGTCGTAAAAAATTAGAAAGAAATACGTTTATGCGCTTAAAGGTTACACAACGAAAAGTAAAATTAAAGATTACAAATAACGGTTAACAGTGTCGTGTGCAACGTTTTCCTTGTCTAGAAACTTAAGTCTAAAATTACAAACATAAGCGATAAAATAAAACTAAGCGAATAAAGGATGCAAGGCAATTAAAGCGAAAAGGTAAACAAACTAAGATAGCGTAAAAAGCGAAAATATTTACCTTGTGCTGCCTTTGATCACTGAGCAAGATTTGTGCTTCTTGAGTTATAGTTATTACGCCAACTGATCTCAGGAGGCAAAAAACGCAACCTTATAACCAGCAAGTGGCGCGACACTTTCGTGTGCGCTTTCGTGATAAACGGAAACTTTTGCAACGATAGAAGCGCGCGCGCGTATGAATACGTTTTAAATTTCTTTGTATCTATGCGCGCGCTGTTATTGTCACACTCCCACCAAATTATTTATAGTTTTACAATGAAAAAAATTGGGAAATCATGAATAATTTTTGTCTGCTTCCATGAGAAGGACTACTTGTTGTATTGGTCTTTCGATGGCGTCATGTCCGTTCCTTTGGGAGTCCCTAGATCCTAGTTGGATCCTTACTGATCGAACCAGTCCTTGTTTATCTGACCGGGTCTGTATGACCTTTCCAAGTGGCCACTCGTTCCTTGGAACATCTTCTTTCACAATTACTGTGTCTCCGATTTTCAGGTTTCTCTTCGGCGCGAACCATTTCTGTCTTGAATTCAGATTGATGAGGTACTCCTTTCGCCACCTACTCCAAAATTGCTGCGCCAGAAATTGAACTCGTCGCCACCGTTTCCGAGCGTAAACATCTTCTCTGACGAAATTTCCAGGAGGTGGAAAAAGTGTCTTACTCTTCATTGTTAGCAGATGATTCGGAGTTAGAGGCTCTAAACTCTTCGGGTCGTTCAGGCATTGGCAGGTCAATGGTCGACTGTTGATTATGGCCATGACCTCGTACAAGAATGTACGAAGCGAAGACGTATCGAGTCTTCCTTTGAAATCGTCGAGAACAGTGTTCAGGACGCTTCTCGTGGTTCTAATTTGTCTTTCCCATACTCCTCCCCAGTGACTGGAATGTGGGGCATTCATGACAAATTCACAGCGATTGTTCGTCAAATATGTCTGAATCCTGTCGTTGTCCAACTCGTTCATGGCAGTTGCAAGCTCGTTTCTTGCTCCTACAAAATTGGAGCCTTGGTCGGACCTTAGCTGTTGGACGGGTCCTCGAATTGCAGTGAAGCACCTTAAAGCGTTGATGAAAGCATCGGTCGTCATGTCATCCAGAGTTTCAATGTGTACCGCTCGAGAACTCATGCATGTGAATAGTAACCCATATCTCTTCAACTCTTTCCTTCCTTCTTTTATCGTAAATGGCCCAAAACAATCCATTCCGCAGTACGTGAAGGGCGGAGTTGACTCCACTCTATCTTCGGGAAGGTTTGCCATCTTCTGGCCTTCTGTTGGTCGTCTTTGACGTCTGCATTTCACACATTTGTATATGTGGGACGTTACTGCGGCATTAAGGCCAAGAATCCATATTCCATGAGAACGAATTTCATTCATAGTCATTCCCTTTCCTGAATGTTTGACCTTCTTGTGAAAGTGGTCGATGATCATCTCTGTCACGTGGGAATGTCTTGGCAGGATTATCGGGTGTTTAACATCGAATGGCAAGGTAGAGTTTTCCAGTCTCCCACCAACTCTTATTAGTCCTCGTTCATCAATAAACGGATCCAACTTAACGAGGGAACTTTGTCTTGGAAGCTGTTCCTTGCGAATAAGGCTGAGAACTTCATTCTTGAAGGTATTGTGCTGTAGCTCCTTGAAAATAAGCATTTCAGCTTCTTGTCTTTCACTTACTGTTGTGGCGATCGTTTTTGGCTTGTTCTTCTTGAAGGGTCTCTTCAGGTACGAAACCACGCCAACTGCTTTCGTCCAACTCGAGAATTTTGACACAGTGTCGACTAGGCTGAAGGATTTCTTGACCGCACAAGTTGCTCGTACCGTAGCTTTAACCTCGGGGTCTCCAATTTTAATTTCATGGATCTCTTGCTTGTCAGACGAGATTTCTTTTTCCCAGAGAAATGCAGGTCCACTGAACCAGTTGGATTTCATGAGTTCTTCGGCGTTCAAGCCTCTGGAGGCGTGATCTGCAGGATTGTTCTTGGTGTCGATGTATCGCCATCCCTTGGTATCGGTGTTGGATCTGATTAACTGAACTCTGTTGGCAACGAACGTGTGAAATCGCTTGGCGTCGTTGTTAATGTAGCCAAGTACAACTTTAGAGTCAGTCCAAAAGTACTGTTTCAGATTGGCAAGGTTTAATTCATCTTGCAACATTGAGCCGACCTTCGCTGAAACAACTGCAGCGGTGAGTTCCAACCTTGGTATTGTGGCGATCTTCGATGGAGCGACGCGGGACTTCCCCATTACCAGAGAGACATTCACATTTTCTTTGTCGTCCTTTACTCTGAGATAAGAACACTGTCCGTATCCGAACGTACTTGCATCAGCAAAATTGTGTAACTCGTACTTCCTCTCTTGGCTCATCGTGACTGGTGCGAAACATCTTGGAATTTGCAATTCTTTGAGACATAGAAGATCCCGCTTCCATCGCTCCCACTTTGGCCGGACTTCTTCAGGCAGAGGTTCATCCCAGCTGACGCCCTTTTTGCATACTTCTTGCAGTATCTTTTTAGCTCTTAGAACCAAGGGGGCCAGAAATCCAAGGGGATCGTAGACGGAGGCTACTGACGCTAGTACTCCTCTTCTAGTTAAGGGTTGATCCTTAAGAACAATGGAGAAGCTGAAGGAGTCTAACTCCACTGACCATTGAACCCCAAGAACTCTCTCTATTTGAAGTTGTTCGGATGGCAGGTCCATCATGGCATCCGCTGCTCTTTCGCTCTTCGGTACCGATTCGAGTACTTGACGGTCATTTGAAATGAACTTATGGAGACGAAGGCCACCCTTCTTGCAGATTTCACGAGCTCCCTGAATGAGTTCCTTTGCTTGTTCTGCGGATTCGACGCTTGACAGTCCGTCATCTACGTAGAAATCGTGCGTGATAAACTGAGCCGCTGAAGGGTACGCTTCTTTCTCTTGACTTGCCATATGTTTGAAGCCGTAGCTGGCACAACCAGGCGATGATGTTGCTCCGAACAAGTGGACTTTCATTCTGTACTCCTTGGGTTCTTGCTTAAAGTCACCATTAGGCCACCACAGAAATCGCAAATAATCTCGATCGTTTGGACAAACCATGAATTGGTGGAACATCTTCTCCACGTCGCAAGTGATAGCGTAAGGATATCTCCTGAACCTGCACAGCACGCCTGTCAAATTGTTAGTGAGGTCTGGTCCACTGAGTAGATGATCGTTCAAGGAAGTTCCTTTAAACCTCGCAGAGCAATCAAACACGACTCTAATCTTGTTTTTCTTCGGATGATAGACACCATGATGAGGTATATACCACTTCACTCCTTCTTCTTGCACAAGCGTCGGTGCTTCTTCGGCATCTCCTCTGCTGAATACTTCGTTCATAAACTTGATGTAATCTTCTTTATACTTGGAATCCTTCAGGAATTTGCGCTTGAGGTATTCAAGGCGAGCTAGCGCCATCTTGCGGTTGTCAGGCAATAGAGGCCGGTCTTTGAATGGTAGTGGCATTTCATAGTGTTCGTTTTCGGTCTTTCCGATCCCTTCTTCCATAATTTTGAGGAATTGCAAGTCTTCTTGAGAAGTCTTCTTATCATCTTTGTTTTCCTTAAAGTCTGACTCAAGGACTCGTACGACATCGCTCATAAGCACAGCAGGTAGCTCCTTTACGGCAACTTTGTGGCAAAAGGAAGTTTCACTCTTTACGTCGTTACCACCTACGATGCTCCATCCGAGATCTGTCTTTATACCATATGGCTCATTACTCTCGCCGGTGATAACTTCTCTTGGGGCTAAAGCTTGAGAGCAGTCGTATCCAATTAGCAAACCAACATCGCAGTCCAATAAGTTATGCATTTTGTCTTCAATCGTTTGCAAGTGATCCCAGTTCTTAGCGGTGGTTTTAGTCGGAATGTGGTCTTCATCGGCGGGGATCGACGCACTAGTGTAGGCGACTGGTATTGAGATCTTAAGGTCGGAATTGTATCCTCTTACTTGAAGATTTGTAACTCTTTCGCTGTCGATGACTGACTCTTGGCTAGTGATAGTACTCAGCCGAAGCTTTATCGGTTGTGCTTCTGCGTCGAGCTCGTCGCACTTTTCCTTAAGAATAAAGGTTGCATCACTTTGAGTGTCTAATACTGCATAAACCAGTACTTCCTTATCGGGCTTCGTAGACGATGATAGCCACACAGGAACTATCATTGACGTAGTTGCACTTGAGGTCCCTTGTGATGCACACGAGGTTGACTTGCGAACATCTGTGGGTTCCTCTTCCTCACTTCTTTCTTCTTTCTTTTTCGTTTCTCTTTTTTCTTCGTGAAGACATGTGGGATGCTTTTTGTTGCATGTTGAACAAGTTAACTTCCTCTTACAATCGCTGGACATGTGACCCTTCTTTAAACATCCGAAACAAAGCCTGTTTTCTTTAACAAAATTCTTTCTGTTCTCGAGTGTCTCAGTCTTAAACCTTAAGCAGGCATCCAACTGATGATTCGTTTTCTTGCAGAAGGTACATTGCGGTTGCTGCTTTGGCGTTTCATTCGGCTGTTTAGAATTCTCTTCCGTAGTCTTGGCGGAGTGAACAGTCTTGCTTTTTAAGTCCTTCGACCTTGGCGGTACTTGATGCGTGCTGTCTGATGTCGTTTCTGCCTCCTTTACAGCGTAGCAGGAAGAAATAGGATTGCATACGATATCCGCTTCAGCATTGACGAAAGACGTGAAGGCCTTGAAATCTGGGTATTTCTTCTCTTCTTTTATTCCTCTTGTGGCTTCTCTGTTCCACCTCGAGACAAGGCTGTCCGGTAACTTGGAGAGAAGCTTTTGGTTTTCCATGTAGTCATTTAAGACTTTTAGATCCTCGATTGTTTGCATTGCAGTTTTTACACTTGCTAAGAAGTCGGCAAATCTTCTGAGGCCTTGGTGGTCTTTAATACCGATCTTTGGCCATCTTTGTAGCTTGTCTCTGTACGCTTTAGCTACTACAAATGGGTGACCAAACCTCTCGTCTAGGATGTTCCACGCTCGTTCATAGGCTTCCGATGAATTTTGCAGAAAGAGACCGCTGATGGCTTCCTTGGCAGGTCCTCTCAAATATCTTTTCAAATAGTACATTTTGTCACTTGCCGATAAGTTCTTTCGGTGTATGATCGCGTGAAAAGATGACTTCCAATCTGGATACTGGACAGGCTCACCGCTGAAGATGGTAGGTTCGGGCGTTGGGAGGCGACTCATGCTGAATGATTCGGTAATTGCGGTGATAATCGCGGCGGTGGAATCGGTGTTTGATGATTCTTGCGGTTGCACTTGATCATATGAAAGACCAGTGTTTTCGGGTGTGATAGGAGACTGATCAATGTTGCGATGCTGTTGAGTGCGCTGCGTCGCAGAATTTGAGGTGTTTGCATCCTTTGTTAAGTGCCTTTGTTCTTGCGGCAGTAGTACTAGGGATTCTGAAGCTGCCTCATATTGTGGCTGAATTGGAGAAATGCGCTGGATATCCTCTTCGACCGAAACTATGTCGTCTGCAAACTCTTCAGCTTCTTGGTAAGCCTTAAGCTTTGCTCTTGCTATTTCCATTTGCTTCTTTACTTCGCTCTGTTCCAATTCCAGTTTTCTTCGCGCCAGTTCTGCTTCAATCCTTGTTGTTTCGGCCCGGAGCTGCGCTTCCATTTTGGCGATGTATTCCTTGTGTTTTGCTTGTTCTTGCAGGGCATTAAATTCGGCTTCCTTTGCGGCTAGTTCTGCAGCAGCATCGGCTTTCTTTACGTCGATGAGGGAAGAAGCCTTTGAGGACCTACTGAGTCTTGACCGACTTGACTTTGTTGATGCTTTGCTGGATATTCTACTTCGGACAGAACCTCTATCTTGCTCGTTGCGCAGCGCTAGTCCACTCTCGATTAATTGTCGTTCTAGTTCATGTTCCAGGGTTTGCGTCAGAGCGTCGCAGGCGTCCATTTTTTGGCGAATTTCTTGACTCGGAGGTCGAACCTTTCGTAATTTCTCGTAATTCTTCTGAGTATTCTCGCGTAGCTCCTTTAAGCGTAGAATGGCTTCTTTTCTTTCTGTTTCTGACGAGGGTAGCTGATTGACTATGGACGACTCGATGTCTTCCGCTTGCCTTTTCCATGCTTCATGGGTTTCGTGGAATTTCCTTACGAGCTGATCTTCTTCTCTCTGTCGATCTCTTTGGAATTTTTCTTGATAGGCTTGGCCCTTTTCGGTAAGTGTTCTAGCCCGAGTAATTCGCGTTTGCTCTTGGATAGAAACTGCGCTTAAACTATCTACACTATAAATTGAATCTACTTGTTCACTTTGTACTTCAACTTGACTTTCTGAACTAGTCATTCTGACTATTCTGACTAAGTAAATCTTAATTATGCTTAAATAGTTTCTTCTTAACTTTAAGATTAGACTACACAACTGTAAAGTATTCCTTAGAGGCCGCGTAACGCGACAAGTAATTATTTATGAAGCGTGAACTTAACTTAAATGCAATCACTTAAACTTATTTCTGCAATGTTGCAGAATCTCTTAGACAATGTCTCTTGTAGTGTTCTTGCAACTAAAAACTCTTAAATTAACTTTACTTATGGTTTCCGTCGCTTGACTTGTGACTTGTGACTGACTTTGTGACTTGTGACTTCGTGATTTGCAACTTGAACTTCACGCTTGACTTGACCTTGGGTTGTTACGGGCTTGACCTTCAGTTGTTTATCCGCTTGACTTGCTGGTGTCTTCGTTCTTCGGTTCTTGTTGTGGTTCAGCAAGTTCTCACTATTGCCACAGTGATCCAGAGTAACTTGACAACAGCGTTCACAAACTGATATTTAATTCCATAAATAACGTGAGAACTAAAATACAAAGGTAAGAAAATTACAAACGGTCGTAAAAAATTAGAAAGAAATACGTTTATGCGCTTAAAGGTTACACAACGAAAAGTAAAATTAAAGATTACAAATAACGGTTAACAGTGTCGTGTGCAACGTTTTCCTTGTCTAGAAACTTAAGTCTAAAATTACAAACATAAGCGATAAAATAAAACTAAGCGAATAAAGGATGCAAGGCAATTAAAGCGAAAAGGTAAACAAACTAAGATAGCGTAAAAAGCGAAAATATTTACCTTGTGCTGCCTTTGATCACTGAGCAAGATTTGTGCTTCTTGAGTTATAGTTATTACGCCAACTGATCTCAGGAGGCAAAAAACGCAACCTTATAACCAGCAAGTGGCGCGACACTTTCGTGTGCGCTTTCGTGATAAACGGAAACTTTTGCAACGATAGAAGCGCGCGCGCGTATGAATACGTTTTAAATTTCTTTGTATAGGGGTGGCGAATGGTACCCAGAAAATCCAGGGTCTCGGAAAATTCCGGTCAAATCTCGAAATCTCGGACGATTTTGTGATGAGTCTCGGAGTCTCGTTTTTTGGGGATTTTTTTGTGTCTCGGAGTCTCGAATTTTTGGCCGCAAGGTCTCGGAGTCTCGGATTTTATATTATTTCAGCCAGAATCTCGGACAAAACGAATCGTTGTTAACGAAAAGCTACGAGAGCTAACGAGGAAAGTCCGCTCATTCTCCTCGCCCAGAGGCCGCGATCCTTCTGGTCAGAAGGCATTCTCGTTCCCAGGCAATACCAATGAACTCTACATTAAGTTTCAGACGCCCGTATTGAAATCGCTTGAATACGATTTATATATGTGTACGATCGTGGTCTTTCGAGTATAATGGCGTGACCAGCCAGTATATTCAGTCAAAGATTACGTACACGGAATGTACGGATTACACCGATTACTCATGGTTCAGAATTGGAAACTTTATCCGTATCGCTACTCTAATTATAGCTAACCATATAACTTTAAATAAATAGGTTTTGTCTTACCCTGTTAATCCGATGTTTCGTGCTTTTCGAACTCTGTAGTACCTTGAGTGGTTAGTCTTGTGCTGTACTGCATTCAAGATTAAGACACCTTGCTCTCCTGTGCATTACTTACACTGGAGTATATATAAGTCACGGTAGCGGTGAACTCTCAAGGAAATTCAGCATAGGACAGGAACTGAGAAAGATGCGATGGACTGATATTCAATTCAGGGTGCAAGTAGCTGTACTGAAATAGCAGAATCTCTGACCCGTTTCATATAAAACTCTCCGTAACAATACCATAACAATTTCTTTGATATGAATATTTGGAAAATTTTTAAGAATGATCCAAAGCCTGAGATTTTGAACAGAGTATAAATTTTATGTTAAAATTGCAAATACCATATAATTATATGTTTTAAAATGGACCGTATACATGTAAAGCTCTTTGTTTCTCCAAACGAGAAAAATTGAAAATGAGAGTAAAAAACCGTTACTAGCCAAATGCTCCGATGCTTATGACAGTTCGATGAATGGACGATGCAATACGACGATATGCACAGTATACGACATGAACGGAGATGTAATATGCTAAACCAGTTTAAGAATGTACACAAGAGTATTTTCAGCCTAACAGCGGCGGAAAAATGTGAAATACACAGCCTAGGCCGGAAAAAATATTCAAATAGGAAAAAACAAGAGTGTATGTGCAGCGTGAATCTAATATCATTACGGAATAAACGCTAATGAAAGCTGATAAACTCTCATAGGTTAATGCATCACATGAATGGGATACCGTTACACCTGTTAGGTAAAATTCCTGGTTCTCTGGATTAGTCTTGGAATGTTTCCAGATTTAGCTATATTTCCAACGTGGTCGCAAAAACAATGAATTGCGCGCATATAAGAAACGTTGACCTATTTACAAATTGTTTAGCTAGAACACGCAAGTAAGCAGTTATGCATAATCGATTGTTAAAGCTAGCCAAAGCTTTGGTAAAATTCAAGGGCAATGCCAAAACACGTGGAGACCATGCGATCATGTAACCACTTACTTAGACTGTCCACAGCCCTCTATTTTCGTGTTTCTCGATCGATGAGCGCGCAGTGAGAACGGCAAGAGAACTGGACGTTTTTTGCGTTGAAAAATTGAGAGGCTGTGGACAGTCTACCACTTACTCGTTATTCTTAAGCTTTATACTATCTCATACTACGCTACTTACGTTTTCTTTTTTGCCGATGCTTTTCCTTCTCCCCTTCTTCGTCCATATTTATCTATGAACCAGTTCTCAAACGTTGGAAAAAGCTGACCAAAACCTTCAAGATTCAAGGGATCAGATCGATCTGGCGACCTTCAAAAAGCTTTTACAAGAGACTGATACTTTCCGACCGGAATCGGGAAGATGTCGTGACGCAAACGCTCGCATAGTATGACAGAGCGTGTGACCTTGGATAGTTAAATGTGGGGTCGTGATAGGTCGTAACAAGGTTGCGAAGTTAATCCATAACTAGCAGCTGGCGTCTTACTGTGAGTACATTTCGCCAATTCTTTACGTCTCACTAAAAAAATACTAATCTCGGGCTAAATTTTTTACTGTACAGAGTCTCGGGCTCGGTTTTTTACTGCTCAGAGGCTCACAGAGTCTCGGGCTCGGATTTTCTTAAATCATTTAAGTCTCGGTCTCGGATTTTGAAACAAGGGTCTCGGCGTCTCGGCGAGTCTCGGATTTTACCATTCGCCACCCCTTTGTATCTATGCGCGCGCTGTTATTGTCACACAACACCACTTTAAACTGCAGTGAAAATAAGACTATAATGTATGCAAGACTGTACTTACACTGTGTCATTTTCTTTTGCAACAATCACATTTGCCTTGACTTTAAGATCCTTGATAATTCTGTGGTCCTGAGATTGTTGGAATATTGTTGCAACATACAAGAAACCTGGTATGATCTCCACTGGATACGTATTAATGACATCTAGCTCCTGTTAATAAAAGAATTAATACAATGGTGGATAGTGTAATAACTCATGATGTTTACATGTATTTAAGGGAGGGTACCTGTAGTCACAGATCAATTGATAGGTACTGCAAGCTTGTACGTGAAATTACTCATACGAATTAAATTACCAGTAAATTATTTTTAATATAGGTTAAACTAGAGCAAATTAAGAGATGTTGGATACCCTGGCCCAAGGTCTGATAGCAGCCAAATTGAGGTGATCACTGCTCAGTTTATGTAAGTATACAAATTTTAACTTAAGCAGAAACTAAAGTGCTCAAAACATTGGGATCCACGTCTCCATTGTAAAACACGTTCACATCATGACGCAAAATTTAGGATGCATGCATGGTAAAGTGTCTTTTTAGAGGTCAGCCGGCTATAACCATAGGCCACTGTGCATTCCACTAACAGCCTAAAAGAATCCTCAAGTGTTGAATTTATATGCATATGAACATCAATAATGTACATGTAAAAGCTCTGAGTACTTAAAAGTGAGAATGATGATATGCAGTCACATTTTACAGAAATACAAACTCACCCTGGGCATATATATGATCTTTTGAGTACGAAGAAATGGGTACAATGCAGAAAATTCCTCATATCCACCTAAATACGAATAAAAGAATTTATAACAAAACCCTTTTTTACCCGGCACCCTCTAAACTGCTGTAGATGAAACCCATATCTCAAACAAGGGAGTCAAATGAACACTGTAATATATTATCGTCTATGAAGGACATGGTTAAGTCAAATGTCAAACCCATCATGCATACATGTATGAACTGAAACGTTATTTTTGAGCTTGTAAAACATACAGAAGTGTAGGAACTTTCCTGCCCAGGGGGGGGGGGGGGGGTACCCGGTATATTTTTGGGTGGGGGTGTGCCGCTGGGAATTTGAAGCCCTTACCCTATACCAGACCATGTTCAGTTGATTTTTGCAACCCTATACTAGACTAGACACCGTAAATCCCTACGTCCCTATCCCAGACTTGCATTTTGTTAGAACTGTATCATTATCAGTGTTTTATGAAAAACCATCTGTGAACAACGATGCTGTGATGATTTTATTTACGTTTAGGAAAGCCTTTTTCTCTTCCGAGTTTCTGGACTATATTTGACATACCGTCGATCAGTTTCCCGGCAAATGCTACCCTTTTCTAGACCAAAACTCTCTGATTTCTATACCCTATCCCAGACTTAACTGCTTGAAAACCATACCCTTCACAGCGGCACATACCTATATAGCTCATGTATGGGAGTGCCCCCCCCCCCCCCCGGGCTTTCCTGCTCAAATAGTGCTCTTAGTTTTTCAGCTGTTATGAAATGAACTTAAATGGTTCACGTTCAAAATGGTTCATACAGCATTTTAAAGTTAACAATATTAAGAAATTAAGCTCTGCACAACATGCAACTGTAAAATACCTTTTATGATTTTTACAGGGTTCTTGCTTTCCATTTCCCACATCAGCTAAGCACACGGAAAAAATATTTCATTTTTCAAATATTCAATTAATATTTTATGGAGGGGGGCGTAAGGGGGGTCCGAAAACCGCAAAACCGCACAGAGAAACGCTACAAAACCGCAAACCGCATCAAATTTTACCAAGATACCGAAACCGCAGTTTCAAAACAACAACAACGGTAGACAAGACTGGATCATCAAGTCAACGTAACATTGGATAAACGAAACAGTTAAACACATCAAGTATTAACTGGAAGAGACTGCAATTACAAACCAAAGAACCCTGATTTAAAGCAAAACACTTGCTCAAGCTTGTTTAACTGAAGAAAAACAACCGAATGTGAAAGGATCTAGTGGAAACACGGGAGAATCATATTACCGCAGACAATTTTCTCACCGATTACCGCGACCTAAAATTTGTAATAACCGCACACCGCGTAGTCTTGTAAAACCGCAATACCGCAGATTAAAATTAAGATTACCGCAAAACCGCACGAAAAATAACGCAAAACCGCATCACCGCAAACCCTTACGTCCCCCTCTTTATGCCTTGATCACAATATTCAGTCTATTTAATTTGAGTAGACAAGTCAGAACAGCCAAAGGAAATACGGATACAGGTACTCATTACTTGTACTGTCGATACAGTTGAACCTCAACCTCATTATGGACACCTCCAGAATATCCCGGGGGTAGTCCCATAAATTTTGGATAGGGGTGTGCCGCGAAGGTTCTTAAACCCTGACCTATTTTAAGGATAAGAAAGCGAAAATTGGGAGAAGTGTTCCGTGACAACCCAAATAACGGCTAACCGTGTACAGCAAAACACAAATCTTTATAAAACCGCTTTATTAATACTTGAACAGATAAATCAGTCATTTTTCTTGGCGTTCATTTTAGCTGATAGAATTTAGGTACCATATATAAGGATCACAATGGGAACACATTGCCAAAAGGAGCAAACCGAGAACCTCAAAAACCATACCCTATCCCGCGGCACATACCTAAAAATTCCGATTATTATCCGTTTCCCCCCCCGGTTATAGGCCCATCTACCTGGAAACAAAAAAAATACATCCGATTATAAGGTCCCCCCCCAGATTTAAGCCCCCCTCTGCCGGATGACAGTACTGAACAGGGCTAATTAAATTTTGTTTTTTATGCATTTTTAACCTAAAAACGTATTTCATTCAACAATCCTGTGGCTCGTTTCGAAACATTTTTTTTTTTATCTCGCTTATAAGCCCTCCGGAATATATGCTCCTCCGCTTATAAGCCCACACAAAACCCCTTACAAAGTTGTATAAGCCCAGGGCTTATAACCGGAATTTTACAGTATACGATTGTTCAATGAGTAGATAAGGCTTTAAATCTACTGGATAAATCGCTATCCAGTGGAGAAGTGTTGACAAAACAAAGTATGCTATGCACTGGATAGTGATTTATCCAGTGGATAGCACTATACATCAGTTGAACAATCGGGGCCAGATGTACCTCCCTAAGCTATTACGGACACAGTTCACTTGGTCCAAGACACCAAAAAATCACAGGACAACTATATAACATGGACACCTCTATAACATGGACACCTCTATAACATGGACACCTCCATAACATGGTCACATCTATAACATGGACACCTCTATAACATGGACACCTCTATAACATGGACACCTCCATAACATGGACACCTCCATAACATGGACACCTCTATAACATGGACACCTCGGTAGTCCATAATACAGCCGCTCTTCCCTGTCCCTTTGGTGTTCATATTAAAGATCGAGGTTCAACTGTACATCACTGACAAATATATTGAACAGCACTAAGGTATTTGTATAAGAACAGTCAGACATGATTTAAATGGGTGTAAGGGTTAATTTAAAGGGATAATGTAGTTAAGAGGACCAATCCACTAGGTCTAGCAAGATCTTAGACCTAGACCTTAACAAGACCTACAAATGTAGGTCTAGATCTTGTTAAGGTCCTCTTTAAATCTTTGATGAGCTTGATGGATCCATTTTCTAGACCCATTTTAGCCCTTAAAAGTTTAAGGGCTTTTCAAGGAAATTACAACACAGAATTTATTTTCAAGCACTTGATTTCACTGTAAGAGTTCAGAATTTCAAAGACAGTCTGTCAGTCCTAGCTCAAACAAACATTTTCAGGTACTTATTATATAATAACGATAATAATATATTAAAAGTTACAGGCAATACCTACTCTAGTATAAAATTTGTAACACTGACTTTACGAAAGTGTACAAGTTTCCCTTTTGTCGGGCATGGAAATTACACTCCAAAAACAAAAAATATGCATAAACAAACTTTAAGACAGAATGGTGATTATATATTTGAAGGACTTTTCAAGACTCATTTAAAAAATTCAAAGACTTTTCAAGAAATTGGGCAGGTTTATAAACTTTTTAAGGTAACAGCCAAAGTTCAAGTGCTTTTTAAATTACGGTAGACTGTACCTAGTAACCAAGAAGCTAATTCTTAAATGCCATGATTAGTCCGGCGGCTTAGCTCCTGAATTGTGCGATTTTTGATACAAGCACCAAACTTTGCAGGATTACAAGCATTCGCATACTAATCAATTCTTGATATAGTGCCAACGCCAATTTCCCATTTTCAGCTAGTAAACAGCAATGAAATTTTCAGCCGAGAGGCCCCTCCCCCACGAAGTACTTCTTCTGTACTTTTATAAACCTTTTATTGTAGATTTTTATTCATAAATACAGATATGAATGCTTTAAATTAGGCTTACAACTGTTATTTTTTACCATCTGTTTTATACCAATAAATTAGTTGGAAATTATTGCATGGGAAAAGATTTTTCGTTCCCCGCCCTCTGCTCCCTTGCGTCTTTCTTTTTGCGCTAGCGTCCAGGTCTCTCGCGATCGGTGAACCGTTCGCTAACAGAAGAAAAATAGGAAAATATAGGGCTGTGAACAGTCTAAATTACAGCATTTCGTTCTAAATTTTGTACGTGCGACTTGGTATCACTACCTGACATAATAGTATTTGTCTATAAACCAGCTGCTCCTGCTAGTGTCAATTTGAGAACGATCCTAGACAGAGTCCAGAGGCGTGCCACTCGCTGGATACTAAGAACTAGAATCGGCAAGATGCCCTACAAACAACGACTGCTGACTCTTCGCTTGCTACCACTTACATATCACAGGGAACTTGAGAGATCTTTTATTTTTCTATAACTGTATTTCTGGATACACTGACCTAAATATTGATTGATATGTTACTTTCGTCACGCATGGCCGGTCCCACTCTAAGAACCCCACCCTCGTACTTAAACCTGCTTACTGTAAAACCGCAACTTTTCAAGCTTCTTTTTTAAATAGAATTGTAAAAGCTTGGAACACTATCTGTGATCTCGCCCCTCACGACAAATTTTCCAGCCTAATTATAAGTTTATTCAAATATTTTCTGCGCGCCACTTATTTTACTTTACTGGACACTACCCATGATATTGACATGCCCTGCACCTGATTCCTCTTCCGTAACTGCCCTTGCCACCGCTCTTAATTTTTGTGTCTAACATTATCTGCAACTTGTTGGAAAAAATAGTACTATTTTCAACGACTGACTCTGGAAAGCTGGTACACAAACTTAGAACAAACGCCTATAAACAGATGTCAACAACTACCGGCACCTTACAAACGACTTGTTCACGACTTAAACAGAACCGACAAACGGACCGCCAACAGAACGACTTAATTTGACTAACAATAGACGGAACAGAACAACTTAATTACACTAACAATAGACGGATCGAAACTGACCAATTACTGTTGACAAACTTTACACGAGTCTTACAGCCAATAACATCACGGCTAAACTGACCAATCAACATCAACGGACCAGACTTATAACAACATCGACTGACAACAACTTTTCACTTGACTCTGAAGATGACTTCCGCTCAGGTTGTCGAAACGTCAGTCACCAACAACAGTTCTTCTCAGAACTACTCTCACCCGGACGATCATACTTCACGACCTACTGATACTCCTGGGTTCAAACCATTTACTATATAAGTAATTAATTAGATTTATTGTATTTTTTTTAAAACTTAAGATTTTTATCACCATTCTTACTCGATTTTAGCGTTGCGCCTCGCATGGGTAACATTTTCCCGTTCGCGCAATTCCTTTTTGGTTCTTTTCTTTCTTTAAAATTATTTTGGTAAATTTTGAGACCAATAAAGTCAATAGACAAACAAATATTTCACGAAATTTAATTGATTTTAATAAATTACGGTTTCCATGGAAACCGGTGGTTTTCGGACTTGGCACTATATCTGAAAAAACTTCTGTTGGTGACCACTTTCATTGTGCCAAGTTTCATGCTTGTATCAAAAAGTGCACAATTCAACTAAAATTTCGAGCTAAGCCGCCGGACTAGATCGATCTTTGAATAGTTGAATTCAAATGTTATCTTTGATGTCCTACAATGTTTTTTATCAGGGATTTCGTGTTTTGGTGTGGCTGGTTGGTTTTGGTGTGACTGCTTTATTTTTGTTTTTTATCTTTTGTTTTATATTATATTTGATTGCAACACCCAAACATTTTTGGCAACTTACTTTTGTCTTTAATTGAACTGGTGTTACTGTCGTAAACTATAACATGTTCCTTGGTCTGCAGCTCAGCATCAGGAGGAACTGTGAAAGCACCAATGTCATTCTAGAATATAACAAGCAAAGTATTTATAAATTATTAAGCACCTGTATAAAAAAGACAAAAAAAATTGCTTATAATTCTACCACTGTTAGGGGTGGTGAATGGTCCTTCAAAAAAAGTAGATCTTGCAAAATTTTAGCCAAATTTGAGGGGTCTCGTCGTCTCTAATTTTTCTTGGCGCCTTCTCGCAGTCTCCATTTCTTTTGCAAGGCTAAAAAGGTCTCGGGCTCGCAGAAAAGATATAAGTCTCGCCTTCTCACAAAGTCTCGCATTTACCATTCAACACCCCTGCTGTTCCAGCAAGTTTTCATTTGCAGAAAATCAACATTTCCTAATTCCAATTCGACCTGGATAGAGCTAGGACCCGCATGAAAACCAGCTAGCGCTGATGTGGCATCCTATCTAAATATAGCCATTTTGTAAAAAAAGGTAACTTTGCTTTACTTTAATTTATTGCAATATTTGTTTATTTGAAGTATAGTCCAACACAGAAAAAAAAAACATCCATATTGCTTGTAACGGCAAATGACACAATCCTACTACAAATTAAATAACTACAGAAGAACCTTTGGATACATAGTAATGAAAAAAATTATCAATTTGACATCAAGAATTTCTTTTTCTTTTTTTAGCGAATGGTGCAAAATTGACATCTGAATTCAAAGTACTTTAACATAAAATTTAACAACTCAATGTATTAACTAACCCTTGGTGCAAATTTAGCTGTTATAATATGACTTTCATTGTAGTCTAGCCTTTGTCTTGTATCTGCAAAAGACAATAAAACAATACAGTAAAAACCCACAAGTAACAACCTAATTTTTCCAGGTTAGCTGAAACAGGTTCTTTTTCTGGCTTTTTAGGTTCTTAAGGTTTCTTATTTCCTGAGAAAACAGTTACATTGTTGCTTATAGAATTTCTTATGGTACCGTATTTACTCGATTAAGCGCCCTGGCGCTTATTAAAGTTTTGGACCTTGCGGGTTGGCGCTTATTCGAGGTGGGCGCTTATTCGAGGCTGGGGGCTTATTAAATTTTCACCATTTTTAGCAAGTAGTACGCTTATTTTGCAAGGAAACAATGTATTATAACTAAATGTGAAGGTGTACGAAAGCTGAATTTTAAATGTTCATTGAAAGTTTCAGTACTGAAAACTAAAAAAAACTCGGTGTTCGGGATAGTTTCTTAGTAGTACTTAGTCAATTTTAATCTCAACTTAACAATGATCAAAATTCCTCTTGTGCCCTCATTTTAGGAGGGTGGGGGTGGGCAGTTATTCAAGGCTGGGCACTTATTAAATTTTCTTACCTACAGGGTGGGCGCTAATTCGAGGTGTGCGCTTATTTGAGGTTGGGCGCTTAATCGAATAAATACAGTATTTGACCTAGTCCATGTATAAAACTTGCATACCACATAAGTGTATGTAAAAATGAAACACCATAGAGGACAGCATTACCTCTTGATCACACATATAAAATATATTCATGAATGTGATATATTTTGTGACTGTAAGTACTTTGTGATTTTCAACTTTGTCATTTACAAATGCAACTGGAGTGATAAAAGGCTCCTAGGCTAGGTGGTATCCCCAAAGAGGATCCAGAATGTTGACTTATCTTATTTTCCCAAATTAGTAAAGTTAACATGTTTAAATAATCAATTTAAGAAAATAAGTAACTGTTTCTAAATTTAAGGCTAAATTCATTCTTATAAAAACAACCCTCCAAGTTAGGACCATTTTAGTCACCATGGCAACTAAAATTTTGGAGCTGGCGACCAAATTGAAACCAAAGTCACCAGCCTGGCGACTAAAATTGAGAAGGATTGAAAGCGTGGGCTTAATTTAGCGACTAAAATTTTTCACTGGCAACCAAACTTGAGCAGGCGGTGGCCAAATGGCCACTAAGGAAAAAATAAACTTGGAGGGTTAAAAAAGGCGGTTTAATTGGCAAATTTTAGCCTGACAGGTTCTTAAATGTTAGGTTCTTACTTGCACATTTTTACCATATACAAGTATAGTAACATACATGGTTTATATGAAAGTATACATGTACACTTCCTGGTAATTCACTAATATACCATAATAATTTTATTATCATTATCATATTTCTGTTTTTAAGCACATTTATTAGAGAACTGTTAGAGATTCCAGCATTTGGATCTCGAACAGTAACTGTTCTTGGTTTATTTTATGAAAATATACTTCTCAGATAATTAACTGTGTGATGGGTCAATTTTCAATTTGCTGCCCCATCCACTTTGTTTTCTTTTCGCTGGAAAATTCTAATCATTGCTTTTTTTGCGTATAACTTACAACTCAGTAATAAAATTAGGATTGTTGATGATTAAGGCATTAAATAAATAATTAGTAGAACAGCAAATAAAAGTTTAGTTAAAAGAATTTTTATCTATTTTCTTCACCGGTAAGAAATGAATTCAAACAAGATCATTTTTTCAGCATAGTTGAAGTGTGCATTACTGTCAACAACAGTGGTGGTTAAGGAGATGCAGCATGCAGGGCTGCAGGAATTTCTGAAATTTGTAAAAATAAAACTGGCTGGGACAGCAATATTAAAATTCTGGAATATTCAACAGTTTAATTGATTTTCATAATAATTTACCTCTACCACTTACCTAAAAGAAGTAAATAATTGGGATCACTCAGCCTTGGGTACTGCCCAGCCTGGCGACATGAAGAAAAAAAAAAAACATTCAAGGTAACAAGAACTTAGAAACTTTGAGGTCCATTGGAATTATTTAATAGTTGGAAAATGATGAAGCTATAATGCACGTACTTTACCCCAGGGGAGGGGGGGCACTCCCCAAAATGGCCTATACGGGGAGGTGCCTGAGCCTGTCCTAGACAGGGTATGGCTGCAAGAATGTCGTAGAGTTTTACATTGTTTTTGCTTTCACTTCAATCAAAAGCATTATTTTATTTGTTCGCATTTCAATTCGTCGAACATCGCGTAAGGGATGATGATTGTCAATGTTGTCCTTTGTCCTAAATAGGGTCTTAAAATAGGGGTGTAATAGGTATTTTAAGTTTTTATAGTCCTAAACAAAACCCTAGCGACATCCCCTATACCTAAACGTAGGTCAAGTACCCACCCGGGATACTTAATGCACGTGCATACGCTTGAACCTTCAACCTCCTGCATGGTAATAAGCTGTTACCTTACCTACTGAGCTAGAATTCATTCACTGGGATTGGCGATTATTTAAATAAATATTTGTGAACAAAGGCTGTCGCAAAGCAGGCTACTCAACTATGTTTTAATACCACAAAAAATGTCATCCATAAACTTTACTATTTTCTTAAAGCTGATTTCCAGTCCGTACTGCGCAGACTCGGGGTTTGTTTTCGTTTTTGTTTTGAATTCATTGAAACGTTACACTTCGGTGACAGCATACATGAAGTTTTTTAGTCCGCCATTACAGTTCGTTTCGTTCAAGAATTTCCGATGAGCTGAAACGTCGGTTTGAAATAGCGTCAAGGTTCCTCTACTCGTTATTATTTGTTCTGCAAGGATATCTGGCGTTAATTATGAAGAAAAAGGTAAGTTTGTCGCGGAATTTTTAGTTTTGCTTGTAAACATTCCTTCGTGTGGGCTCACATAAACATTGCAGCCGAGATTGCGCAGTACGGACTGGAATTCATCTTTAAAGTTGACTTCTGTTTGCCATAAAATAAAATTCTACAGAGTAGAAGACTTACAAAATAAGCAAACTTTAAACCTTAGAAAGGTCAACGCACAAAACAAAGGAACCAGATCCTGGTGGATCTGATCAGCAAAAATGTAGGGATACAACTGCAAGCAACTGTAAAACAGAAAGGCTGACCCTACAGTTGGATTGAACTATCATAAATTTCCAAATTATATTTCAATTCAATCGTACGGTCAGCCTTTCTGGTTTTCAGAAAATAAAAACAGTTTCACTTTAATTCAGAAACACTAATTCATCTATAACTTGCAAACGTTACAGTTTACGAGCAGAACTCTGAGAACTCATGGACCCATCGGGGCCCAACTGTATTCTTATTCAGGCCAGACACAGCCTATATTCATATTTTGTCAACTTTGCCATCTATTTTTCTTTAATGGTAATTACAACAAACTGTTCATCATAAAGTTAGGAATTCGGCGAAATGAAGGTGGCCAGAGTATCACAATAAAGAATTTCGGCCGACAGACTAGTTTATACAAAACAGAGAGTGACATTTCTTACCTGATTTAGAATATTTTACACCTCTGTGCACTCTAATAGAATAGTCCCTGTTGACGACATCTACTTTGTTTGAAATGTTATTCAAAGTGATTTAAGCTTTGGTAAAACAGGCAAAAAACTTAAAAATTCTCAAGAGTCTAATGTCCACCATCCGCCATGTTTGTTTTCCTTGCCATTGGTTTAGCCATAGGAGACCCAAGCGTGAATGTAGGGACTGGTACTGAAAATTGAAACTAATCAAAAGCATATGTATTTTACTGAATAAAGTTTATTAAACATTGCCTGGTGTTATTTTTTGTCATTCTACAGAGTTTCAGCGAGATTTGAGCGATTTTAGGTTTTTTAACCCTACAGCGTTATAATAAGTGACAAGCTCAAATCTCGCTGAAACTCGGTAGAATGACAAAAAATAACACCAGGCAATGTTTAATAAACTTTATTCAGTAAAATACATATGCTTTTGATTAGTTTCAATTTTCAGTACCAGTCCCTACATTCACGCTTGGGTCTCCTATGGTTTAGCCGCTGTACTAGTAGCCTACGTGTAGCCGTACCCATCCCCCCCCCCCCCCGAGGAAAAGCGGGAGGGGAAGGAATTCTTCCCCTCCCGCTTTTCCTCGGGGGGGGTGGGTACGGCTACACGTAGGCTACTGTACTAGTTGTTGACGCGCTGGACAAAAAATGGACGGCGATAATCGTAGGGGCGGGGCGGGTGATTCATTTAAGAAGGGGCGGGGGGGGGGGCGGGGGTTGTGGCTGTGTAAATTCAGTGCATGAATCAAACAATCAATCATCTTTATTTTCACTTTTGCCTAAATTAAAGGTAACGGTAACAGCAAATAAAATTATCAACAGAGTCCTCCAAACTAACCATGACCGGAACTCACACAAAAGTCTATAAAACTGAAGTGCAATGAAGCCTAGATTTCACAAGTCGCGCAAGCAGGAGAAAGGGAAAATTTTGATCCTTGCGGTAAAGACAAGCACAAGGATCAAAATGCAATGCGCTTGTGATTATGTTTGCGTCGAAGCCGTTTTCATATTTTCACGGTGAAATAAGAGCTGTTATCTTTGCGCTCGTGCTTGCGTCGCTAGTGAACACCAGGCGGCCTATACATGTAACGGTATATTAAAGTAAGCTTAACAAGACAAAAGTTTTATCAAAACATGAAAGCGAAATCAATAACAACCTTCAAAGATTAAACTCTTACAAATCGAAAATAATGGAATTTTTGTAAGAACTGTACAATTAAAATAAACACAAAAAATAAAAAGCAAACAAATATTTTCAATTATAAAACGGATCGGAGTGATCATCTGTGTACAAAAATCTCGCTTGCACTGGAAGGCGTCTTATCAATTCGTACTTTGGATTTTTCTGGCTCTGTCCCCTGTCTCAGAGGTCGTTTGATTTCTCAGGCACAATAATTTCAACCCACCACTGAACTCAACTAACGGTTTTTCTTGAAAATAGTTATAACGCCATTTAATGGAACAAAATAAACCAAACCCCGTTGTTAACTGACAAATTCTTGCAACTGTTAAGAAATAAGGCCCCAAGGTAATATTCCTTTTGACAAAAATATGCCCTTATGGCCTAGGGGAGGAGAAATGACAGAATCTTTGCGTGAGGCCTCTAACCATGAGACGCCATTCACAAAAATATAGATGACAAATAAAATTGTGCCCTTATGGCCTAGGGGAGGAGTTTGTGCAAGGCCTCTTATATTACTGGAGATCGCAGATCATTCCTTAGATTAAAAATCCGCCCAGATACACAGATCAGATCACTCAGCTCCTCACTCTCTATCCAAACACGCTACATATTGGAAACTGTTCTCTGAAATTCCTGAATGCAGGTTAGTTTCCTACTTTTTTAAAAAACTTTTAGGGTTAACATGGATAAATGGATGTTTTGTGATAATTTTTTAATCCAAAAAGTGATTTAAACGAATTTCATTCAATGGAACAGTAAGCTTAATTTTATGGATAGGTTGGCAGTTTCTTTCTAGTAATGTTAAGTCTTCTAGCCATCATTCTCTCGATAGTCGCTGTGTTTACCCATCGCTACAAACGTAATTTTTCTACAGATCGAAAGTAGCCAGCTTTTAATACATGACAAGAACGATTAACAAAACAATCCATAGCATTTTACAGTCGAACAATACCGATATCTCTTAGTATGAAATCTCTCTCACGAATATGCAGAACACGCTAATTTTTTGCGCGGCTCGCTTAATTATAACCTCGCTTCTCGTGCGATCGAAGCATCCCGAGATTTGCTAGTTTTCTCCCGCATCCCGCAGTCTATAAGCTAAAGAAAGAAAGCTGCTCTCCTGTACATAACAGTCGGTGGAATGTTGTATAACTCTTTTCCATGTATTGTTTTCATCCATTTTATTGTACCTTCCAGCTAGAGTAAATTAATTTTATGGCCAGTTAATCTCGCAGATCTATCCGGCAAGAAATGAAAATCAATAAATAAATATGGCATCTGAAACAAGTAGATTCAAATCTGGAAAAATGTATTCTTTAAGAGACGCTAACATTTTACAACAAATCGAAATATCAGTAAACAAGCTACCAAACATGAGCGGAGAATTATTTTAATATACCCGGCCTAACGTCTGACGCGAAGATTTTTGGCCAAAAAAAGCGGTGAACAAGCGACAAATGCTTTGTCGAGCTAGCACGCGCCGCGCGAGGAAAATAAGTGTGATGCTCCCTTGCCATTTTTTCCCTCTTTCGAAAAAAGATACCCTATCTCAGACCAGGCTATAAAATCGCACTTCTCAAAAGATGAGCGATAACAGTATAAGAACAGTTTCTCGAGGGAGATGTACCTAATTACTGACCAGACTGCACACACTATTCCCTGCTGGTATTTAATTTAATATCAACCCTAAATTGATAGACGTGCCAATTCTAAAATGTAGTCATGAATAGATTGTGCTAGTAAATTCAGGAAAAATTGCTTGATAACCAAAAGTTGCTCTAAAGTTGCTCAAATATCAAAAAGTTGCCACCAAGCGTCCAACTGGCTGCACCTTTAACCTTCAGACAAACTTCATCAGTTTCATAGCACGGCACGCAATGTAGTTACGAAATTCCATTTATATCATAGATACTGAGATTTTCTCACTAAAAAACGATTGCGTACAAATGATACGTAAAATGCATTAGCCAATAGGAAAGGCGAACGATGAAAACTCACTAGTGAAAAAACGTCGTTCGTCCAATCACAATCGCGAACGACGAAAAACAACTTGTGAACAACACCGTATCGCCATTTTGATTCTCGTCGTAAACACCGGCGACATGGCGGAGACAAGTTCAAGGTTTGTTTGTGTCTTTAACGGCTCCACTGAGTCGTTTATATTGCAGAACAGGAAAACCAAAACACTAAAAAGAAAACGAAACAAGACGGCCATGTTGTCACAACGTTTCTTCAAACAAAAAGAGAAACACGAAGCGAGATAACCGAAATTCCTCCTGCCGAGTTGAATAAATTTAAACCTTTGAGTAAATTCGCACAAAGGAAGGACAAGAATACGGGCCGTCTTCACTCCGAGGGATTGTAGTGAGTTTTGATTCAGATGATGACTAAGACACTACAGGTTTGTCCTTGGTTTTAGCAGACTGTTTTCTAGATTTAATTTGGTAAAAGTTCGCTCGAGTTCGCGTTGAGTTATTCAACGTTTAGCGCTGTTTTGTTCTGTTAAAACATTGAACTGGAACTTGCAAGTTTTGTACAAGTCTAAGTCAGGTTTTCTATCAAAAGGTGTTTCTGTAAATGTTGTGAGAGTGTAAAACTGACGTCTCATTTCTTGTGCTACTTCATTAAAGATGTGATTTTGAAAGACAAACATGTTTTAGCTATTTAGTTTCAGTGGCAGATGAATGGGTTTCCTAAACACGCGTTAACTGATAAAAAGTCGAGCGATTTAATTTGATTTTCAAAAACCTCAGTATCTATAAAATAAACAAATTACACCATGGAAAATGCTTTGTACAATTTTTATTCACTCGTAGAGTTGTATCAGAAAACTCACTCGTTCGCTACGCTCACTCGTTCGTTTTCTGATACTACTCAACTCGTGAATAAAAATCGTACGCGCGCATTTTCCATGGAGTAATCTCTATGTGTAACGTGCTTCTACCATTCAAATTTTGGTCGGTTGCTGTTCAACTCAGTTGAAACCCGCCACTGAAATGTTCTCTAATTAGAACAAATCGTCCCCGATTATGGCTCCTGACCAAACCTGGTTGTTAACCGACAAATTCTTGCAACTGGTTTGGAATAAGATAACATTTCTATCCCTGGATACAAGACTTAATTCTCCACCCTTCAGTTTTGCACATTTTGTTATGGTGCGTTCGCAAGAAGACAACTCTTTGATTCGTGACAAATGCCGAGCCAAGCCACGCTGCATTAAAAAAACATTACTAGGATTAATTTTAATTTTTGACAAATATCGAACAAATATGTGCCCTTAAGGCTTAGGGGAGGGGAAATCACAGAATTTTTGCGTGAGGCCTCTACTGACCCTTAACTGTCAAGGAGGAAGGAGATATATATTCTTCAAATACAGCCCTGATACGCCATTCAAAAATTTTAGTCTCTACTCCAAATCGATCCAAAACTCTTTGATTTTGAGCTCGCCCCCTTTGCTTTGGACTTTCGCGAATGTAGGTTGGTTTTCTGTTTCTTTTTTTTTTTAACATTAGGTTTTAACAAGGATATACGGTAGTTATAATCTCAGCTAATCTAGCTAATGTCTTATTTTAGCTTCAATGGCACAGTAATTGTTCGCCGCAAAAAATGGCAAAACCGCAACTCCAGTCATACCGTTTCTTTCGAGTATAAAGGTTGGATTTTCTATATCTAGCCAGCATTCTCTTCTAGCGATCAGTCACATTCGCTTTGCATGTTATTTTACGAATAAAGCGGGAATTAATATATTTAAATTAAGATGATGATCGAGTGTTTGCATTGACTAATTCTTCTCTTTTTTTCGATACCAAGTTAATAGAGTAGAATTGAAAAAGAAACGTAGTAGAAATGAGCAGTATTTCGCAACTGTGTACGCTTCACAAACTCAGTATTTTATTTTTAACTAATTTCAAGACAACAGATATCACTGTTCCGTCGAATACGAAATTTCACACGTCCTCTCCACTAATTTGCTTATCTCTTGGGCTAATTCTACAAGAAATGTTTTGTGGCCGTTTGTCTATATACTGATGTACTATGAACAAAGTAACTTCAATGATGCCATAATCATTCAACGATATAGACATCTTGAGATGTCACTTACATTGCGAACATATTTTCACGACTTAAACCATTTCTGTTCACCACACGTTTAATTTTAATTTCACAAGTACTTTTAGCCACATTTTCTAGTACTTTATCGATAGTTTATGAAGCCAAGATTGATCATAAATAACCAACGTATGTAGTTTTGGCAGTTTTGCAAAGTTTAACAGTCGGCTTAAATGTGAAACACAGAGCAATATTATTCCGTCAAATGTCGAGCTCAGGAAAAGTTTTTGCAGTGATGAAATGAAATCATGCCACTAGCTTGAAAAAATAACGATTTTTGTGCGATAGTTTCTTTTCTAGGCAAAGATGTTGATTACGCTTAATTGATTTGGATGAGAAAGTCGAATAACAAATATGACGGTCAATGATTAGGACAAACTGAATATACTAACACAAATGAACAGCGTCTGTGAATTTCGTCGCAGTGGCGGCTAATGATTGTGGAATAAAGAAGTCACTAGATCACATACCAAAAGCTGTCGCTTACTGATAATTTTGCATGACTCTTATAAATGTACTCAGGCATCTAAGAGCAAAACAGTCGACTAGTTGAAATATCAGTCTTTGGAAGCATTCCAAAGCGTTCGGCCATAATGTAAAGCTTTTTCCCTTCGCTAATCCACAGCGAATCGAATCGCGAAGCAAATCGATGTACAAGCATCAGTGGTTGTTATTTTGGCGGAAAATACTGTAAAACTGCATGTTACGGTAATTGCTTAGACTTGGACAATTGATAAAGTATTTTTAAACGCAGACCACTTCAGTACTTGGGCGTGAAAATATGATTGCAATGAATTTTATCAGTCATCAATGTAAATGATATCTTGTGCATAGCCGAAGAGATTTGTCTAAATCGGTTTACAGTACAACAGTAGAACAGCGAAGTTCGTGAGAGTTATCAACACATCGGTACAGATTTTGGAATCAAAACAGACAATAAACGTATCTATCTTTAATTTTTTCAACCATCGCTGAACTCAGTTAAAGCAATTTTAAACAGACGAACAAACAACAACCAAAAAAAAACAGTCAGTATTGGAAGGATACTGATCCTAATCATTCATATTTTCCCAAAGTATTGGAATTCGATATACTTCATGATTAGTTATAGCTGGTTAGCTGATCCTGGCGAGGATCCTATACTTTTGTTTCTCCATGGTGGCCCTTGCTAATTTACGTTTTGGTTATCAAACATTTCTGTCAAAATAGTATCATTGGAACCCTGCAACAAAATAAAATAAAAAAAACGGCCAAGGTATAAAAGGTGAATCTCAGCAATTACAGACCTTACAAATCGAGAAGAATGGAATTTTTTGTACTGGTTAGAATTGTACAATTAATATAAACACAAAAAATAAAAAACAAACAAATATTTTCAATTATAAAACGGATCGGAGTGATCATCTGTGTACAAAAATCTCGCTTGTACTGGAAGGCGTTTTATCTGCCCCCAGGCCAAGTCTCAGTTACAATCTTTGTCCGGTCACTGCTCCGCGGATTGCATTTTAAAAGCAACTTTAATCAATTTCGAAAGCATTTTTGATGAGACACAATGGTGTTCTTTTTTTAAAATCAGCCCGTTTTTGTTGGTTAGTTGTTTTAGAAAATGAGAAAAAAATATTTTCGGTCGCTATGGCTGTCCGACTCAGTTTCAACCCACCACTGAACTCAGCTGAACGGTTTTTCTTGAAAACAATCATAAAGCCATTTATTGCAAACTGACAAATTCTTGCAGCTGTTTAGGATTGGAATAAGGCCCCAAGGAAACATTCCTTTGCATGACGTTCTTGACAAAAATGTGCCCTTATGGCCTAGGGGAGGAGAAATGACAGAATCTTTGTGTGAGGCCTCTTATTGCCCATGAGACGCCAAACAAAAATTATAGATTACCAACAAAAATGTGCCCTTATGGCCTAGGGGAGGAGTTTGCGCAAGGCCTTCTATATTATGGAAGATCGCAGATCATTCCTTAGATGAAAAATCCGCTCAGATACACAACTCATTCAGCTCCTCACTCTCTATATCCAAACACGGTACACTGGAGACTGTTCTCTAAAATTCCTGAATGCAGGTTTGTTTCCTACTATTTTAAAAACTTTAAGGGTTAACATGGATATATAGATGTTTTGTGATAATTTTTTACCCATCAAGAGATTTACGAATTTCATCAATAGAATTTATTTTATGGATAGGTTAGGAGTTTCTCGCTAGTAATGTTAAGTCTTCTAGCCAGCATTCTCGCCATAGTCGCTGTGTTTGCCCATCGCTATAAACGTGATTTTCCTACAGATCGAAAGTAGCCAGCTTTTCATGAGCTTTTAATACATTGTCGATCGCGATTGACAAGAACGGATTTCCAAAACAATCTATAGCATTTTACAGTCGAACAATAAAACCGATATCTCTTGGTATGCGCCGCTGGACCGAGGGTTTGTATTGTCACATACAAAACTCACGAATATGCAGAACGAGCTAATTTGTTGCGCAGCTCGCTTAACCTGCCTAACTTCGCTTCTCGCGCGATCGAAGCATCCCAGGATTTGCTAGTTTTCTCCCGCATCCCGCAGGCTATATGCTCTCCTGTACATTATAACAGTCGGTGGAATGTTGCATAATTCCTTTCTATGTATTGTTTTCATCAATTTTTTTGTACATTCGTGCTTGAGTAAATTAATTTTATGGCCAGTTAATCTCGCAGATGTATCGGGAAAGAAATGAAAATCAGTAAATAAATATTGCAGCTGAAACAAGTAGATTCATATCTGGAAAAATGCATTCTTTACGAGATGATAACATTTTGCAACAAATTGAAATTTGCCGGTTCACACGCAGCCAAACAGCAAAGAATTGTATGAATATATCCGGCCAAACGTCTGACGCGAAGATTTTTACTCCAAAAACAGCGAGGGAAAAGCGACATATGTTGTGTCGAGCTAGCTAGCATGCGCCGCGCGGGAAAAATCCCTCGCGCCGCGCGAGCTCTAATCACGTGCCATTCGCGTCCTGTACTTTGCAGCTTAGACAGCTTAGGCTAAGCCTTTTATAATTAAGAGAAATGCTTTAAATCGCGCAATTTGGTATCTCCTTAGCGGATGTCTCATGACACGAAATTTCACAGCACGAAAACAAGCCTACAATAACCTCCGCCCGAGACGACCAAAAACATGCCATTTTCCCCCTTAACCCGAAAAGTAATAACTGGCCAGACTGCACAAACTATATATACCCTATTTAATTTCTGATCAAAACGGCCACACCTCATGCCGCATTTGAAAAAAAAAACGGCTTGAAAAAACTGTGACACCGCACAAACTCTGTTTTGAGCCACGACACCCTCCCGCGGGATGAAACCTTCTTTTGTCGGCTGCTGGTATTAATTATAAACCCTAAATTGATAAATGTGCCAATTCTGAAATGACAAGTAGCTCCCTACGTTTGGCTTTTCTTAATGATATGTGTTTATTCGATTTATCTAAGTGCACTGATGTGGGTCAGCTCTGCTTAATCTCGCCAAGCGACAATCTGGCGCGCCAATTCCATTATGAAACGTTGACCCTTAACCTTCAAACAAAACTGATCAGTTCCATCCCACGCAGTGATATCTATTACAGCGTCTAAGCATCCAAGAAGCCGAAAAATACATGAAATGTACAATTTATCCCAAAAAGGAAAAGAGGAGTGGAGTTTGATTTAAAAAAATGTTCGGGTTGATTGTTGAAGCTTGAATTACTTCTGTCCTCAACAGATAGATATATTTAAAGGGGCTATGTCACGGGGATTTCGTAACGTTTTGATCTACACTAGTACTGTTCTGAAATTAGTGGTAGGAAATCTTTACTGATGTAAAACATTATCTTTAATTATCTAAAGGAAGATATAACCTTACTTTGCGGACAGAAATCAAACTATGGCTATAAATATCGATTTTTTTTGAAGACTTGTAAAGTTAAGCCTTAATTTTTCAAGTTGCAATCCATTTCCATCCAAGCCATCCGCAGCCAATGACGCTCGTTAACAGTTTCAGTGCTCTAATATAGCAATTTTTAATAATAAAAAAAGACTATTATATTTAGGTTTCCTGCGACACAAATATAAATTTTGGCTGTTCAAAAATCCGTTAAAATCAGTGACAAAGCCCCTTTAAGAAGCCGTCTGTTTATGTGGCCCAAGTCTGCTAATCCTGTCAAGCCTCCAACTGGCACCAAACCGTGCATCAGTTTCATTGCACGCAATGTAGCCACGAAATTCCATAACGTGCGCAGACAGGAAAAAAACATCCAATAACTCATTAAATTTAGACGTTTACTTCGCGGTCGTCCGATTTTGTTAATTTTGTTTTGTATATGATTACAGACCGAATTGGACTCCACTCAGTCCTACTACCATTATAAATTTTTTGTTTGACGTTTGCAAAACTTTAAAAGAACTTGACGAGGTCGCGGGCTTAGTGTCCGTTTATAAAACAGTTAAGACAAGTTGCATATCTGCGAAAGAAAACGCTTTAATATGCCAGATTCTTTATGTGTGAATTGTCAATAGATATCTGATTTCTAACAATTAAAAGTAAAAAAAAGCTACGACGAACTAGTGATCAATTGACCTGTCAACTTATTTCATCAATGCTTATATTTTTACAGATCCATTGAACCGGAAGGCTAGACGACATACAAAATGGAATATCTCAGAGAATGGCTGGCACCAAAAACATTTAATCGACTCAGCCATGTAGTAGTTGTTACTTGGACGCTATGCGGAGTAATACTACTCGGCATCTTTGCAGCGATGGATAACAGTGAGCCGAGGTTCGCTTGCAGTGCGAAAAGTAAAAACATGGACCTCGTACCAGAAAAGTGTCTCGAGCAGTATGAGAAGCGGCACAACAAATTGGGTTTTCCTGTCTATGCCTTCGTGATCGTTAATTTTTCCTTTATTGGAATTGTTTGCGTGATTTACTCCCTACTCGTAAAGTCAAGAGTTGAACAGCTGCTGGAAGCCAATTTAAACAGAGATGCCGAGAGACAGCGCCCACCTGAAAGACGCAAACTGTTTGCGGCGTACTGTTGTCAACTCACCGCCAGATTCGCCTTGGGAATTCTCTTTATAGTCGTACAAACTCAAGTGCTTTATCCACGCAACTTTCCTTCCGACTTTTCTTGTGATTTAACACTCGCCGAAAGCACTAGTGCAGCGAATGCGTCAGACGCGAACATTCAGAACACAACAAAAATTATATACGAGTGTCACAATGAACAGGCAACGAAGAAAACCTTCTGGACGAACGCTGTGAGTGTGGTGAATGGAATTTTTGCCCTTGTTATTTTGATCGAGATCATCTGGATCTTATCCCGCGCTGTAAAACGGAGAACGTTCATGAAAGACATGCACTTTTTTGGAAATCATCTCACAAAAACAAACTATGTTCATCCGCTCCAAGTCGAATTACAACAAGAAGTAGAACAGGAAACCACACGACAAGAGCGAAATGAAATACCACAAGGGCTTCCCCTCACATCGTTCCTGGAGATGATGAAACGAAGTATCATCGAGAACACAGAGAAACCTCCAGATCTGAAGGCACTGTTTACAGCTTATCCAGGTTATGGCGAATCAACCAAAGATCTGAACATTGACAAAATTTACACTAATTTGGTTCTTCATCCTATGAGGGCGCAATACGATTTTCCCGAAGATAGAGAAGAGCAACTCAAAGTATACCCCAGGCCAAAAGATCTCGATGCTGAAAATTTGAAATCAAAAGGACCTGAAGATATTGTTGACACTGAAAACAAGAAAATACTGATCATCGGTCGCCCGGGGATTGGAAAATCATTATTTTCTACAAAGTTTCTTAGAGACTGGGCTTCGGGTAAAATATTTAACGACACACAAGACATTGAGCTCCACTTTAATATTGCTTTCCTAATTAAGTTAAGAAGATTTAACGTCAAGAGTTCTAATTCGGAAGAAAGGCTCAGCCTGGTACCGCTCAGTCTTCGTGAACTACTCGAACGTGCCGAATTCTTGCCGACAGAACATCTTCCTGATGATGTCTGGAGTAACATTGTAGAAAATCCGGAGAAAGTCCTAATTTTGTTCGACGACATGGACAAACTTGCAGATGAAGATCTAACAAGTATTAATAACGAGGCCGTTAACGACAGCTACAGAGACAGTGTTGAACAGAAGATGCCTCTGGCTACTCTCTATGCGAAACTTATGAACGGCAAACTTCTCCGTGGAGCCTCCGTTTTAACAACTACAAGACCTACCGCCGTGTCAATCATCGAAAAACTTCATGGCCAATTCCATCGAACTTTTGAAATTCTCGGCTTCGCGCCTGAGCAAGTTGACGAATATGTTGAGAATTTCACGAAAGAAGCAGCGGAAAATTTGAGCGGCGCAGGAGAACAAATCAGGCATCACATCACTTCGAATATGAACTTGTTTTCATTTTGCTACGTTCCTGTGAATTGCTTTATAATTTGTTCATCCCTTCTCGAAAAGCTCAAGTTCTCCCCGGAGACCGGTCTAACTGGTGGCCTTCCTGTAAAACTCACTCAGATTTACAAGATTGCCACCAGACTGTTTTTCTTCAGGCACAACGAGCAGTATCGCGATAAACCTCTCAGCCGGGAAGAGATTGAATCAGACGAACTACCTCCTGAAGTGGAAGAGAAATTCAAGGTCTTAGGAGAACTTGCTTTCAAAGGTATAAAACAAAGAAAACTTATCTTTGGATCAAGCGAAGTACCACAGGGATTGGCAAACAGCTCGTTATTCCATAAGATGCCGGATCGTAAAAGTGGCCCTTTCAAGCACGAAGCTCAATTCTGTTTCATCCATCTGACAATGCAAGAATTCCTCGCAGCGAAGCATATAACCGATACCATGGATGAAGCAGAATTGAGAACATTTGTTAAAGATCACATAGATAAAGGTGAGTGGCATGTCGTGTTGGAGTTTGTGGCTGGCCTTCTCGGTGAACGAGATGAGCAATTGATAAAGATCTTCACTGATCTGCTTCCCGAGGAAACAGAAGAGGAAAATGAAGCGGTGCTGATGTCTGTGCTACCCGAGTCAGAGCGACGCACATTTACCTGTTGGCCGAATAAGAGCGAAAAACATTTAGCACTGACAGTTATTAAATGTATTCACGAAGGCAGTGAATCAAACGTAGTTTTAAAAAGCAAGTTAGAAAGCATTAGTTGTAATGCAGTAGATTTTAGTTTGTGTAGTCTCTCTCCTGCTGACTGTACAGCAATAGTGCATGTGTTTAAACATGTGCAACAAATTTCGCTCATAAATTTGTCCGGTAATAATAACTTTGGCTCGTTGGGTTGTGCAGAGATTACAAAGTTGTTTGACAATGACAATAGTCAACTAACGCACTTAAACCTCGAGGACAATGAGATAGGAGATGAAGGTGTAAAACAATTGAGTAAAGTAATTGTAAAAAGTAATTTAGAATTGTTAAACCTCAGGTACAATAGCATTACAGATAAAGGATTAAATTATTTAAGTGATAAACTTGTTAATACAAATGTAAAATCGTTAAACCTCAGTAGCAATAATATTACAGATAAAGGATTAAATTATTTAAGTGATAAACTTGTTAATACAAATCTAAAATTGTTAAACCTCCGTAACAATCCAAACATAACACGTGAAGCTAAACAGCGCATCCAAGATGCTAATCCTAATTGCAAGTTCCTCTTTTAAAATTATTTCAAAACTATTGTCATTGTCTTTCCAAAAATATCAACTAAACAAATTGTAAGGATTTTTGTTGTTGGGTGACCGACTAAAAAGACAAAACAGGAACTCCGTAAAAAAAACTCAAAACAATCTTAAAATAAATGAAGACAAGTTTTCATGTCAGTGAATGATGCGTGAAGATATGAATCATGTTAAGATTGAAGTCGCTTTACATCTTCAATACAACAACAGGTGTCTAACATGAATTTTTGTGTTTTATATCATTTGACATTAAACATCTTGTGCAAGATGTGGTTTTATATTTACGGAGTTTTTGAAAATCAAAGGTCACTCAGCTAAATACCAGTTAAAATATCGTGTTAGGAGAAGACATGTAGCAAACACCACAAATATATCAGGCAAAAACACTTTATTAAGCTACTCAATTCAAAGAAAATTGTACACAGAAAGAAAAAAACAGAACATCATTCTTAGCTGTTTTATCGACGGTAGCAAATCCATTGCTTGTGTTTGAAAGTTGTGTTTGCTTCATGTAGCATGTTTGTTTTTTGTCTTTTCAACTCCAAGGAATTCTAGCAGACGAAACTTTTCAACTCTGAAGATTATTTTGTAGCCAGCAGCACTCAGAAAACCCAGCCTTCACCAGAAGCGTGAAACTGTCAAACTGAAATGAAAAACAACGCTTGGCGACATTTTGCTGGGATGTAGGATCGAAATTATCCAATCAAAAAAATGTTGTGTTTCCCGAGAGGTCCTCCTTGCGGGTTGAAAAGGAAATGGCGCCAAAATTGGACCTTTAGTCCTTTACAAATCAAGGCAAGCTTCGCGTAAAAAACTTCCAGTGCGTATAATATTTTCCAGCCTTCGTTCACTGCTGGATTTTTCTGAAGCCATGAAAGGCTTTGCAGGATTTTTATAGTAAAGAAATATCTAAATGTGAATCAGTTTGCTTGCAATAATAATTATTTGACATTAAACTATGCAGGATTTTTGGGCAGAGTTGCCACTCTTCCCTTGATTTCTAAAGGTCCACCACCTTTTCAATGAGCTGGTTAATTGTCTTATAGTTTAATGATTTTACATGTAAATACAAAGCCGGTCAGCGCAGTTCTTTTTACACAAAATAAAAGCATCTGACTAATAAATTCTCTTTTTAATGATCGTTCGATTCAACCATAGTAGGTGGGAGAGGGGGTGGGGCAAAGCTGTCCTACTCATTCCCTCTCTAGCCATGGTTTTGTTTATGTTATGCATTTATAAAAATATTCATATAACCTAGTGTGAGCTGATTTGCTCCATTTTGCAGCTTAATTTATAGTTAATTGAGGTGTTAATGTGACCTCTGTACACAAACATTTGAACTGTATCAAATACACAACTGCAGAAATTTTTTAACTTATCTTAGTAGTAACTGCTCAAGTATGTAAATAGAGCAAACCTCTTGTCCAGTTCGGAATAAACTTGTTTGTGCACAGTTCTGTGTCATGTTCAATTTTAGCTAGATATACTATTGGGGTTTAGGCAGACCTATGCTTGGCTATCCTGGCTCAAAATTTAGCTGACCAATATATTCTCCTGCAACATAATGTAAAGCTATTTTGGCTTAGTAGTTTCCATGCCAACAAGCTTATTCGGTTTTTGAGAGGAAGGTGTGTGTTGGGGGGGGGGGATCTTGCAGTAAATATTTTGAATTCAAATCTCAAAACAGAAACATTTCTTCGAACGAAATGTTCGCTGAGTATACTTCTTTAGTAATTCATGGGGTGGTCTTCCGGGATTCACATCAGACCAAAAAAAAAAATGGCCAACTCTCCACGAAGCCACCAAAACAAGTGTCTCCCCCCCCCCCACCCAATTTTATCAGACAACAAACACTAGTACCAAATCAACAAGATTGTGGAAATTGTTTGCCAGGGTGATAAATTGAGATTGCACAAGTATGTGAACAGACTTTAGTTCCAGAAAATGTCCAGGAAACAATGAATAATAATAAAACGTGGGGGAATTGGCTGCTTCTAAAAGAAAAGAGGGAATCATGCTCAGGGGCGGTTTCTCAAAAGCCGTGGAAATACTTTTTTGGCCTGCAAAGTCTTTTTTTGGTACCCGCATCTTAAAAATGGGGAACTATAAACCGTATTTATTGGATTATGCGCACTGGGCGCTAATTAAATTTTTGGACCTTGAGAGTGGGTGCTTGTTCAAGGCTGGGCGCTTATTAAATTTTTCGCAAGTGTAAGTTTATTTTACAACAAAACAATGAATAATAATAAAACGTGAAGATCTACCAAAGCAGAATTTTAACTGTTCATTGAAAGTTTCTATAAATTACTAAGGAAACTCGGTCTTCGGGGAAGTCTCTTAGTAGTACTTAGTCAACTTCAATTTCAATTTCAATCATAATCAAAGTACTTCTCTAATGCACTTCAGTATTTTTAAAGTGGGGTGGGGGTGGGCACTTATCTGAGGCTGGGCACTTATAAACTTTTCTTACCTACAGGGTGGGTGCTTATTCGAGGTTGGGCGCTTAATCAAATAAATACGGTACGCCTGAAACTTTGTATGCAGGGAATTGAACCTCTGTTCATATTTTAAAGGGGTATATGTGAATATAGCAACAGCTTTGTAATGATAAGGTTCGATATTTGAATACAATGCCAGAAATATTTTTATGCTCACACCACAAATTAAAGTCTTAACAGAAAAAGCTGGTTAAAAGTGGCGAGGCTTCACCATGACAGTTACTTATAATTAGTGAACCCAGTAATCTGCGCGGTTGTGATGAGTAACAGGTCACAAACAAAACCTTGATTTAACCTTTACCATATCGTGCACCAATGGAGATTTTGGGGGCGAAAACTTCAAAAATTGGAAGCCCACCTAGTCTAAACCAACAGTCTCTTGCAATATTGGGAGAAACAATACTTCCATCAAGTACAGGTTATCACAGGCTTCTGTTAGTTTTATTCGCTTACAAGATGTTCACACATTTGAAGATTTCAAAACTGAATACCCAGCAATAAAATAATATACTTTACAATATTATTTCTAGTTCTTGTTCACCAGTGGAGTTCTTCTCGGCTTATATATCAATGAAACTTCACGGTATTTTCTCACAAGAACAACATTGACTTGAATCACAGACAGGACCATAAAATGCCCCCTGATAATCCTTGGTTAGTTGTGCATGTTGTGTCTAGTTCAGTAAGATGACTGTGACTTTTGGTAAGACCTGTCATGCTGTCGTCCGTATCTCTCCTGCCAGTTGTATCGATCCTGTCTGTCCTGTTTTTCTGGCCTGTCTTGTCGATCATAATGTTGCTGATTTTGTCGACGATAGCGGCCTTGGCCTGAAAGGGAGAAAAACAGTGTTGACTAAAACAGTAAAATAGCCGAGAGCTTCAGTTAGCAAATATAAGCCTTCCCAAAAATTAACTATTTAGATTACAGGTCATGTTAAATTTCAACTGAAATTATATTTAGCTGGTTCAGTAACATAACACCGGTGCACTGATTTGGTCGTGGTCAATCAATTCAATTGTTGAGTGTAAATGTGCCATACTTCTGATACTTGAACAAAATTATTTTGACAAATGGTGTTGACAAGTCTGCATTTTTACTGAGGGGGGTGGCTTTCAGTCTCTTGCCACACTAGTTAACTTTTCACTGGTTCGACAATAAATCAAACCTTTAGAGTGGTTTAATGTGAGAGGTGACTGCGAGTATCACTTGTGCAAAACTCATCTATTTGCAGGTAAATGTTGTCCAGAGAAGAAAATAATTAAGCAGTTCTTACCCTGCCTGTCCTTGAACTGGACAAATCCTCCATGCCTTGTGTCATAGATACGTTCATTGTTTTCTACTAAATTGCTGACCTGAAAAACACCGACAAAACAGTACTTGTGATAACCAGCATGTGAAAGCTAGGAATCTCCAAATAGGTTTAGTGAAGACAGTGTTTAATACCAATCTGTTCCTCATGTGACCAAATGAAAACCAATGCTAGGATAGTATGCAATCCCTAATATCAAACTTCTAACATGTTTTTTTGGCTTTCTAGTTAAAAATGCAAATTTTCAAATATTCCTTTGTCTGTGAACTTGGGCTATTCAAATACATTGACGGCATAAATACGAAAACATATGAACTCTAATATGTGCTTCCTAAATTAACATCTTCTTATGGATACAAAATGAACAAAAGAAATTAAAACAAGGAAAAACTACGGAAGTTGTTTCATTTATTTTTTATTAGCTTCAGGTTAAAAAGCAAGTTGACTTGACTGTGACAAAGGTGTTTTACCTTGTCTGCCAATTGTAGTGCCAGGCTCTGGAGGAGAGAAGGCTCGGCTCCTCGGTGCATTACCACTGTCTGTGTTGGCTCATCCCAGGAGGCCTGGGGCAAGAAGAATTACATTACATACTTTTGTTTACACTTGACTGTAATTTGAATTCCTATTGAGCCTTCAATCACTCTACCAGTTGTGTTACCAGCGTACCCCTATCAGGATCAGGCCACAGACATCCTTGGCAAGAACGGTAGACTAAGACAATAGGTGCATTTCAATACTGAAGAATCTTGGCTTTATTAATATCAAGCCTTTTTTGGTAGGCTGATTTTTCGAGGGACTTACATGTGATATTCTGGGAATTTTTCAATTAAAAAAACCTCAGGTCTGTTTTTGGATGAAACTTTGTGTGTGAAAATTCCAGCTGTACATAAGAATACAGTATACATGTTGTTAATGAGAGAGAAGCACTCCACAAGTGAAATGGCCCCAAAAGTAGTAACATCACAAAAAGAGAAATCCTGAGAGGTGACATCCATTCAACAATTTCCTCTCAATTTGCTACGAGTACAGCAAGAAAAAGAAACATTGCAAACCTGTAGTTCCTCATTGATGATCATTTTGCTAATAGTACTGTGTACCACAGATGGAGGCAAATCAAACATTTCAGCCAACGTGTACAGGCTACAAGTAAAGAGATATACAAAGTCTTATTAAATAGATTTAGCCAAGCCTGAAAGCGGAGCTCCCAAGTTTTTTATTATTATTTATGCAAAAGTACATTTTAAAAGATATGATATTTTTTTATGTTAACGATGCAGAAACAGCAAAAAAATTCAGTCAGGTACTATTAGCCAATAATGCTACACCAATTAATTGCACACGGCTGAATGTTAAGATACAGGGGCGGATCCAGGATTTTTCAAAGGGGGGTGGCTGTTTACCAATCTTTTTGTTTACTATATTGTTCAAGCCCCAGTTTTTTATAGGGAAATATCTAGAGGGGGTTTCGGGCTTTTAGGCAATATTTTGAAAAAATAATTTTGGGCTTGAGGCCCATATTTTATGGAGGCGTAGGCTCCATCCCCCTGGGGGGTCTGGGGGCATGCCCCCTCAAAATTTTTTGAAAAGTTGAAGCCTCTTAGACGTGATTTCTGCGATTCTGAGCAGCTTAAACAGCTGTCAATTAAGTTATTTAACCGCTGCTTTCCTTGATAATTTGGCAAAATATTCTTTCCTCAATTTGAATTATATTTTGGAGAAAAACTCTAGTTCTTATGAAATGAACAGTAATTAAAATTTAAAGTTGACAGGCAACAAACTTACAGGAAAGAACAGATATACGTTTTTTTGCTCACCCACGTGCATGGAAATTTTTAGCCCTTAACAAAATGGCCTTGGTACAACTTTGGCGACTTTCAGCTTGCTTGTGAAATCACTTTGATGCGAAAAAAAAAAAAAATGGTAAGAAAACTCGCTAAAAAGATGTAAATTGAGAAGAAAATCATTCCAGCAAGGCTAAAACAACTCTTGAAAGCTCTTAAAATTATACACACATGTTTTGTTACATTAAGCCAGAACAAACATGTTTTTTTCTGGTGGATGAAGCGGGGTGGCTAGCCACCCAATCCACCCCCCTGAATCCGCCTCTGAAGATAGTTGGACGACTTTAGATTAACAAGAAAGAGGAAGCAATAAAACAATTAATTATAATTATAATAATCATCAAATCCATTTAGTTTGTTGCTTTACTAAAACTGTACCTCAACGAGTCATATACACTGTTATATGTGAACAAATACCGTAAAGTTCCGTGTATAAGCCGCACCTTTTTCCTCTAAATTCAAGTCTAAAATCGGGGGTGCGGCTTATCTACGGAAACATCTCTGGTTGGAGTTCTCAAAGGCCTAATTAATATTCATAAAAAACTTCTCAAGACGTCATTGAATAAACATATAACAACCTGAAAACTTTGTTGTTGTTCACTACTTTTTAGTTCCTCTGCAAAGCTGTTTGCAGTGAAGCGTGCCAGTCACTTCGAATCATGTCTTTCCGCCGCGTGCGAGAAGGCACCAAGATAAACGCAAATACTCACATGTACAAGGCAAATGGCCGACCGCTTCGGTTTTTTATTGACCTTCACAGCAAATACATCTGCTGGATTAACAAACTCTTATTCTGCAGTAAGTTTTTATCCTGTTGCGGGTAGCAGTTTCCAAGAATCTTGAAATAAAAACGTGGTTTCTTCTGAAGAAAATGCCGCCATGTTTGTTTTTAATGCCCAGACTCCTCTCTCAATTCAGAGCTTGGCTACTAAGCATTCATCATTCGCGAACGATTCGAACGAATTACAATTGTTTCAGGAGTGTTTAGAAGTGATAATCCCGAAAAAATGATATCAAGAGAGCATCCAAGTTTAAGATATTGTGAACTCAAACTAAAAAGGAGGTATGACAAGTGAAATTTAGCTTTCGTAAGACTTAATTTATATTAAACATTGCAACAACCACCGTGTCAGTGTTTCGAAACCGTGCTTGTTTGCCCTTGTTTGTTTACCAATAGAACTTCACTTCACACTGTTATATGTGAACAAATATGTCCTGAGGCTTTCCTCTTGAATTTTTCTGTGAGAAAAAAGATAAAATAGATAAGTGACAATCATGCTTACCACAAAGAAAAAAATAGAATTTACAAGAACATTTTAACTTGCATGGCAAGATCATGGGTCCAAATTGCATTCTGCAGGCTCAATTTGCAGTTGCTTTCATGTGCATTATCTATGCTACATGTACATCATAGCTTCAGTTCAAACGACAAATTATCTTTATTTTATCATTTTATCCACAGTCACATAAGAAATCTGCAAAAAATAACAAAATAGCTGTTACCTTGTTAACATTTCTTGTACCTGCTCCGTTTGGCGAAACAATTTCCATACCTATCATGTAAGAGAGAAAAAAAGATTATAAAACATCAGTCAATCAGTCAAATAATCAATCAATCTGTCCATCCGTCCGACCATCTGTCTATCAGTCAGTCAGCCAGTCAGTCAGTCGGTCGATTAAAATTTGTCCATTCAGAAAGCTAACAGGCATCCAGCAAACAAACAAGAGGCAAAAAAAATGCAATGGTGCAAGACAGCACAACATGCCATATCCTCGTGGCAACAAATAAATTTATTGATGGTTTAACATTTTCCATAAGCCAGTTAGTACACATAATTCCATTATTTTAAGTTTACCTTGACAGCAAATATGTAGTCCTTGCATTGTTTCCAGTCTCCTTTTTTCATAGCTTTAGACGCAGCCACTACATGTTCACGCATGCTCTCTGGTGGACCTGAAATTGATGCAAAAGGATAGAAATCATTATCAGCGCCCTGTAAAATACAATAATAGGCTGAAAAATACCCAAAGACTGACAAGTATTTTCGTCTGTTTACCCAAGAGATATAAGGAGCCATGCGAGCCAGAAATCCCAAATCCCAATAAAAGGCTAACTGCAAGCCCTAAATTAACTGTAGGCTAACCAGAGTGCTATTAAGGCTAACTGAATTGCTATGTAGGCTAACCAATGTCCTATTTAGGCTAACCTGAATGGCTCGCATGACTCGCAAGACATGCGAGCCAGAAATCCCTAATCCCCAATAAAAGGCTAACTCAAGCTACCGAAGCCAACTGTAGGCTAACCAGAGTGCTATTTAGGCTAAATGAAGTGCTATTTAGGCCAACCGAAATGGCTCTCATGGCTCGCTGGCTCGCAGATTATCTGGACCCGATAATAAATTATATGAGCGCGACCTCAATTTATGATATTTTTTGAAATGAAGATGACTGTTACTATCACATCAAGAAAAATTATTCATTCACTGCTATTGTTTCCTGTTGTCGCCTAACACTGTCTATTGAATGAACACATGGCTTACGTGATCACAAGTCAAGGGAAAAACATTTACCGGTATCTATACTCACCAACCATGGTTTGCTTTTCACTTTGTCGTAACTGATAATGAAAACTCTTGCTAAAAATACGTGGTCTGTAGTCATATGCATGGGCTGAAATAAAAAAGACAGATAGGTTTTACACTAAATACATGCAGTCAAAAAATGTTTAAGCACTTTAAACCCAACAAATGAAAAGTCGCAAGTGTATTGAAGAAAACCCTTATTTAACTGCAACTCAATTTTTCAATCTTTCAAGGGCCCAAAATACTGAAAAAGTATGGCACTGGTCACTACTGCCATTTGAATTATGCGAATGATCACTTTGTCACAAATTGCTCACTAACAACAAGTTTGAGAAGCAAAGGAGTTCAAGTTGACCACTGGTTACTGTATAAGCAGTCATTTGTTCCTCAACTGGCTGAGAAGAGCCATCAAAAAATGGCAACAAAACAGGAAATTTAGCATTAAAATTAGGTAAGTAAAAATGCACTTTAAGACATACCAGCCATCCAAGGGATTTCCATCAACATTGCTGAAGTTAAGTAAACACACTCCAACAGTTCAAGATTAATATGCATGTGGAATGGAACCTGAAATTCAGAAAATACAGCATTATGAGGTGGATCATTTGTGATTATTAACACAACTGCCACATTTGGCTTAACATGGAGGATGGGTGCCTCAGATGTCTATAGGCTCGCGCCATGACTAGCCAACCCCTGCAATTTATCATAAAAGGGTCACTGCAGTATTATTCAGTGGTTGTGATGCATGTGACGTCAAATTTGTGTAGCCCTCTACAAAAGTAATCTGCTTACAACTGCATCCATGTCCCCAGGGGTGCCTTTCTGACACCCCTCTCCCCCTCCCCTCCCAACTACAACCAATGTATGTTCATCAGTCTCATGACAAAGAATATTTCAGTTACAATACCTGTCTCCTCTTCTCAATCTTCTCTTGTTCTGGGGTTCGTTCATACTGTCTTTGTTGCATTAAACCCTAACAAAAATTAAAACAGTGCATCTTGATTAATAATACTTTGATTAGAGACAGTACCATAAATGATAAAATATGATAAATGATGATGATGATTATGATGATAATGCAGATGAAAATGATGACAATAACAACAGCAACGTTGACACTGCCGACGCCAATGATGATGGTGATGCACGGATTCTACAAAAGGCACTTGGCAAAATTTGATATTAATTATATTTTTAACCCCAAATAATGCCAGTTAAAAAGCCAAACATGTCTGTTACTTCCATAATCCTGTGATTGTCATGGCTGTTTACTTGCTAATTTTGCTCCCACTATGACAACACTACAGACCTGTGCAAGAAGTTCCTTAGCTCTTCCACTTGACTGCACATCATGCAGTGCATTGTGGGCATCCTTGATCATGCCGTGCCTAAAGGCACACAGGCCAAGCTGTACCATGGTCCTATTGTAGAGAATCTAGACAGCACAAAAAAGAACACAGATGATAAATTTTTTTATCTTATTTGCATCACAAACTGCTTTTTCAAATTCTTGGGTTGCATTTAAAAATTTCACTGAACTGGACAAAGATCAAAAATTAAAGTTCAATCTCTAATTTCACTTTAGGGATTATCAAAAGGAACATAAAATATGATACAGGCCCTAGCCTTCAACAGAGGACTTATCATCAGTAGAGCTGAAAGTAAGTACCGGTAAAAGCACACATCAAACACTTTGGAGAGCTTTAGATAAAGATAACATAAGAGCTTATGAGCAGAATTTTAACTGTTCACCAAATTGTCCAATGTCAAGACAAACCTTACAAGGCAAGCAAAACACACATCTGTGTATAAGTCATTTCTATGACAGTGTACAACCTGTATTGCAACCCTGGCTTACCATGATTTTGTATGTTTCATTTACTAAGGCTAAAGGCAAGATGAATGCCTGTGGCCAACTCTCATGGAACATGCAGCAGTATGACAACCAGCAGACTCAACACGAGACTAGACCAGCGTCACTTGCTCTACTGCTTTATCTACCACATGTGTAACCCTGGCTCAGTAACTGCACATACTCAGCTTGTAGGAAACGTGCGGATATTCATACATGCATGAAGAATATCTATGTTGCAGGGGTTTCAAAATGTTTTGAAGAAGGCATCAGCAACTAAAAAATCTCGATGATTTGGTAAGTGCAGAATGCAATATGGAACAATTGAAAGTATGATGTTTTATATATGTTTGTGTTTATTTGCTTTATTTTACTTTCGGAAAAAACTGTTCACAGGCTACTTTCCCAGGTGTTCCTTACGCTAATCTTTGCAACCGTAACACGACACTTTTGTTCGTTTGTAACAAAATACTTTTGTCTTCCTTGAAAATGCGATAACATGAAACTTTTGTTTTTTGTTTGTTTTACGGCGGCATCGATGACATTTGTTTAATTTAATTATAAGTTACGATTTAGACTGCACGAAAGACGATTCTCAAAAACTAAAGAAACAAATCTAATCAAAAAACATATTTTTCGACAGGTTTTTTAAAACGCAGTACAGCTAGGATATTTGTTTCCTGGTTGTCAGGTGTTCACGCCGAAAATCCCGGTGCAAGTTTTTGCATACCTAATTACGAAAGCGCTGTGAAAGTCTCAAAATCTAATTTAATTAATTTGCGGTTTTTACTTGGCGCCAAGAAGTCTGCAGCCTACCGCAAACACGCAGTACAAGCGATGTTCATGATAGTTCCAGAAAACAACGTAGACTAATCTGCGCATGCGTTTGGTGTAAATTACGTTGAGTAGTACCACAAGGAGAGCAAAGGTTTTACTGAAACAAATATATACCTTGGAGATCCTCATATAAAAGTAACGTAGATGTGCTTCAAGTTTTACTTGGGGGTATGGTCAGGTGCTCCCACTCCAACCCCCTCCACAGGAATAATTAATTAATTGATATTAATTAATTAATTGACTATTAAAGTTTACACGTTAGCGCACTAGCGGGTTAGCGGACGACAGCCCCAACAACAAACCATCACAATAGTGCATTCTGCACTAAAAAGTAGGCGGCTGTGACAACACTGACAGAGTTGTTTGTTGCAAGCTGGTTTCTATAACCAGAGTAACCAGCAGACCTATAATCAAGTAGTCGGTGGAACTCCAGCAGTTATAATTAACAGCATGTTTTTATCCTTGGTCAATTTGATATTTTCCTTTGTTTTGGTGTATGGTGGCATATGATAATGAAAACAAATGAATACTGTCTTACTTAAAATAAAAGTGAACCACAACATCTATACCCAATGGTGAACACTTAGACAGACTAACAGTGATATTTAAAAAAAAAATGATTTTAAGTCTGATGAAGCCAAGAACTGATTCTGGGGGAAGAAAAAACAATTCTCATTTGCCAAAAATTAAGGATTTTAACACAAGCTGGTGACTGCCGGAGTTCCACTGGCTTCTTGATTACATGTCACCAGTTGCTATGGTTAAAGCAATCAGCTCGCAACAAACAAGCTCAGTGTCACAGCTACCTACTCTTCCAATTGCTTACGCCTACTTCAAAACATTTTGAAACCCCTAAAATTATTTAAAAAGAGAACCCACAACTAACTCAGACTACATATTTAACAAACCTGTGTTGGAATATCGGAATGTTGGATGGACTCCTGCAGATGTGACATCAGCATCAGATCACGAGCTTCAAACCAGCGATCATGAAGAGCGTGGTGATAAACATGACAGAGCATGGCTCTGGTTCGGATACGGTCAGATGTGTCTCGTGAGTAGATGAACTTGCACATTTTATCAACCTTCTCTGATGAGCTGGGTCCTTCTTTCTTTTGCTGTTCAACTGGTTTCTCTGGTTTCTCAACCTCTGCTGAGTCCTTTTCTCCCTCTGGTAAAACAATAATGTTAACATGAAAAATATGAAAAATTAAGACAACGTAAAGGTGTTTCAAGTGCCAAAAGTAGTTAAGACGTGTTATATTATTCCACTTCAAATTCATTGCAGTTTGTTGTTTGTGTAGTCTTCGTAATAGCTGAGCTGTGAGGGTTAAAATTGGTTCAAGGAAATTATAAAGAGCTGAGTGTCTCAACTCTTTTGTTGCTCATAAGGTGTTGTTCATTTTCATGTTATTGTTTTTTTAAATTCTTATCCTTTTAGTATTATGCAGTTTTCACACTTATTAGCTACATTAAATAATTATCATGCTCATCAACACAGCACCACATTTTTTTTAGAAACTTACAGCTATGCAAAGTAATATTGATTAACTTACATTTGAAGAATCGCATATTTTTTCAACAGGACAGTCCCAGCAAAGTAAAGTATGTTATTTTATTGTTGTTCAAAGTCAATCTGTAGTTCTAGTTGGTGTTGTACGCAAGAACAAAGAATGGGATAGTAGAATTTAGTGAACATGATTTTTCTTTTGTTTTATGCATGAAGTTTTTGTTGATGCAGCAGGATACCGTATTTACTCGAAAAAGCGCCGCCCCCGAATAAGCGAAAAACATAGCACTACAATGCAACTCTAAAACAGCCTTGGAAATTCCTTTTCATCAAAAGCAATGTTTTGCAGTTCGAGGTATTATGTTTTACCGCTTGAACATTCTTTTTTTTCGATCCAAAATTCTTACAATACGTAGTTCTGTTTACGTTTTGAAGGCTGTGAACTTTGTCGGGACAGCAAGCGCAACTACCTTCTTCCGTAAGAGACGAATACTGACAATCAAAATGCCTTTCTTTTAGTCACTGTAGAAGTTTTGTCTAGATGACATTGTTTGTGGCGTCCAATTTTTAAATAAGCGCCGCCCTCGAATAAGCGCCGCACATGAGGCGAGAAAAATTTAATAAGCGCCGCAGCGCTTATTCGAGTAAATACGGCATGTTGGATTGGTGCAACACTATTGCAGACTTTGCAGTTGGAGGTTTGTCTTTAGAGGTCACACGGTGATGATAGTAATGGTATTGATCATAATCTCAGTTGATGTACTAACCAGTTTCCTTATTTTCATCCTCATTCATCAGCTCTGCGTCAATCTAGAAATGGAATTACAGTTCTAATTAATTCTACAGCAGCCTATGTGTAGGTATTCACCTGTTCTGTTGCATGTCAAGATGACCAGCTAAAATATAGAATCAAATTAAAGGTACATGTATGTAATTAATGGTTATGTCTGTATTGAGCTTGGTGGTCCATTAAGCTGGTGCTTATCTTCAGTTTTCTTGGTATGAAGCAACTAGGAGTGTTTCCTACTCCCCCTGGATGGGATGCTAGTCCATCACAGGGTTACCCCAAGTATCTAATATGCCAGTACCCATTTATACACCTGAGTGGAAAGAGGCAATGTGAGAGTAGAGTGTCTTGCCCAAGAACACAACACAGTGACACCAGTCAGGGCTCAAGCCCAGACATCTCAATCCGGAGTCCAGTGCACTAACCATTAGACCACCAAGCAAGCCTTCCATCCCCTTGAAATGTAGGATTTTATCATAATAACTTTACAATACCTACCTTGTAGTAAAGATGCTCAATGTGCCGCAAGTAAACTCTGCAAATTTCTGACCTTGAACCATTCACTTCCAGATAGCCTTGTAATTTAGTAATGAGTTCGCAAACTGTTTCTTCATCCCTCAGTCTGAAGGGAAAGCAATATATATATTTTATTTAAGATCACTCCGAGAGCAATTTTGAGAGCAACCTCACTCAGATAGAATAAATTTCTCATGTCAAGGTTCTAACCTACCTTATTATAGGAAATTAACGCTTGTGTTAATTAAGGTATTTGAAATTAACACGACTTAAATTAACGCGAAATGAAGGAAAAATTACTTCCCAATAAAGGAAATTAACGCGAAAGAGAGGGTGACATTTCAAAATGAAGGAAATTAACGCGACATATACAACAGGAACAAGTTTGTTTTTAACACTTGTAGGCGTATAATCTTAAACGGAAACAATGTTCATGGTACTTTTTCACTTTGAGCGTTCTTCTCAGTATCAATGATAGTGGCAGATAAAATAATGCTTTTTCCTTGGAGTCAAGAACTTCTAGACTGTAACGAGAAATTGGGGCCAAAATAATGGAAATTAACGTCATGGAAATTAACGCTCCACTTAATCAACGATGCGAAAATTAACGTTAACAAAAATTAACGCGACTTAAATTAACGCGAATGTTTGAAATTCGCGTTAATTTCATGACACGTTAATTTCCTATAATAAGGTAGTTGTACTATGGGTATTGTAGAAAAAATTTGATGCCGACAACTCTTCAAAATGAAAGGTCAAAGAAGACATACCTTGTTACGTATTCAGTGGAGTGGCAATCACATCCTTGAAGCATCTTAGTGAATTCATCATCCATACGCTCAACAGTGACCAGAGGACAGCCACGTACTTTAAGAGGCTGATCTAAATTCTAAGGAGAGACAAGTTTTGAAATGCTTAGTGAATTTATGTCAATCAATCAACCCCAAATGACGAAAGAGAAATTTAGCCAAAATAATTATTAAGACATGAGAAGCATATTGCGGAAGTCCAGACAAAATGTCTCCTAAAAGAAATACCGTATGTCAGACAGGCTGACATTGCCTATCTGGCAAATTATACAACATTGGGCATAAGCAGGGCATTTGAACCACCCTGAGATTTTCTTTTCAAATGTCCCACCCCAGGGCACTTGTGGATGTCCAAAACAGAGTTTCTCAATATCATTCAAAATTTGTCAGAAAGTCCTCTTATATGGTCAGAAATATCCATTATAGGAGGGGGCATATAATTTTATGTCCCTTCTTATACCTTACTGCTGTCATTTCACACTGATGAGTGGGTTGTTAGGAAAGCATCATTCAGAATTACATGGAGGCCGGTTTTGCACCAACAAAGCAATATCAAAACAGAAAGAGATAGCAAGAACTCCTTAAATCTTACGGAAATGGCAGGAGATGGCTTTAAAATAATCTCAAAGAACTTGTGAAAATAAACAAGATGGGATGAGTAAGTGAGAGGGCATCAAATCTAAGAGGGAGCTAACAAAAGCATTCATTCCTGACCAACAGGAATGAGTATGGGAATAAATTTGACTTCATCATTTGGTCAGATTGTAATTAAAGTGGCTTTGTGTAACAAAGCCAAATTTATTCCCATATTGTGATTTGCAGTGAATTTTTGCCACGCAAACAGAGCTCAGCATTGATAGCCAAATTGTTGTTTATTCTGGCAGGTATAATGCATAAAAAAATTTATTTGTGTTACGAATAAAGGATTTTATGCATTTGCCTGCCTATTGCTCTTACCTGGAGCTTGGCGAGCCCAATATTTTACTTGTTTGTATTTGTTTTGCGACATAAAAAAGGGATTAAGGGATAAGGGATTAGGTCAGAGCTTTCGCCATGTGTTTGGGGTCTATTATTTATCAATTGTGCTTACCCCCTATTATATTATATTAGATGTCGCATACATGGCGTGTGTAATGTCGTAAACAAACGGTTTTTTGAGCAGATTGTTTTTGTAAGCTATAATTTTGCCAGTGGCATTTTTGCCCACCTCCACCACAATGCACTTCCTTGGGTAATTTAAGTTAAGGTGTATTTTGTAATTTTTTATTGCCTGTTTTTTGGCATTACGATTGCAAGGCAGCAGTACCTTGCTTATTATATGGACATTATGAACTTTAAGTTTTGGTTCATATGGCGATTCCCTGCCCTCACCTTTGCGAGCTCGAGGCAGGCTTAAATTTGTGTATAACTTTATCATTTGGTCAGATTGAAATTAAAGTGGCTTTGTGTGACAAAGCCAAATTTATTTCCATATTGTGGTTTGCAGTGAATTTTTGCCTCGCAAACAGAGCTCAGCGTTGATAGCCAAATTGTTGTTTATTTTGACAGGCATAATGCGTACGGTAATTAATCTTACATCTACATTCTCGGATTCTTCAGAGATGTTTTCTCCAATTGTCAGTGTCTCTTGATTGTCAATTAGAATGCTAATCAGTTCATCAATCTGCTTCAAGCACCTGCAAAACATAACAGTTGAGTTTTATTTATTCAGGGTTACAAGTGGGCCAATATAGACAGTAACAAGTCTGGGTTAGAGCCTAGTGAGTTGCCCATCAGGGCAAGGATTACCTTATTTCTGTAGCATCAAGTGATTATGAGTATTTCCACTTACTCCTGGATGGGATGCTAGTCCATCGCAGGGTAACCCCTAGCTTTGAACTTGCTGGTACCCATTTCCTGGGTGGAAAGAGGCTGTGAGAGTAAGTGGTCTGCCCAAGAACACAACAGAAGAAAATGACCCTGACTCATAGCCAGTCCAGTCCTAGGCCACCCAATATGGAATCTAACAAATAATCCTGTACAGTAACTGTACTATATTATAAACTGATGACCCAGGGATGTTGCTAAAGGCTGGCGCCAGCTGAAAGAGAACTTAAATCTGGCTGAAATTTCACGTGAAAACAAAAACTTGGGTAAACTTGTAGAACTGCAAAGGCCAGGAAAGCAAGCTGGGCTTGTCAATGAGCCGGTTTACTGTTTTCTTAGCCACATCTCTGGATGATCTTAGTGTCCTTTTGTCATACTTACTCCTGCCACATCTCTGCTTTCATACATGTTGCTACATTCGGATTGTAGTCGAAGATGGACGAGATGATATTAAACAGAAGCTTCACTGTCATCCCAGCACCTACAATAACAAATTAAATTAAATCCAACTCAATTCAATGCATTTCAATATTTTATACCTTAGTAATTAAATGTATAACAGCCCAAGGTGATTGACATCTCTTTTCTCTCTATATTTTTACAACAACTGTATTACATAAAATTCTGAAAAAGTAACCCTTCCCCCTCTCAAAAAAAATCAGTCCCCCAAATCTCAAAAGCAAAAGTTCTGAAACCAGAGGGGTTGGGGGGGAGGGGGTTTAATAAAAACCCTTCTGTGGGGGAGGTATAGATAATTTAAGGAACAACAAATGCAAAAATTCTGAAAATAAGCCCTCCCAAATACAAGCCCAAATAGAGTTATAGCCCTTAAAGAGAGAGACAATTTTCCCTATTATAAGCCCTGAGTAAAGGAAAATATTACAGTTATAAATGCTGTGTTCCTATACATTACAGCATCTGCCAACTAAAGCATACAGTTCTACATGTCAATTAAGTGCTGTTTTTTTATTGCTGTGGCAGAAAAAAAGGCATAAGTTTACCTACCTAACTTGGCATTGTCTGAGATAACCCTCAACTGTTTGAGGAATTCAATCTGATCTGTACGGTCTGTGCCCTAGAAAACAAAAGGATAAAAGAAGATGGTACAGGGGAGAATGATAAGGATGGGGGAGGGGGGTTCAGAGACAGCGAGGGAGGGGAGGAGGTGACTTGATTTTAATTTTCTACAACCTAGTTATAAAAAATAACCTAGGTGAACAAAATAACCAAGGTTAATAAAAAATTACCACGGTTGAAAAAAAAACCCTAATATAGGTTGAACAAAATAAAATGATCTAAAGTTAACTTTGACCTGTAACATATGCAGTGATACTAATTGCCAACGAGACAGCCGAGCCAAGAGGTGAGGCTGTCGAGGCGGCAGAATCATAGAGCCGTGTGCGTATGAGTATATAGGCAGAGAAAATCTTAAGTTCTGCGTAAGGGACTCTTTTTTTGACCATATTTGGGTGTAAGTAAACCCCATATTTGGGTTGTATTGTTCTTCCCAACTGGTTCCCAGTCTCTCACTCCTTGCTAGAGAGCAAATGACCAAAATGGCGTCCACGCGGCTCGCTGTTAAAATTTTCAATGTGGTCATTCATCCCTTTACCGATAAATACAACTTTAGGGAATTATAAATCGAAAGAGAATACCCTACAGAATATTCGACCGTCGAAAAAATGAACATCAAGGTCTTTAAAGCGATGAAATAATCTTTCGACTTTGGAGTCCTTTGATTTACGATCGAAGAGAGACATGAAAATCAAAAGCGGACTGTTGACTTCAAATAGAGTTTTCTTGACTTATGAGAATGCCAAAGTCGGGTAAATGCTTTCTTTTTAGTGTTGATTGTGTTTATAGTAATTGTTTGACCGATGATTTATTCCAAAACAAGTACCGTTTATATTTTACTTGGCACGCATTTTCGCTCCGCGTAGGAATAACATCAATACAAAGCGACGCTCACTAAAATTACTGCATGGCAAACACACAAGAAAGTCAAAAGTTTTTTTGCTTCTAACGGCAAATGTAATTTTAACTTGAATAAAAATTTTGTCTCCAAATAATCCTTGACCGTTCAAGTTTTGTTTTCTGTTCAAATTTTTCAAGTTTTGCGTAATTGAACATGACACTTCGCATGCGAGACTGAAATCTGACCCGTGCATTACTGTTTCTGATTACTGAAAATTATTTTTTAAAAAGCATCTTAGCAGTTTTGATTTTGGGATTTGAATATAAGAAGTTCTTGAAATGCAACTATCCCTTTTGGGAATTTTAACCATCGCGTGTTGTATTAACAAAACAGTGATTAAACCTCATTTATTGCCTACATTTTGTGACATTTTAACATTGAAAAGAATTTAAAGATTTGTCAAGAGTTATCAATCTGTCAATCCCGTAGCCTACGTAGCAGACATCTGTGTACGTTTTTAGTGTGTTTAAAAGAGTGCGCGATCGAAAGAATACGCGCGCTGGAAACAACGGCGCCTGCTACGCAGGCTATCAAGCCTGTGTCATTTATGAACACCAGAGAAATAGCACTTTTTTCGCATATTACCTAAAATACAATTTACCATATTTTGGTCATTTCAAATATAGTTCTATCAAAAACCATTCAATATCTGTTCTTATGAACAAACATGAGTATTTCGCTCGTTGGCACTTACCGATAGGTAAAACTAGTACATACAATACATTTACTATTTCACTCACCTTTTTGCCCCTTGCAGAGAGAATCTCGTGCAGTTTCTTTAATACAACTGCATGAGTGATTTCAGTGTCCTTTGGAAAGAGTTGTTTGACCTTTTCCTGAAGAATAAATAGTTTTTTTATCAGTATATACTAAAACAGTGGATAGCGTTTTTGGCATATGCTGATTGGCTACTCAAACTTCAAATACCCTTTGCTATTCACCTCTGAGTAACGCCTGCAAAAAAATTGTAATCTTTGACAGGAATAAACTAGTCAAAAATCATTCTTTTGGGCTATATTATCTCACATTGTTTAGTATATAGTTAGTGGTGGATATTTACCTCGCAGCTCAGTAAATATCCACCACTAGCCACTGCCACATTGGTGAATAGTTGTTAATATACTTTGTAGATGCAGCCTGTGTTTTACTAAAAATAGACAACTGATACAATCCATACAAAATTATCTTCCGTATCCTCACTAATGAGAATATCAATGACACCATTTTTTTCAATGAATGACAAAGCGAGTCTGTGAAGGAACAATACCTGTTCCACCAAATAATTTACCAATAGCAGCATGTGTTCCTTTTTTAAGCAGAATGGTTTAAACAATCATCCTTAGCTGATGTATACATGCAACTACATACCGCAGAAGACAAAGAGGACCCCTTCACTTCTGTCCATCCGCCTACATCATCACCTTCTTTGAATTTCAGTTTTGTTGTCTTTTTTTCTTTGACTTTCTTTTTCTGTTTCCCTTTGTCCTCTGGGCCTTTCTCTCTACACAGAAAGACAGAGTGTATTTCACAGGATGATTAAACCATCCGGGACTTAGTACCAGCTATTCTTTGTCCCATACTCACGAAAAACCAAACACGGTCACGACAACAAAAATATACCTTGCTTTATTTTACTGGACTCAACCCTCCAAGTTTATTTTTTTTTCTTAAGTGGCCATTATATTAGGCTACGGACTGCTCAATCCTTCTTCTCAATTTTAGTTGCCAGGCTGACGACTTCAGTTCTTATTTAGTCGCCAGTTCAGACCACAATGGTCTTAACTTGGAGGGTTGGGGCTGTTTGCTTAGCTACCTAGTTATGTAAAATGAACTGTATGAAACACGGAAGTCAGCGTCAAGAGATGTTTTCTCAGCACTGACAAAGAGCGCTTCAGTTGTTTCTGTCGCATACTTCTTTCCCCCCTGAAAGGCAAGGCAATGCACTTCCAGGGTCTACATGTATGCTATGGATTGAGGAATCCTCCTACATATAAACTTGTAAATTCATTAACTATTCATGAGGGTGCAAACCAATCCTAGCAGTGTTCAGATCACATGTACACAACTGTAAACCCCAATACAAATCAAACAATAGAATCAACTTTTGATTCAAACTCCTTCTCAGCTAATTAGTATTCAATAACTTTTGATACAGATCTCTACCAAATTACATTACTTTGCATTCAATTGTTTCATATCACAAGTAGAATAAAATATTTGCGTCCAATCTGTATGGCCGTTTTCAATGGCTTGCCTATCGGCTAGCCCATAACGATCTTCTGCTCATATTTTATCTACTACTTAAAGGGGCAGTCTCACCAAAATTATACATGATTTGCTTCTTGAAAATCAAGAATGTTTGAAGTAAAACAATGGAGTGTGTATGTACAGTCAACTCCCTTTATACAGACACCTTCAGGACCACCATACAGGAAATCTGTAAAGTAGCAAGAGTTATTTTCAGAAATTATTATTCACTGGGACTTCATCTCGTATCTGTCATAACCAGGTGTCCGTAATGGTGATGTCTGCAAGGCGAGAGTTAACTGTATATATAAGCAACAATGTTGAGTCACTCACTTCTTTAAAAACATCCAGGCTTTTAATTGTGTTGTACCTCCCTCACCGCCGATATCACTGTCACTTGAAGACGACTCCTCATCACTGCTATCCCAATCGATACTGTCATCGTCATCATCATCATCTTCATCACCTGCACCCTAACAACAGCAATGTTAAATTTATTGATTAGATCGATTTGTGACACATAAACAAATCACAATATTAAGCACTAACAAAGTTCAGACTTAATTGTTTTATCATTTTATCAATTTCAAATCCTTCTTAGACAACATTACTATGGAAAACAAGATGCCTTTTTTTCTTGGAATTGCACACAACTATGCATGAGCAGAAGGCTATTTGCAGCAAAATCACTGTCAGAGGCTAAAGCATCATTGTATGCAGTTACTTTCTGATTTATCAGTGGTGGGCTCTCAGTCAATGAAAAGATATGTGGCTGAATGAAATTTTGAAAAAATTATACTCAAGACAATGTTGGCCAGCAGTTTCTGTGACTAAGTATTTGGGGCAGTTGCTTAACTTTGGAAGGGGTGCTGGGGATTTTACAGCTTTCTTGTTGAGGTCAGGTCATTCCGTTCATGTTGCCTCCCGTTGCACATGCTTACAAGTTTCCTGCTCCCCTGCCCGGAGCAGATAAGAATGGTAAGTTTTCAACTGATAAGCAGTGTGACAGTGCACACCTGGGTGGATGCCACTCACAGGGTTGTCATGGTTACCGACTGTACTCAGATCACCAAGCTCCCAGGCACCGGCTACCTCCACTCCCATCTATTGTTCACGTTCAAAATGGTTCATACAGCATTTTAAAGTTAACAATATAAATATTAAGAAAAATAGTGAGCTGCACAACATGCTACTGTAAAATACCTTTTATGATTTTACATGGTTCTTGCTTTCCATTTCCCACATCAGCTTAGCACACGACAGAGCAGTACTATCTGGAAAAAATAATTATTTCATTTGTCAAATATTCAATTATTTTATGCCTTCATCATAATATTTAACCTAGATTTAATTTGAGTGGACAAGTCAGGACAGCCAAAGGAAATACAAATATCAGTACTCATTACGGTTGAAACAGTTGAACCTCAATCTCATTATGAACACCTCCAAAATATACGGTTGTTCAATGGGTGAATAAGGCTATATCTACCGGATATTGCAAACCCAAACAAATACACAAGCCTTATTGCCTTTTGTTAGGAAGTGAAAATTGTACTCCAAAATAAAAATATGGATCGATCAACAAACAACAACAACAACAACAACAAAAGTTTATTTGAACTGTAAAATTACAAAAAGAAATGTTTAAACAATAAATAAATTAAAAATACATACAGTTGCTGGTCACCCAAAATAACTAAAAAGCTAAACTAGTTGGGTGACCACCATTTATTAATTTAAAATAAATATATCGTCAGAAAAGAGGCATTTTACATTTTACAATTTTACACAATTAATTAAGGTGGTAGATTACAGAAGAAATAATTCTTAAACACGTATGTACAACGACAACAGCAAAAAGATAATAGTAAAAAGAAAAATCTCGATGATTTGGTAAGTGCAGAATGCAATATGGAACAATTGAAAGTATGATGTTTTATATATGTTCGTGTTTATTTGCTTTATTTTACTTTCGGAAAAAACTTTTCACAGGCTACTTTCCCAGGTGTTCCTTACGCTAATCTTTGCAACCGTAACACGACACTTTTGTTCGTTTGTAACAAAATACTTTTGTCTTCCTTGAAAATGCGATAACATGAAACTTTTGTTTTTTGTGTGTTTTACGGCGGCATCGATGACATTTGTTTAATTTAATTAAGTTACGGTTTAGACTGCACGAAAAACGATTCTCAAAAACTAAAGAAACAAATCTAATCAAAACATATTTTGCGACAGGTTTTTTAAAACGCAGTACAGCTAGGATATTTGTTTCCTGGTTGTCAGGTGTTCACGCCGAAAATCCCGGTGCAAGTTTTTGCATACCTAATTACGAAAGCGCTGTGAAAGTCTTAAAATCTAATTTAATTAATTTGCGGTTTTTACTTGGCGCCAAGAAGTCTGCAGCCTACCGCAAACACGCAGTACAAGCGATGTTCATGATAGTTCCAGAAAACAACGTAGACTAATCTGCGCATGCGTTTGGTGTAAATTACGTTGAGTAGTACCACAAGGAGAGCAAAGGTTTTACTGAAACAAATATATACCTTGGAGATCCTCATATAAAAGTAACGTAGATGTGCTTCACGTTTTACTTGGGGGGTATGGTCAGGTGCTCCCACCCCAACCCCCTCCACAGGAATAATTAATTAATTGATATTAATTAATTAATTGACTATTAAAGTTTACACGTTAGCGCACTAGCGGGTTAGCGGACGACAGCCCCAACAAAGCATCACAATAGTGCATTCTGCACTAAAAAGGAAAGAAAAAAAAAATGAAAAATGGCAGAAATACCAAAATTAAATTATTAGTAGAAAAACTTATTTAATAGAAGTTAATGAAATGCAATGATAATTCTCTTTTAAATGAATAAGGAGATAGAATCTTAAATCTCTCATCAATTTCATTCCATAATATAGGTCCGTTGTATCTTATATTGAATTTGCCATAGTTAGTTCGAATTTTTGGAACATAAAAAGTTGACCTAGATGCAAAGCGTGTGCTAACATTATGTTTATCAGAAGTTTTAATAAAAAAGTAGTCAAAAACCTTAGGTAATTTGTCATGGAAAAATTGGTGCATGAAGTAAAGGGTTTGAAGTTTGATATGATCTTGAAGTTTTAGAAGTTTGAGTTGAGAAAACAAAGGACTGGTATGGGCATCAAAATCAGAAAAGGTAATTAGACGGATTGCTTTCTTTTGCATTCTTTCAAGTGGTTTAATATTATGTTCATAGGTGTTACCCCAGACTATACAGCAGTATAAAAAAAAAGTAGAATGGTGTTTCAAATTCCAAGAACTTTTCAAGACTGACATTAAAAAAGTTGACGGACTTTTGAAGAAATTGAGCAGATTCATAGAATTTTCATGATGACAGCCAAAGTTCAAGGGCTTTTAAGGACTGTAGAAACCAAGTAAATCCTAATGCCATCATCAATCTTTGAAAAATACCCATCATCTTGTTTTTTTTTTTTAACCAAGGATTTTAGTGTTTTGGTGTTGCTTATGTACTGCTTATTTTTTTTTTTTTCTTTCGTAATATTAAACAGTTATTTTAATTTATGAGCACACATTGGATATGAGATGGTAGATAGCCAACGTGGCGCATAGCACCAAGTTGCAGGCTATAACAAATATCTCATATCCAACAAGCATGAAAGGAATAATTATTGTTTTATCAAAAACACCCCAAATGTTCAGCTTTGTTGATGCTTATTGGCTACGATATTTGTGGTCAATGGTATATGAGCTCATATATGAGCTCAATCAAAACTCAGTAATTGCAATATACCATTGCTAGCATTTAATAAAAATACGTTGTATTTGATTGCAACACCCATTTCTAGCAACTTACTTTTGTCTTCAATTGAACTGGTGTTACTGTCGTAAACTATAACGTACATGTTCCTTGGTCTGCAGCTCGGCATCAGGAGGAACCGTGAAAGCACCAATGTCGTTCTAAAAGACAACAAGCAAATTAAAGTATTTATAAATAAAGAATAAAAAAGTAAATAATTAAAACAATTTGCTTATAATTCTACGTACACTGTTCCAGCAAGTTTTCATTCTGACTGAAGAAAAAACACTTAATCAAAAAGGTACCAGTAGCTGTCCTTTATTTGTTGGAATACTATATTTTTTAATTTAAAGTATAGTCCAACACAGAAAAAAGTATGTCCGCGCTGTGTACATGTGTCTAGTGCTGAACTTTATTAAGCTTTGTGCATTATTGTATTGCTCGGTCATGGTAGCACATTTATTAGAATTTTGTTGGCATAGACTAGAGGTGTGGAGAAAGGGTCAAAATTAATCAAGCTTCAACAGTGTAGCAGAGAAGTACGCCTTGAAATAATAAACAGGTGCAAGGTGATCTAGGAAGGCTATCTGGAGTAGACGTAGTATATATTTTTTTTGTAGCACAACCTAGCTAAATAAAGAATGCGCTCTGATTAGTTGATTAAGCATCTCCTATTTGCCCAAGGTAGACGCTAACGACTACCTTCAATTGAGCGCGCGAGAGTTAACAGACAGCACAAGAGCACATTGTGTTGACGTTTGTTGACGTAGTTAAAATGTCTTAATTATTTCAAAATTAGACTTGTTCCATTTCTTCTACGTTGTTATCGGTTGTTTACTTCGGGTTACGAGGCAATAACGAGTGATTATCGATAACTACTAGTGTACCAAAATGGTAGAAATGCTGCCAAAGGGGAAGAACGATGCAGAACTGATGCTTGCAGTAACTTTATACTTTTTATGTTTGAAACGGTTAAGTACTGTAAAATTGAACTGAGATTTAACATTAGAAAATTTATTATCATTATTATTTCAGATATTTGTAGTAATATCAACTGAGGAAGTTTAATTAAAGGAGACTTATGGAAACTGAAACTCTTTAATAAAACTATACTAGTCAGTTACAACCAAAGGTTAGATTTGGAAGTCACAGCAGTAAAATTAAACTGAAGTGGGTTTTGAGTTGATTCGAGTGAACTTTTAAACAAATTTTCCATTGAAAAGCAGAGTACCGGTACTTAACTGTTTCAGTTAACTTTAAGATGTCACTTGTTTTCAATCCTGCCTCACGCCTGGTCACTAGCAAAGTGCAAATAGACGAGGCCCGGAGACGAGGCCGCATTAGCGCGAAGATTGCGAGGATCACATCATGAACTCCACTGCGTATCGTGAATTTTCCATTCACGCATAACCACAATTCCTTGTGCCTTTGATCTTACCGCCGACCACAATTCCTTGCGTTTGTTAAAAAAAAGTGATTGCATGCCCTATAAAGTAATCCTTTGCCGATTAGAGAGCTGCCTCGCTCGTTCGCTTCAGGCTCACTCACTGCGGCGGCAATTACCCAGAGAAGAATACCGCAACATACTTTGTGTACACTGACACATATGAGAAACCTCAGTGTGACGTTAGTATGACGACATAATTTTCTGTATATGAAGCACTTACCCAAATTTTTAGCATTATAGCATTGTGTCTGTGCTTCGCAGTGGACACAAAAAACTTCCATGTTGCTTACAGCTAATGGCACATTCTTACTAAAAAAAACTAAGAACCTTTGTGTGTGACAAAGCGAATGGTGCAAAATTGACCTCTGAAAATAATTTCATATAAAATTTAACAACTCAATGTACTAACTAACCCTTGGTGCAAATTTAGCTGTTATAATATGACTTTCATTGTAGTCAAGTCTTTGTCTTGTATCTGCAAAAAAAAAACAATACTAACAGTAAAGACACACTTGTAAGAACCTACAGTACATGTAATTTTTCCAGGTTAGCCTGAACAGGTTCTTTAGGACAAAGGGTAATTAACACAATTTTTTGCTATTAATAGGTTCTTAATAGTATCTTATTTTCTGAAGAAAAACTTACTTTGTTGCTAATAGAATTTTTAATAATTATCACAAGAGCGTGCATTGGATATGAGATGGTAGACAGTCCGGTTGACGGGATAAAATTCAAGAAACGAAACCAAAATGGCGACACATAAAGATGCATCTTTCGCGACTACAATCATAGCTTTTTCTACCATGGTAACTTTACTTACACAGCTGATTCACACATTTCTAAAGTGGAAATAGATAAAAGGCAAAATAATGCCATATTGACCGCCCAGTTCAAAAGGGAAGCTATTTTCTCAACTAAGGTTGCGTCCTGGCGACCGGGCTGGAGTGTTCATATGGGAAAATTTTCTTCCCGGATGCCGATATCTCAGTTGCAGAAACCGAGATATCAGTAACCAGGCTGGCCCGCGTCCTAATATGAACACGTCGAAAATTTTACAGAGAAAATAGGAGCGAGCGGAGATCTCGGTAACTGGGCCAGCCCGGTCAACTGGGATCATACAAAGAGGCCCTTAGAAAACTTTTAGAGATTCCAGCATAAATGAGAGAACAGAACAGTTACTATTCTACAAATTTGTAGAATAGTAACTGTTTTTGGTTTACTTTATAATCTACTTCTCAGATGAACTGTGTAATGGGTCAAAATTTTCATATTGCTGTCCTATCCACTTTAAAATTGTTCTACTGTCGCTGGAAAATTCCTATCATTGCTTTTTTGCATACAGTTTACAAATCAGTAATTAAATTGGGATTGTTGATGATCAAGGCATTAAATAAATAATTAGTAGATATAGAAGAGCAAATAAAAGTTTGATTAAAAGAATTTTTTTCTATTTTCTTCACTGGTAAGAAATGAATTCAAACAAGATCATTTTTTCAGCATAGTTGAAGTGTGAATTACTGTCAACAACAGCGGCGGTTAAGGAGATGCAGCATGCAGGGCTGCAGGAATTTCTGAAATTTGTTAAAACTGGCTGGGACAGCAATACAGTCAAAGCTCTCGTAAGCGGACACCCCTAAGCGAGACGACGAGCATCCCCATCACTTTCATATGCGAGTCACCCCCCCGGGAATAAGCTGCCTTACCAACTGAGCTAGAAGTCATTCACTGGGATTGGCGGTTATTATTTAATAAATATTTGTGAACAAAGGCTGTTGCAAAGCAAACCACTTAGCTATGTTTTAATATCACAAAAAATGCAATCCATAAACTTTACTATTTCCTTAAAGTTGACTGTTTGCCATAAATAAAACGCTACACAGTACAAGACTTACAAAATAAGCAAAACTTTAAACTTTAGAAAGGTCAACGTACAAAACAAAGGAACCAGATCCTGGTGGATCTGATCAGCAAAAATGTAGAGATACAATTTTCAAGTAACTGCAAAACAGAAAGGCTGACCCTACAGTTGGATTGAACTATCATATTTCCAAATTATATTTCAATTCAATCGTATATGGTTAGCCTTTCTGGTTTCCAGAAAATAAAAACAGTTTCACTTCAATTCGAAACACTTATTCATCATTAAGTTAGGAATTCGGCGAAATAAAGTTTGCCAGCCCTGGTATCACAATAAATTTATCACAATAAAGAAATATTCGGACGACCAGTTACTGAGTTACATGAAAAACAGAGTGGAATTTCTTACCTGATTGAGAATATTATACACCTCTGTGCACTCTAATAGAATAGTCCCTGTTGACGACATCTACTTTGTTTAAAATGTTATTTAAAGTGATTTAAGCTTTGCTAAAACAGGCAAAAAACTTAAAAATTCTCAAGAGTCTAATGTCCACCATCCGCCATGTTTGTTTTCCTTGCGACGGGCTGGATCAAAAAGTGGACGGCGATAATCGTAGGGGCGGGGCGGGTGATTCATTTAAGAAGGGGCGGGGGGGGGGGGGGTTGTGGCTGTGTAAATTCAGTGCATGAATCAAACAATCAATCATCTTTATTTTCACTTTTGCCTAAATTAAAGGTAACGGTAACAGCAAATAAAATTATCAACGGAGTCATCCAAACAGAGCCACGCGGAACTCACACAAAAGTCTATAAAACTGAAGTGTAATGAAGCCTAGATTTCACAAGTCGTGCAAGCAGTAGAAAGGGAAAATTTTGATCCTTGCGGTAAAGACAAGCACAAGGATCAAAATGCAATGCGCTTGTGATTATGTTTGCGTCGAAGCCGTTTTCATATTTTCACGGTGAAATAAGAGCTGTTATCTATGCGCTCGTGCTTGCGTCGCTAGTGAAAACCAGGCAGCTTATACATGTAACGGTATATTAAAGTAAGCTTAACAAGACAAAAGTTTGATCAAAACATGAAAGCGAAATCAATAACAAACTTCAAAGATTAAACTCTTACAAAACGAGAAGAATGGAATTATTTTAAAGAACTGTACGATTAAAATAAAAACAAAATAAGAAATAAACAAATATTTCAATTAAATCGGGCCGGAGTGATCATCTGCGTATAAAAATCTCGCTTGCACTGGAAGGCGTCTTATCAATTCGCACTTTGGATTTTTCTGGATCTGTTCCCTGTCTCAGAGGTCGTTTCACGGTTTGATTTATCAGGCACAATAATTTCAACCCAGCACTGAACTCAACTAACAGTTTTTCTTGAAAATAATCATAACGCCATTTATTGCAACAAAGTAAACCAAAACCTGTTGTTAACTGACAAATTCTTGCAACTGTTTAGGAATAAGGCTCCAAGGTAATATTCCTTTTGACAAAAATATGCCCTTATGGCCTAGGGGAGGAGAAATGACAGAATCTTTGTGTGAGGCCTCTAATTGCCCATGAGACGCCAAACAAAAAATATAGATTACTAACAAAAATGTGCCCTTATAGCCTAGGGGAGGAGTTTGCGCAAGGCCTCTTATATTACGGGAGATTGCAGATCATTCCTTTATAGATAAAAAATCCGCTCAGATACACAGTTCACTCAGCTCCTCACTCTCTATATCCGGTCCAAACACGCTACATATTGGGAACTGTTCTCTGAAATTCCTGGATGCAGGTTAGTTTCTACTTTTTAAAAACTTTTAGGGTTAACATGTATATATGGATGTTTTGTGATAATTTTTAACCCATCAAGAGATTTACGAATTTCATCAATAGAACAGTAAGCTTTATTTTATGGATAGGTTGGCAGTTTCTCGCTAGTAATGTTAAGTCTTCTAGCCAGCATTCTCGCAATAGTCGCTGTGTTTGCCCATCGCTATAAACGTGATTTTCCTACAGATCGAAAGTAGCCAGCTTCTTTAATACATTGTCCATCGCGATTGACAAGAACAGATTTCCAAAACAATCTATAGCATTTTACAGTCAAACAATAAAACCGATATCTCTTGGTATGCGCCGTCTCAGCTGGGCCAAGGTTTTGTATTTTCACATATTTTCGCAGATGCATCGGGCAAGAAATGAAAATCAGTAAATAAATATGGCATCTGAAACAAGTAGATTCATATCCGGAAAAATGTATTCTTTACGAGACGATAACATTTTTGCAACAAATCGCGAAATTTACCGGTACACACGCTGCCAAACATGAGCGGAGAACTATATGAACATACCCGGCCAAACGTCTGACGCGAAGATTTTTACTCCAAAAAAAGCGGTGAACAAGCGACAAATGTTTCGTCGAGCTAGCACACGCCGCGCGAGGAAAATACGTGTGATGCTCCCTTGCCATTTTTTCCTTCTTTCGAAAAAAGATACCCTATCTCAGACCAGGCGGTAAAATCGCACTTCTCAAAAGATGAGCGATAACAGTATAAGAACAGTTTCTCGAGGGAGATGTACCTAATTACTGACCAGACTGCACACACTATTCCCTGCTGGTATTTATTTAATATCAACCCTAAATTGATAGACGTGCCAATTCTGAAATGTAGGCATGAATAGATTGTGCTAGTAAAATTCAGGAAAAATTGCTTGATAACCAAAAGTTGCTCTAAAGTTGCTCAAATATCAAAAAGTTGCCACCAAAATTTAGAAAATTTGCTTGCTCTAGAGTCGTTTTGTTTAAGATAAATACTCAAAACGTGTTTGTTTGTTTGTTGCCATTTCAACATTATAATTAAATACTCTTACAATCATTAAAAGAGGCCAAAAAGCCATTGTTATATGAGAAATATAACTGATTACTTTGTTGTAATCAATATATTCTTTAAACTCAACATAACTTCAATAATAGATACGTATTTTCTAGTTAAAGTTCCTAACTAGTCAACCTTGCAAAGTTTACTTGGATGGGCATCATAATGTTTACTATAACCAAAGTTTAAATAAAATCCTTCGACATAAACGACTTTTTATGGTTTGGATCGGTTTTATATCAATTTGTTGCTCAAAAGTTGCCAAGGAAGGCAAAAGTTGCCCTAGGTTGCTGGTACCAGAAAAAGTTGCTCAAAACGCTAAAAGTTGCTCAAAAGTTGCCGAGCACAATCTTTTTATGCCTACTGAAATGACAAGTTATTCTTAATAGTTTTGGTTTTTGATCCTGAATGATATGTTTATTCGATTAATCTAGGCGTCAAACTGGCGCGCCGATTCCATTTTAAAACGTTCACCCTTAACCCGGCTTCAAACAAAACTGATCAGTTTCATCCCACGCAATGATATCTATTACAGCGTCTAAACATACAAAAAGTCGAAAAAATCGAGAGAGTAAAGAAAGAAGAGTGGAGTCCAACTAAACATTTTCGGGGTGATTGTGAAACCTAATTATGCGGGCGTTGCTTGAATTACTTTCGTCCTCAATGATAGGTTTATTTATTTAAGAAGCCAACTGTTTATAATCCTGCCAAGCGTCCAACTGGCTGCACCTTTAACCTTCAGACAAACTTGATCAGTTTCATAGCGCGGCCCGCAATGTAGCCACGAAATTCCATCTGTAACGTGCTTCTACCATTCAAATTTTGGTTCGTTTCTGTTCAACTCAGTTGAAACCCGCCACTGAAATGTCCTCTAATTAGACCAAATCGTCCCCGATTATGGCTCCTGACCAAACCTGGTTGTTAACCGACAAATTCTTGCAACTGGTTTGGAATAAGATAACATTCCTATCCCTGGATACAAGACTTAATTCCCCACCCTTCAGTTTTGCCGACATTTTGTTATGGTGCGTTCGCAAGAAGACAACTCTTTGATTCGTGACAAATGCCGTGTCAAGCCACGCTGCATTAAAAAAACATTAATTACTAGGATTAATTTTAATTCTTGACAAAAATAATATGTGCCCTTAAGGCCTAGGGGAGGGGAAATCACAGAATTTTTGCGTGAGGCCTCAACTGACCTTTAACTGTCAAGGAGGCAGGAGATATATATTCTTCAAATACAGCATCCGCCCTGATACGCCATTCACAAATTTTAGTCTCTACTCCAAATCGATCCAAAACTCTTTGATTTTGAGCTCGAACCCTTTGCTTTGGACTTCCGCCAATGCAGGTTGGTTTTCTGTTTCTTTTTTAAAAAACATTAAAGTTTAACAACAACAACAATTTGTTGAGGTATTTCCATAAAAGTACATGGCATTACCTACTTACACTTAAGAAATTATAAAGATATATAACATAGAATCAGAAATAAAACAAAAATGCGATTTTATCATTTGGAAAATAAAGTTTCATGTCTAAGAGACATTGCTTGAAAAACAAAAGCAGCAGTTGATCGACAAACAGCAGCATCAATGCTGTTACAAAGAAATAAAGATTTTGCATTAATATCAAACTCATTAAAAATACTATATTTGGCGGTTATTTCATTAAAGAATTTTAAACGTATGTTAACATATAACTTGCATGAAAATAGGAAATGCATTTCGTTTTCAATTTCATCCGAATGGCAGAAAGAACAGATTCTCAAATTAATAGGAGTCTTGGGTATTGTTTGTCTACCAGTTTCGATACGTAATTTGTGATTCCCTAGTCGAAATTTGCTAATGGCAGTTCTGTGATGAGGATTGTTAATTGCGTCCAGAAAACCAGATTTTTTGGTATCTGTTTTAAATGAATAATAAAATTGTAATTTTCTGTTTGTGCTAATTAGTTTTAATTGATGAGCTATTAACGCTTTGCTAATGTTTTGCTTAATGTGAGAAGTAAAGAGTTTTCCGTTGTTTTCATTTAATGTTATAGAGCCCGAGTTGTATTTATTGCATAACTGATTATAAAGACCTGTCTGGTTTTTATCAGCCATCTCCTTAGAAAGCTGTAGACATTGCTTAGCGATGTTATTTTCTGGTAAGCTTTGAAGATGAATCCAAAATTTTATTATGGAGGTTTCAATGGCTAATTTTAGAGGAAGTCTTCCAAGTTCATTTCTGGTTGCAACATTTGGGCATTGTTTATTAACTCCTAAGAGTTAACAAGTTAACAAGGATATGTGTGGTTATAATCAGAATTTAACTAGCTAGTGTCTTATTTTAGCTTCAATGGCACAGTAATTGTTCGCCGCTAGCCTGCGAATACAGCCGCCTCTCATTCGCGTCCCGCAACGAAGAGCGAAACACGAAGAAAGACGACGTCTCTCTTCGTGTTTCGCTCTTCGTTGCGGGACGCGAATGAGAGGCGGCTGTATTCGCAGGCTAGTTCGCCGCATAAATTGGCAAAACCGCAACTCCAGTCGTACCATTTCTTTCGAGTATAAAGGTTGGATTTTCTATATCTAGCCAGCATTCTCTTCTAGCGATCAGTCACATTCGCTTTGCATGTTATTTTACGAATCAAGCGAAGGGAAAAAGCTTTACATTATGGACGAACGCTTTGGAATGCTTCCAAAGACTGATATTTCAACTAGACTGTTTTGCTCTTAGATGCCTTAGTACATTTATAAGAGTCATGCAAAATTATCAGTAAGCGATAGCTCTTAGTGTGATCTAGTGGCTCCTATATTCGACAACCATTAGCCGCGACTGCGACGAAATTCACAGACGCTGGTCATTTGTGTTAGTATATTCAGTTTGTCCTAATCATTGACCGTCATACCGTATTTACTCGAATAAGCGCCGCGGCGCTTATTAAATTTTTCCCACCTCAAGTGCGGCGCTTATTCGGGGGCGGCGCTTATTTGAGGGCGGCGCTTATTTAAAATTTGACTCCACAAAGAGTCTTATATTTTACATTTATCGAAAATAGCATCTTCTGATTGTCATTATTCGTCTCTTCTGAAGAGAGAAGTGGCGCTAGCTGTCCTAGCAAAGTTCGCGGCCTTCACAACATTAACGTATTGTAAGAATGTTTGACTAAGAAAAAAAATGGGCGAGCAGTAAAACCATCACTGTAAACTGCAAAACATCGCTTTTGATGAAACGAAATGTCCAAGTTTGCATTAGAGTTGCTTTGTAGTGCATCGGGACTGCGGCGCTTATTAACTTTTTTGTCCGAAATGCGGCGCTTATTCGAGGGCGGCGCTTATTTGGGGGCGGCTCTTATTCGAGTAAATACGGTATTTGTTATTCGACTTACTCATCCAAATCAATGTAGCGTAATCAACATCTTTGCCTGGAAAAGAAACTACCGCACAAAAATCGTTATTTTTTCAAGCTAGTGGCATGATTTCATCACTGCAAAAACTTTTCCTGAGCTCGACATTTGACGGAATAATATTGCTCTGTGTTCACATTTAAGTAACATAGAAATCTCTAAAGAAATTTCGTGTGACTGTGTAGCGCATATAACTAGTGAATTGAAAACGATAATTAAAATGAAAAATGCGCCTGATGGTAGTATAATGTTTCCATACGTTTCGGGGCTACTGCCCCTTCTTCAGTGGAAAATGTGAAATGCCATCTAACGGAAATCAGCAGTAGTCCTGAAACGTATGGAAACATTATACTACCATCAGGTGCATTTTGCATTTTAATTTTCGTTTCACATTTAAGCCGACTGTTAAACTTTGCAAAACTGCCAAAACTACATACGTTGGTTATTTATGATCAATCTTGGCTTCTAAGCCATAAACTATCAATAAAGTACTAGAAAATGTGGCTAAAAGTACTTGTGAAATTAACTTGATTAAACGTGTGGTGAACAGAAATGGTTTAAGTCGTGAAAATATGTTCGCAATGTAAGTGACATCTCAAGATGTCTATTTCGTTGAATGATTATGGCATCATTAAGGTTACTTTGTTCATAGTACATCAGTATATAGACAAACGGCCACAAAACATTTCTTGTAGAATTAGCCCAAGAGATAAGCAAATTAGTGGAGAGGACGTGTGAAATTTCGTATTCGACGGAACAGTGATATCTGTTGTCTTGAAATTAGTTAAAAATAAAATACTGAGTTTGTGAAGCGTACACAGTTGCGAAATACTGCTCATTTCTACTACGTTTCTTCTTCAATTCTACTCTATTAACTTGGTATCGAAAAAAAGAGAAGAATTAGTCAATGCGAACACTCGATCATCATCTTAATTTTACTCAAGCTAACTATAAATTCCTGCGCGTAGAAAGGAGTGGAAATGTAATTTGTTCATTTGGCTTACATTATCATTATTGGGGAAAACTGCTTGATGGCGAAATCTGCTCTATCAGATGTGTTATAAATGGGAATCGAATTGATGTACAAGCATCAGTGGTTATTATTTTGGCGGAAAATACTGTAAAACTCTATATAACGATAAATAAACTTGGACAATTGATAAAGTATTTTTAACACAGACAACTTCACTACTTGGGCGTGAAAATATGATTGCAATTTTATCAGTCATCAATGTTAATGATATCTTGTGCATAGCTGAAGGGATTTGTCTAAATCAGTTTATAGTACATTGTACAACAGTAGAACAACAAAGTTTGTGAGAGTTATCAACACATCGGTACAGATTTTGGAATCAAAACAGACAATAAACGTATCTATCTTTAATTTTTTCAACCATCGCTGAACTCAGTTTAAGCAAAAACAGACGAACAAACAACAACAACAACAACAAATAAATGGCACGCAATGCATGCAGAAGCGATGACGTTTTACAAAGGGTTTTAAATATTTTTAGGAAATTTGTCAAAAATTAACGTAAATTAAAGTTCAGTGGAACACCGCTTTAGGGCACCTGCTTAACACGAACAGTTTTGTTTGTCCATACATTTTCTCTAACATTAATTTAATAACGGACAACAGACACTTTCTACTGTGACCCAAGTGAAACGCTCTCGTACAAAGTTTACCTTGCTTTACGGATACTTTTCGGTCACTGCTTATATTATCTTTGCACCATACATTTTTCCATTTGTATTGATTTTGTCCTTTTTGCACCTCGTTAGAAAAATGAAAACTTTCTTCAAGCTATGCGTTTAATTCTAGTTGCGTTACCTTATAGCGTGACATCTAATCTACGATACACGATACCTTTCGCGAACGACCGGATATGCAAGGTCAAGTTCTGTCTCTGACCGGACCACACAGACTAGACCCATTGTATGATTTCGGGCGACTGCGTAGCGTATATAAACAGTGATTTTATATGCTGATTTTAAATGGTGAACATGGCGACAGATAAAAGAAATATGTTCCATACGTTTCGGGGTTTCTGTCCCTTCTTCGGTGGAGAAAAATCAACTGCCATTTCAATTTATTCCACAGAAGAAGGGGCAGTAACCCCGAAACAAAAGCAACATATTTCTTCTATCTGGCGCATTATTCTCGTTTACACAGGTCAATTGTATATATGTCTGTTTACTGAATCTAATAGAATTTGTCAAATATAATTTGTCTCTTTCGTTCATATCTTTTATTAGTCCTTTCTAACTCCCCAGGAGTATTTTGGTTTGTGTTTTTCGCGGCGCATTTCTTGTTGTGCTAAACTTGATCTTTGTTCTTCCTGTAGTTAGTTTCCAGTCCTATTCGGTCATTCGATCGGCCCGGACAGAACCGATCGAAGGGCTCCAGCATAAAGCGATGTAACGCCATCGCTTAAAAACAGTGTTGGAAGGATACTGATCCTAATCATTTATATTTTCCCAAAGTATTGAAATTCGGTATACTTCATGATTAGTTATAGCTGGTTAGCTGATCCTGGCGAGGATCCTATACTTTTGTTTCTCAATGGTGGCCCTTGCTAATTTACGTTTTGGTTATCAAACATTTCTGTCAAAATAGTATCATTGGGACCCTGCAACAAAATAAATTAAAACCGGCCAAGGTATAAAAGGTTAATCTCAGCAATTACAGACCTTACAAATCGAGAAGAATGGAATTTTTTGTAGTCAGAATTGTACAATTAAAATAAACACAAAAAATTAAAAACAAACAAATATTTTCAATTATAAAACAGATCGGAGTGATCATCTGTGTACAAAAATCTCGCTTGTACTGGAAGGCGTTTTATCTGCCCCCAGGCCAAGTCTCAGTTACAATCTTTGTCATTTATTGCAAACTGACAAATTCTTGCAACTGTTTAGGAATAAGGCCTCAAGGAAACATTCCTTTACAGGACGTTCTTGACAAAAATGTGCCCTTATGGCCTAGGGGAGGAGAAATGACAGAATCTTTGTGTGAGGCCTCCAATTGCCCATGAGACGCCAAACAAAAATTATAGATTACCAACAAAAATGTGCCCTTATGGCCTAGGGGAGGAGTTTGCGCAAGGCCTCTTATATTACGGGAGATTGCAGATCATTCCTTCATAGATAAAAAATCCGCTCAGATACACAGTTCACTCAGCTCCTCACTCTCTATATCCAAACACGGTAAACTGGAGACTGTTCTCTGAAATTCCTGAATGCAGGTTTGTTTCCTACTATTTTAAAAACTTTAAGGGTTAACATGGATATATAGATGTTTTGTGATAATTTTTAACCCATCAAGAGATTTACGAATTTCATCAATAGAATTTATTTTATGGATAGGTTAGGAGTTTCTCGCTAGTAATGTTAAGTCTTCTAGCCAGCATTCTCGCCATAGTCGCTGTGTTTGCCTATCGCTATAAACGTGATTTTCCTACAGATCGAAAGTAGCCAGCTTTTAATACATTGTCGATCGCGATTGACAAGAACCGATTTCCAAAACAATCTGTAGCATTTTACAGTCGAACAATAAAACCTGGCCGAGGTTTTGTATTGTCACATACAAAACTCACAAACATGCAGAACGAGCTAATTTTTTGCGCAGCTCGCTTAACCTCGCTTCTCGCGCGATTGAAGCATTCCGAGATTTGCTAGTTTTCTCCCGCATCCCGGCCGCAGGCTAAAAGTCCTATAAGCTAAAGGAAGAAACTGCTCTCCTGTACATAACAGTCGGTGGAATGTTGCATAATTCTTTTCCATGTATTGTTTTCATCCACTTTATTGTACCTTCCAGCTAGAGTTATTTAATTTTATGGCCAGTTAATCTCGCACATGTTCTCGCAGATGCATCCGGCAAGAAATGAAAATCCATGAATAAATATGGCATCTGAAACAAGTAGATTCATGTCTGGAAAAATGTATTCTTTAAGGGACGATAAAATTTTGCAACAAATCGAAATATCAGTAAACACGCTACCAAACATGAGCGAAGAATTATATTAATATACCCGGCCAAACGTCTTACGCGAAGATTTTTACTCCAAAATATAGCGGACCAGTTCCGCAGCGTTCTATCATCTCTACAACATTAGAAGAATTAGAAGGTTCTTAACCAAAGAATGCACAGAAACACTGATTCATGCTTTTATATCAAGCCGGCTTAACTATTGTAACAGTCTCCTACTTGGAGTGAACGCCATCTTCAAAAATTACAAAGGGTTCAGAATGCAGCTGCGCGATTGATTTTCCAGGAGAGCAGATATTGCCACATCACACCTCTGCTCAAGTCATTGCACTGGTTGCCTGTTACATATCGTATAGTTTTTAAAATTTTGTTGATTACTTTTAAAGCCGTACATGGTCTTGCTCCAGCCTACATAAGTGAACTTATTTCCGTTAGAGAAACTGCTGGAAGACATTACCTGCGTTCCAACAATGGTTTACGCCTTAATTATAGCCAATGTAAATCACTCGCAACGCTTGGGGATCGCTCTTTTCATGTGGCCGCCCCTAAATTATGGAACGATCTTCCAAGTGAAATAAGAATCATGTCATCTATGCAAAGTTTCAAGAAAGCCATCAAGACCTTTTTATTTTTAAAAGCTTTTTAATTGTACATTTCTTTTTATAGTCATATACATTTTAATCTTTTTTTTTTAGCTTGTGAATTAAGATTTTTAGTTTTTTTTAACTATATTGTAATGCGCAATTGAAAATATTTAAATTGATAATTGCGCAATATAAGTAAATTATTTATTATTATTATTATTATTATTATTATTATTATTATTATTATTATTATTATTATTATTATTATTGTCGTGCTAGCACGCGCCGCGCGAGGGAAATACGTGTGATGCTTCCTTGCACCGCGCGAGCTACCTTATTGTTACTTATTTTCGCGGGAACTTAATTACGCGAAAATTGAACGGGCATTTTTCGCGGGACTTAAATTTCGCGATTTGGCCAAAAAAATACTTATAAAGGAACTAAATTTCGCGAAAACTGTCAAACTACTGGTCTGCATAAACAAAATGTAAGTCTCAAAATTGGCACAACTGATTTTAATTTTCCACAGCAATAGTTTCCAATGACACTGAAAAAGACCATATAACAAAACGAAACTTAAAACAGTTTGACATGTTCTTTTGTAACAAAAAAGAGCTAGTTTGACGACTATGGCGGCCTTTTACGGACTAAATAACGAATGACTATACATCAATGTTATGTTGCATACATCAATGTTGTGTGAACTAAAAGATTTTTGATACAACTAAAAGATGTTCGATAAAACTAAAAGATGTTCGATACAACTAAAAGATGTTTGATACAACTAAAAGATGTTCGCTACAACTAAAAGATACAAGCCATTTGATACAACTAAAAGATGTTTGTTACAACTAAAAGATATTCGAACCAACTAAAAGATGTTCGTTACAACTAAAAGATATTCGATCAACTAAAAGATGTTTGTTTCAAATAAAAGATGAGGAAGCGGAAATGAATTTTGAAAACAGGAAGTGATATTGTACCCAGGTTCCCTGCGATTCATCGCACATACAAAATGGCTTCTGGTGGAGCTGCAAGATGGCTGCCAGATACAGTTTTTTTTTATTTAATAACAAGTGCACAGCAACAACGAAACACCAAAGCCACTCAATTCGATTCTTTGAAGTTCTTCATTCGTAGACAGGACGAATACGAATGAACATACGCACAGGAAACTTATTCACTACTAGATATCCTGGGCGAGCTATGACGTCACTTCGAGAGAATCGCCGAAAAATCCGAAGGGGATCTTGATTTGTTCGAGAAGTCGGCTACTTACCCTGCTTCTCTATGTAATGTTTCCAACTGCTATTGGATGGTCTTCAAACTTCACCATTCCTTGTTACCAATACAATAGACTGATTAAAAGTAAGTAACCGACTCCTCAAATGGATCAAGATTCCTTTTGGATTCTTCGGCGATTCTCTCGAAGTGACTTCAGTCGTAGCTCGCCTGGAATACCTAGTAGCTGGTGTAAGTACCCGATTAAGCAAGCTTCCTGTGCGTATGACTCTTCTATTCTTACAGTTAGAACATTTTAGTTCTTTCCTATCCGTCCAGTCTACGAATGAAGAACTCCGAAGAATCGAATTGAGTGACTGCCGGCTTGTTATTTGCCTGCTTAAATCCAAAAAACCCTTTCTGTATCTAGTGAATCTGGCACCCAACTCGCAGCTCCACCAGAAGCCATTTTGTATGTGCGTTGGATCGCTTGGAACCTGGGTAAAATGTCACTTCCTGTTTTCAAAATTCATTTCCGCTTCCTCATCTTTTATTTGAAACAAACATCTTTTAGTTGTATTAAATACCTTGTATCTTTTAGCTGTATCGAACATCTTTTAGTTGCATTAAACATCTTTTAGTTGTATCAAACATCTTTTAGTTCACACAACATCGATGCATGCAACATAACATTGATGTATGGTCATTCGTTATTTAGTCCGTAAAAGGCCGCCATAGACGACTGTACCAAGATAATTCTGTAGCAAACTGACCGTAACGTTGATTAATTATAACGAACTATATAAAAGGGTATTAAAGTTCGCGTCGTTTTTTTTCGCGAGAACCTTTTTTCGCGGGTCTTTAATTTCGCGATTTTCTAAAAATCGCGAAAATCGCGAAAATTAAGTCCCGCGAAAATAAGTAACAATAAGGTATAATCGCGCAATTTGGTCTCATGACATGAAATTCTCACAGCACGAAAACAAGCGAACACCCCGCGAGAATGGGGGTGGGGGTACCCGAGAGTTGAGTGAGCGGGTACAGGGCGCTTTTATAAACTAGTTTGCTTTATTTCAGACCAAACTATGCTATTTTTCCCCCTCTTAATTCGAAAAAAGATGCCCACTGTCCTGCAGACTGCACATACTATACCCCGCTGGTATTTACTATCGACCCTAAATTGATAGACGTGCCAATTCTGAAATGACACTGAAGTAATTCTTTAGTTTTGGTTTTGAACGTGAATGATATGTTTATTCGATTAATCTAGGCGTCAAACTGGCGCGCCGATTCCATTATAAAACGTTCACCCTTAACCTTCAAACAAAACTGATCGGTTTCATCCCACGCAATATCTATTACAGCGTCTCATAATAAAAGTCCAAAAATTCATCGAATTTACAATTTAATTTATCCCACAGAGGAAAAGAGTGGAGTCCTATTAAAAAAATTCTGGGCGACTGTTGAAACCTCATTCTGCGAGCGTTGTTTAAATTACTTCTGTCCTCAATAGAAAAGAATATTTATTTAAGAAGCCCGGACTGTTTGTGTGGCCCAACTCTGCTAATCCTGCCAAGCGTCCAACTGGCACCAAACCGCGCACCTTTAACGACCTTTAACCTTCAGACAAACTTCATCAGTTTCATTGCACGCATTGTAGCCACGAAATTCCATCTGTAACTTGCACAGAAAGGCAAAAGAAAATCCAATAACCCATCAAATTTATACCTTTGCAAAACTTTAAAAGAACTAGACACGGCCGTCAGCTAAGCGTCATTAAAAATCACTCAGTTTAGACATGTTACGTATCTGCGGAACAAACTGTTTAATATGCCAGATTCTTTACGTGTGGATTGACATTGTCAATAGATATCTGATTTCTAACAATTAAAAGTAAAAGCTAATAATGACGAAGTTGTGATCAATCAAACAGTCAACAGTCAACTTATTTCAAACAATGCTTATATCTTTACAGATCCATTGAGCGGGACGACTACACATACAAAATGGAATATCTTAGAGAATTGTTGGCACCAAAAACATTTAATCGACTCAGCTATGTTGCAGTAATTGTTTGGACGCTATGCGGAGTAATACTACTCAGCATCTTTGCAGCGATGGATAACAGTGAGCCGAGGTTCGCTTGCAGTGCGAAAAGTAAAAACATGGACCTCGTACCAGAAAAGTGTCTCCAGCAGTATGAGAAGCGGCACAACAAACTGGGTGTTCCCGTCTATGCCTTCGTGATCGTTAATTTCTGTCTTATTGGAATTGTGTGCGTGATTTACTCCCAACTGGTAAAGTCAAGAGTTGAACAACTGCTGGAAGCCAATTTAAACAGAGATGCCGAGAGACAGCGCCCACCTGAAACACGCAAACTGTTTGCGGCGTACTGTTGTCAACTCACCGCCAGATTCGCTTTAGGAATTCTTTTTATAGTCGTACAAACTCAAGTGCTTTATCCAAGCAACTTTCCATCCGACTTTTCTTGTAATTTAACATTCGCAGAAAGCACTAGTGTGGCGAATGCGTCAGACGCGAACATTCAGAACACAACAAAAATTATATACGAGTGTCACAATCAACAGGCAACGAAGAAAACCTTCTGGACGAACGCTGTGAGTGTGGTGAATGGACTTTTTGCCCTTGTTATTTTGATCGAGATCATCTGGATCTTATCCCGCGCTATAAAACGGAGACCGTTCATAAAAGACAGGCACTTTTTTGCGGATCATCTCGCAAAAGCCAACTATGTTCATCCGCTGCAAGTCGAATTACAACAAGAAGCAGAACAGGAAAACACACAAGAACAAAACGCAGTACCACAAGAGCAACCAGACACATCATCGTCCCTGGAGATAACGAAGAGAAGTATCACTGAAATCACAGAAAAACGTACAGATGTCAAGGCACAAGGAGAACTGTCATCGTCAAACATCCCCGGATTCATCAAAAGTCTGAAAGAAAGTATCATTAAACACACGGAGACACTGCCAGATTTCAAGCCACTGTTTCAGCCTAAGCATGGCGAAGGCGAAAGAATGGAAGATCTAAAGCTCGACAGTATTTATACCAATTTGGTTCTTATTCCCAACAGGGCGCAATACGACTTTAGCGGAAATAGACAGGAACAACTCAAAGTGTACCCCAAGCCAAGAGAAAATCTGCAAGCACTGAAAAGACCAGAAGAAATTCTTGACGCTAAAAACAAGAAAACTTTGCTCATTGGTCGTCCTGGAATTGGAAAAACACTGTTTTCCACCAAGTTTCTCCGAGACTGGGCATCGGGTAGAACGTTTAACAAAACACATGAACTAAATTTCAAAATTGCGTTCCTGATAAAGTTCAGACAATTTAATAAGGTAGAAAAGCTTAGTCTTCGTGATTTACTGACATGGTCTGAGTATTCACAGACAGAACATCTCCGTGATGAGGTATGGAATTACATTTGTGAAAATCCCGACAAAGTGCTAATCCTGTTTGATGGCTTAGACGAGTACGTAGAAAACTCAAGTATCGCTACCGAGGCCGTTCATAACAACCGAAAAGCAAGTGTTGAACAGGCGATGCCACTAGCTTCTCTCTATGCCAAAGTAATTAATGAAGAGCTTCTACCCGGAGCCGCCGTCTTAACGACTACAAGAGCCACTGCCGTGTCAAGCGTCACAAATCTTAAATTCGCAAAAACCTTTGAAATTCTTGGCTTTGCAGCCGAACAAGTTGAAGAATATGTGGAGAATTTTACTAAAGAAGCAGCGGAAAATTTAAACGACGCAGGAGGAAAAATAAAGGAACACATCCGCGGGAATATGAACATATTTTCACTGTGCTACATTCCAGTTAGCTGTTTCATAGTTTGTTCGTCGCTGCTAGAAGTTCTCAAGTGCTCGGAGGAGACCGAAAAGCGTTTAACTGGTGGCCTTCCTGTGAAACTCACACAAATTTACAAGTTGGCCCTGAGACTGTTCTACTTCAGGCACAACGAGCAGTATCGAGATAAACCTCTTACGTGGGAAGTTATTGAAGCAAAGGAACTATCTCCCGAAGTGAAAAAGCAGTTCAAGAATCTAGAAGAACTTGCATTCAAAGGTATAAAACAAAGAAAACTTATCTTTGGATCAAGCGAAGTACCGCAGGGATTGGCAAACAGCTCGTTATTCCACAAGATGCCGGATCGTAAACGTGGCCCATTCAAGCACGAAGCTCAATTCTGTTTCATTCATCTGACGATGCAAGAATTCCTCGCAGCGAAGCATATAACCGAAACCATGAATAAAGCAGAGTTGAAAACATTTGTTAAAAATCACATCAAGAAAGGTGAGTGGCATGTCGTGTTGGAGTTTGTGGCTGGCCTGCTCGGTGAACGAGATGAGCAATTGATAAAGATCTTCACTGACCTGCTTCCCAAGAAAACAGAAAAGAATAGTGAAAGCCAGCTGATGTTTATGTCAACCGAGTCAGAGCGACGCACATTTACCTGTTGGCCGACTGACAGCGAAAAACATTTAGCACTTAGAATTATTAAATGTATTCATGAAGGCAGTGAATCAAACGTAGTACAAAGCAAGTTAAAAAACATTAGATGTAATGCTGTAGATTTTAGTCGTTGTAGTCTCGCTCCTGCTGACTGTACAGCAATAGTGCATGTGTTTAAACATGTGCAACAAATTTCGCTCATAGATTTGCACTATAATAACATTGACTCGTTGGGTTGTGCAGAGATTGCAAAGTTGTTTGACAATGACAATAGTCAACTAACGCACTTAAACCTCAACAGCAATAGGATAGGAGATGAAGGTGTAAAACAATTGAGTAAAGTAATTGTAAAAAGTAATTTAGAATTGTTAAACCTCAGTAGGAATAATATTACAGATAAAGGATTAAATTATTTAAGTGATAAACTTGTTAATACAAAGATAAAATCGTTAGACCTCAGTGCCAATAATATTACAGATAAAGGATTAAATTATTTAAGTGATAAGCTTGTTAATACAAATGTAAAATCGTTAGACCTCGGTGGCAATAATATTACAGATAAAGGATTAAATTATTTAAGTGATAAACTTGTTAATACAAATGTAAAATCGTTAGACCTCAGTAACAATCCAAACATAACAAGTGAAGCTAAACAGCGCATCCGAGATGCTAATCCTAATTGCAAGTTCATCTTCTTTTAAAATTATTTCAAAACTATTGTCATTGTCTTTCAAAAAATATCAACTAAACAAATTGTCAGGAATATTATTGTTGGGTGACCGACTGAAAAAGACAAAACAGAAACTCCGTAAAAAAAACTAAAAACAATCTTAAAATAAATGAAGACAAGTTTTCATGTCAGTGACTGATGCGTGAAGATATGAATCATGTTAAGATTGAAGTCGCTTTACATCTTCAATACAACAACAGGTGTCTAGGTAACATGAATTTTTGTGTTTTATATCATTTGACAATGATTCAAACATCTTGTGTAAGATGTGGTTTTATATTTACGGAGTTCTTGAAAAACAAAGGTCACTCAGCTAAATACCAGTTAAAATATCGTGTTAGGAGCAGACATGTTGCAAACACCACAAATATATCAGGCAAAAACACTTTAATAAGCTTCTCAATTCAAAGAAAATTGTACACAGAAAGAAAGACAAAACAAAACATCATTCTTAGCTGTTTTATCGACGGTAGCAAATCCATTGCTTGTGTTTGAAAGTTGTGTTTGCTTCATGTAGCGTTTTGAAACGAAGTTGTCTTTTCAACTCCAAGGAATTCTAGCAGACGAAACTTTTCAACTCTGAAGATTATTTTGTAGCCAGCAGCACTCAGAAAACCCAGCCTTCGCCAGAAGCGTGAAACTGTCAAACTGAAATGAAAAACAACGCTTGGCGACATTTTGTTGGGATGTAGGATCGAAATTAACCAATCAAAAAAATGTTGTGTTTCCCGAGAGGTCCTCCTTGCGAGTTGAAAATAAAATGGCGCCAAAATTGGACCATTGCAGATCAAGGCAAGCTTCGGGTAAAAAACTTTTAGTGCGTATAATATTTTCCAGCCTTCGTTCACTGCTGGATTTTTTTTTTCAAGCCATGAAAGGCTTTGCAGGATTTTTATAAGAAAGAAATACCTTAATGTGTTTCAGTTTGCTTGCAAGAATAATTATTTGACATTAAACTATTTGCAGGATTTTTTGGGCAGAATTGCCACTCTTTCCTTGATTTCTAAAGGTCCACCACCTTCTCAATGAGCTGGTTAATTGTCTTATAGTTTAATGATTTTACATGTAAATACAAAGCTGGTCAGCACAGTTGCTTTTTACACTACATTAGTGCATCTGACAAGTAAATTATCTTAGTAATGATCGTTTGAGTCAACCATAGTAGTTGGGAGAGGGGGTGGAGCAAAGGTGTAATCCTCATTCCCTCTCTAGGTATGGTGTTATTTATGTTTTGAATTTATAAAAAGATTCGTAAAACCTAGTGTGAGCTGATTTGCTCCATGTTGCAGCTTAGTTTAAAGTCAATTGAGGTGTTAATGCGACCTCCCTGTATACAAACATTTGAACTGTATCAAATTAATAATACGCAACTGTAGAATATGAACTTTTTGATCTCGGATAATTTATAGCTGACTTTAACTCATCATAGTAGTAACTTGTCGTGTAAATAGAGCAAAGCTCCAGTCCAGTTCAGAATAAATATATTTGTGTAAAGTTCTGTGTCATGTTCAATTTTAGCTGTTTGGCTATCCTGGCTCAAAATTTAGCTGACCAATATATTCTCCCGCAACATAATATTAACCTTTGTTGGCTTAGTAGTTTCCATGCCAACAAGCTTATTCGGTTTTTGAGAGGAAGGTGGGGGGGGGGATCTTGCAGTAAATATTTTGAATTCAAATCACAAAACAGAAACATTTCTTCGAACGAAATGTTCGCTGAGTATACTTCTTTAGTGATTCATGGGGTGGTCTTCCGGGATTCACATCAGACCAAAAAAATGGCCAATTCTCCAAGAAGCCACCAAAACAACTGTCTCCCCCCCCCCACCCAATGTTATCAGACAACAAACACTAGTATCAAATCAACAAGATTGTGGAAAATGTTTGCCACGGTGATAAATTGAGATTGCACGAGTATGTGTACAGACTTTAGTTCCAGAAAATGTCCCCCCCCCAGACACACAGAAGGGATTGGAAATTCCTGGCGGGTTGGGGGGGGGGTTCTTTGACCAACAAATTTTTAGACATGTATGAAGTTTAATTGGAATTTCCAGAGGGGTGGGGGATTCTTATAAAAAATCCCTTGCATGGGGAGACATGGATATTTTATGGAACTACACAATGAAACTCAATAATGGACCTGTTCGCACACCATTAGATATTTGTTGAACAGCTGGAGTGTTGGGAATTGGCTGTTTCTAAAAGAAAAGAGGGAATCATGCTCAGGGGCGGTTTCTCAAAAGCCGTGGAAATAACTTTTTTGGCCTGCAAAGTCATTTTTTGGTACCCGCATCTTAAAAATGGGGAACTGTAAACCGTATTTATTGGATTATGCGCCCTGGGCGCTCATTAAATTTTTCGCAAGTGTAGGTTTATTTTACAACAAAACAATGAATAATAATAAAACGTGAAGATCTACCAAAGCAGAATTTTAACTGTTCATTGAAAGTTTCAATAAATTACTAAGGAAACTCGGTCTTCAGGGAAGTCTCTTAGTAGTACTTAGTCAACTTCAATTTCAATTTCAATTATAATCAAAGTACTCCTCTTATGCACTTCAGTATTTTTAAAGCGGGGTGGGGGTGGGCACTTATTTGAGGCGGGGCACTTATTAACTTTTCTTACCTCAGGGTGGGCGCTTATTTGAGGTGGGCGCTTATTCGAGGTTGGGTGCCTAATCGAATAAATATGGTAGGCCTAAAACTTTGTATGCAGGGAATTGAACCTCTGTTCATATTTTAAATATATGTGAATATAGCAACAACTTTGTAATGATAAGGTTCGATATTTAAATACAATGCCAGAAATATTTTTAAGCTCACACCACAAATTAAACTCTTAACAGAAAAAGCTGGTGAAAACTGGCGAGGCTTCACCGTGACAGTTACTTATAATTAGTGAACCCAGTCTTCTGCGTGGTTGTGACGAGTAACGAGTCACAAACAAAACCTTGATTTAACCTTTTATATATCGTGCACCAATGGAGATTTTGGGTGCGAAAACTTCAAAAATTGGAAGCCCACCTAGTCAAAACCAACAGTCTCTTGCAATATTGGGAGAAATAATACTTCCATCAAAGTACAGGTTATCACAGGTTTCTGTTAGTTTTATTCGCTTACAAGATGTTCACACATTTGAAGATTTCAAAACTGAATACCCAACAATAAAATAATATACTTTACAATATTATTTCTAGTTCTTGTTCACCAGTGGAGTTCTTCTTGGCTTATATATCAATGAAACTTCACGGTATTTTCTTACAAGAACAACATTGACTTGAATCACAGACAGGACAATAAAATGCCCCCTGATAATCCTTGGTTAGTTGTGCAGGTTGTGTCTAGTTCAGTAAGATGACTGTGACTTTTGGTAAGACCTGTCATGCTGTCGTCCGTATCTCTCCTGCCAGTTGTATCGATCCTGTCTGTCCTGTTTTTCTGGCCTGTCTTGTCGATCATAATGTTGCTGATTTTGTCGACGATAGCGGCCTTGGCCTGAAAGGGAGAAAAACAGTGTTGACTAAAACAGTAAAATAGCTGAAAGCTTCAGTCAGCAAATATAAGCCTTCCCAAAAATTAACCATTTAGATTACAGGTCATGTTAAATTTCAACCAAAATTATCTTTAGCTGGTTCAGTAACATAACACCGGTGCACTGATTTGGTCGTGGTCAATCAATTCAATTGTTGAGTGTAAATGTGCTATACCCTGATACTTGAACAAAATTATTTTGACAAATGGTGTTGACAAGTCTGCATTTGACTGAGGGGAGTGGCTTTCAGTCTCTTGCCACACTAGTTAACTTTTCACTGGTTTGACAATAAATCAAACCTTTAGAGTGGTTTAATGTGAGAGGTGACTGCGAGTATCACTTGTGCAAAACTCATCTATTTGCAGGTAAATGTTGTCCAGAGAAGAAAATAATTAAGCAGTTCTTACCCTGCCTGTCCTTGAACTGGACAAAGCCTCCATGCCTTGTGTCATAGATACGTTCATTGTTTTCTACTAAATTGCTGACCTAAAAAACACCGACAAAACAGTACTTGTGATAACATGTGAAAGCTAGGAATCTCCAAATAGGTTTAGTGAAGACAGTGTTAAATATCAATCTGTTCCTCATGTGACCAAATGAAAACCAATGCTATACTAGTTATGCAACGCTTTCGAGTGGTATACTATGGAATATCCCACGAGTCACTTGTATTTTCTCGGTATACACACGAGCCTTTAGGCGAGTGCGTATGCCAAGAAAATACAACTGACAAGTGGGATATTCCATAGTATACCACGACAAAGTGTTGTGTAACTATTTTATACCATGCCATAGAAAATACGCTTACTAAATTTCGTCAAGAATACAGTCGCAGCGCACTATGGGAAGGTTGGGTTGAATACCGTCGAATATACAACGGCTTTCCTGTATTCTGATTGGCTGTATTTTTCATGGCATGGTATAAAGGATAATATGCAATCCCTTATATCAAAATTCTAACATGACTTTTTGGCTTTCTAGTTAAAAATGCAAATTTTCAAATATTCCTTTGTCTGTGAACTTGGGCTATTCAAATACATTGACGGCATAAATACGAAAACATATGAACTCTGCTTCCTAAATTAACATCTTCTTATGGATACAAATGAACAAAAGAAATCAAAACAAGGAAAAACCATGGAAGTTGTTTCATTTATTTTTTATTAGCTTCAGGTTAAAAAGCAAGTTGACTTGACTGTGACAAAGTGTTTTACCTTGTCTGCCAATTGCAGTGCCAGGCTCTGGAGGAGAGAAGGCTCGGCTCCTCGGTGCATTACCACTGTCTGTGTTGGCTCATCCCAGGAGGCCTGGGGCAAGAATAATTACATTACATACTTTTGTTTACACTTGACTGAAATTTGAATTCCTATTGATCCTTCAATCACTCTACCAGTTGTGTTACCAGCGTACCCCTATCAGGATCAGACCACAGACATCCTTGGCAAGAACGGTAGACTAAGACAATAGGTGCATTTCAATACTGAAGAATCTTGGCTTTATTAATTTTAAGCCTTTTTTGGTAGGCTGATTTTTGGAGGGACTTACATGTGATATTCTGGGAATTTTTCAATTAAAAAAACCTCAGGTCTGTTTTTGGATGAAACTTTGTGTGTGAAAATTCCAGCTGTATATAAGAATACAGTATACATGTTGTTAACGAGAGAGAAGCACTCCACAAGTGAAATGCCCCCAAAAGTAGTAACATCACAAAAAGTGAAATCCTGAGGGGTGACATCCATTCAACAATTTCCTCTCAATTTGCTACGAGTACAGCAAGAAAAAGAAACATTGCAAACCTGTAGTTCCTCATTGATGATCATTTTGCTAATAGTACTGTGTACCACAGATGGAGGCAAATCAAACATTTCAGCCAATGTGTACAGGCTACAAGTAAAGAGATATACAAAGTCTTATTAAATAGATTTAGCCAAGCCTAAAAGCGGAGCTCCCAAGGTTTTTATTATTATTTATGCGAAAGTACATTTTAAAAGATATGATATTTTTTAGATAGTTGGATGACTTTAGATTAATCCATTTAGTTTGTTGCTTTACTAAAACTGTACCTCAATGAGTCATATACACTGTTATATGTGAACAAATAAAAAAATCTGCAAAAAATAACAAAATAGCTGTTACCTTGTTAACATTTCTTGTACCTGCTCCGTTTGGCGAAACAATTTCCATACCTATCATGTAAGAGAGAAAAAAAGATCATAAAACATCAATCAGTCAAATAATCAATCAATCTGCCCATCCGTCCGACCATCTGTCCATCAGTCAGCCAGTCAGTCAGTCGGTCGGTCGATTAAAATTTGTCCATTCAGAAAGCTAACAGGCATCCAGCAAACAAACAAGAGGCAAAAAAATGCAATGGTGCAAGACAGCACAAAATGCCATATCCTCGTGGCAACAAATAAATTTATTGATGGATTAACATTTTCCATAAGCCAGTTAGTACACATAATTCCATTATTTTAAGTTTACCTTGACAGCTAATATGTAGTCCTTGCATTGTTTCCAGTCTCCTTTTTTCATAGCTTTAGACGCAGCCACTACATGTTCACCCATGCTCACTGGTGGACCTGGAATTGATGCAAAAGTATAGAAATAATTATCAGCGGCCTGTAAAATACAAATATCTTATAATAGGCTGAAAAATACCCAAAGACTGACAAGTATTTTCGTCTGTTTACCCAGAGATATAAGGAGATAGGATAATATGCAAGCCAGCAAGCCATGCAATCCAGAAATCCCAAATCCCAATAAAAGGCTAACTGCAAGCCCTAAATTAACTGTAGGCTAACCAGAGTACACTGCTATTTAGGCTAACCAATGTCCTATTCAGGCTAACCTGAATGGCTCGCATGACTCGCAAGCCATGCGAGCAATGTGAGCCAGAAATCCCTAATCCCCAATAAAAGGCTAACTCAAGCTACCAAAGCCAACTGTAGGCTAACCAGAGTGCTATTTAGGCTAACTGGAGTGCTATTTAGGCTAAATGAAGTGCTATTTAGGCCAACCGAAATGGCTCTCATGGCTCGCTGATTATCCGGACCCGATAATAAATTATATGAGCGCAACCTCAATTTATGATATTTTTCAAAATGAAGATGACTGTTACTATCACATCAAGAAAAATTATTCATTCACTGCTATTGTTTCCTGTTGTCGCCTTACACTGTCTATTGAATGAACACATGGCTCACGTGATCACAAGTCAAGGGAAAAACATTTATGTATACTCACCAACCAAGGTTTGCTTTTCACTTTGTCGTAACTGATAATGAAAACTCTTGCTAAAAATATGTGGTCTGTAGTCATATGCATGGGCTGAAATAAAAAAGACAGATAGGTTTTACACTAAATACATGCAGTCAAAAAATGTTTAAGCACTTTAAACCCAACAAATGAAAAGTCGCAAGTGTATTGAAGAAAACCCTCATTTAACTGCAACTCATTTTTTCAATCTTTCAAGGGCCCAAAATACTGAAAAAGTATGGGGCTGGCCACTACTGCCATTTGAATTATGTGAATGATCAATTTGTCACAAATTGCTCACTAAAAACAAGTTTGAGAAGCAAAGGAGTTCAAGTTGACCACTGGTTACTGTATAAGCAGTCATTTGTTCCTCAACTGGCTGAGAAGAGCCATCAAAAAATGGCAACAAAACAGGAAATTTAGCATTAAAATTAGGTAAGTAAAAGTGCACTTTAAGACATACCAGCCATCCAAGGGATTTCCATCAACATTGCTGAAGTTAAGTAAACACACTCCAACAGTTCAAGATTAATATGCATGTGGAATGGAACCTGAAATTCAGAAAATACAGCAATGAGGTGGATCATTTGTGATTATTAACACAACTGCCACATTTGGCTTAACATGGAGGATGGGTGCCTCAGATGTCTATAGGCTCGCGCCATGACTGGGCAACCCCTGCAATTTATCATAAAAGGGTCACTGCAGTATTATTCAGTGGTTGTGATGCATGTGACGTCAAATTTGTGTAGCCCTCTACAAAAGTAATCTGCTTACAACTGCATCCATGTCCCCAGGGGTGCCTTCCTGACACCCCTCTCCCCCTCCCCTCCCAACTACAACCGATGTATGTTCATCAGTCTCATGACAAAGAATATTTCAGTTACAATACCTGTCTCCTCTTCTCAATCTTCTCTTGTTCTGGGGTTCGTTCATACTGTCTTTGTTGCATTAAACCCTAACAAAAATTACAACAGTGCATCTTGATAAATAATACTTTGATTAGAGACAGTACCATACATGTACTTCTCTTTTACATCTGAAGGTTGGGTAAATTATTTAAAAGCTGTCTGTCATGATAATGATAAAGATGATGATGATGATGATAAATGATGATGATGATGATTATGATGATAATGCAGATGAAAATGATGACGATTACAACAGCAACGTTGACACTGCCGACGCCGATGATGATGGTGACATACGGATTCTACAAAAGGCACTTGGCAAAATTTGATATTAATTACATTTTTCACCCCAAATAATGACAGTTGAAAAGCCAAACATGTCTGTTACATCCATAATCCTGTGATTGTCATGGCTATTTACTTGCTTATTTTGCTCCCACGATGACAACACTACAGACCTGTGCAAGAAGTTCCTTAGCTCTTCCACTTGACTGCACATCATGCAGTGCATTGTGGGCATCCTTGATCATGCCGTGCCTAAAGGCACACAGGCCAAGCTGTACCATGGTCCTATTGTAGAGAATCTAGACAGCACAAAAAAACACAGATGATAAAAAAATATCTTATTTGCATCACAAACTGCTTCTTCAAATTCTTGGGTTGCATTTAAAAATTTCACTGAACTGGACAAAGATCAAAAATTAAAGTTCAATCTCTAATTTCACTTTAGGGTTATCAAAAGGAACATAAAATATGATACAGGCCCTAGCCTTCAATAGAGGACTTATCATCAGTAGAGCTGAAAGTAGGTAAAAGCACACATCTAACACTTGGGAGAGCTTTAGATAAAGATAACATAAGAACTTTATTTAATGTGGCACTCCACTTTCAGGGGACTTGTTTTTGGGAGTGCTTATGAGCAGAATTTTAACTGTTCACAAAATTGTCCAATGTCAAGACAAACCTTACAAGGCACGCAAAACACACATCTGTGTATAAGTCATTTCTATGACAGCTGTACAACCTGTATTGCAACCCTGGCTAACCATGATTTTGTATGTTTCATTTACTAAGGCTAAAGGCAAGATAAATGCCTGTGGCCAACTCTCATGGAACATGCAGCAGTATGACAACCAGACAGACTCAACACGAGACTAGACCAGAGTCACTTGCTCTACTGCTTTATCTACCACATGTGTAACCCTGGCTCAGTAACTGCACGTACTCAGCTTGTGGGAAACGTGCGGATACTCAAACATGCATGAAGAATATCTATGTTGCAGGGGTTTCAAAATGTTTTGAAGAAGGCGTCAGTAACTGAAAAAATAGGCGGCTGTGACAACACTGACAGAGTTGTTTGTTGCAAGCTGGTTGCTATAACCAGAGTAACCAGCAGACATATAATCAAGTAGTCGGTGGAACTACGGCAGTTGACAGCTTGTTTTTATCTTTAGTCAATTTCATTTTTTCCTTTGTTCTGGTGTATGGTGGCATATGATAATAAAGACAAATTAAATGAAAATACCAGAATGTACTTAGAATAAAATTGAACCACAACATCTAAACCCAATAGTGAACACTTAGACAGACTAACATTGATTTCACAAAATGATTTCAAGTGTAATGAAGCCAAGAATTTATACTAGCCAGAAGTAACCCATGTAAAACCAATTCTCCTCTGCCAAACATTCAGGGTTTTCAAACCAAGCTGATGACTGCCAGAGTTCCTTTTGCTTCTTGATTTTGTGTCACCAGTTACTGTAGTCATAGCAATCAGGTCATGAGAAACAAGCTCAGTGTCACAGCCGCCTACTCTGCTACATGTAGTTGCTGATGCCAACTTTAAAACATTTTCAAAACTCTAAAACTATTTAAAAAGAGAATCTACAACTCATACTACATATTTAACAAACCTGTGTTGGAATGTCAGAATGTTGGATGGACTCCTGTAGATGTGACATCAGCATCAGATCACGAGCTTCAAACCAGCGATCATGTAGAGCATGGTGATAAACATGACAGAGCATGGCTCTGGTTCGGATACGGTCAGACGTGTCCCGTGAGTAGATGAACTAACACATTTTATCAACCTTCTCTGATGAGCTGGGTTCTTCTTTCTTTTGCTGTTCAACTGGTTTCTCTGTTTTCTCAACCTCTGCTGAGTCCTTTTCTCCCTCTGGTAAAACAATAATGTTAACATATAAAAATAAAAACAAAGTAAAGGTGTATCAATTTTTTTCAACTTAAATGAGTGCCAAAAGTATTATTCCACTTCAAATCCATTGTACTTTGTTGTTTGTGTAGTCTGTGTAATAGCTGTGCGGTGAAAGTTAAAATTGGTTCAAGGTAATTATAAAAGAGCTGAGTGTCTCGACTCTTTTGTTGCTCATAAGTTGTTGTTCATGTTCATGTTATTTTTAATTCTTATCCTTTTAGTATTATGCAGTTTTCACACTTATTAGCTACATTAAATTATTCTCATGCTCATCAACACAGCACCACATTTTTATTTAGAAACAAACAGCTATGCAAAGTAATATTTATTAACTTACATTTGAAGAATCGCATTTTTTTTCAACAGGACAGTCCCAGCAAGTAAAAGTACCATGTTATTTTATTGTTGTTCAAAGTCAATCTGTAGTTCTAGTTGGTGTTGTACGCAAGAACAAAGAATTCTTCGCAAAGAGTAGGGCACGAAGCTCCCGGTGTTGTGGTCTGGCCTTGTGTAGTAAATTACATTATGTGTACAGCGTATTTGAACATATATATATGAAAAATGCGCTATATAAATTCATTATCATTATCATTATCATTGGATAGTAGAATTCAGTGAACATGATTTTTCCTTTTGTTTTATGCATGATGTTTTTGTTGATGCAGCAGGATATGTTGGATTGGTGCAACCCTATTGCAGACTTTGCAGTTGGAGGTTTGTCTTTAGAGGTCACACAGTGATGATAGTAATGGTATTGATCATAATCTCAGTTGATGTACTTACCAGTTTCCTTATTTTCATCCTCATTCATCAGTTCTGCATCAATCTAGAAATGGAATTACAGTTCTAATTAATTCTACAGCAGCCTATGTTTAGGTATTCACCTGTTCTGTTGCATGTCAAGATGACCAGCTAAAATATAGAATCAAATTAAAGATACACGTATGTAATCAATGGTTATGTCTGTATTGAGCCTGGTGGTCCATTACGCTGGTGCTTATCTTCAGTTTCCTTGGTATGAAGCAACAAGGAGTGTTTCCTACTCCCCCTGGATGGGATGCTAGTCCATCACAGGGTTACCCCAAGTATCTAATATGCCAGTACCCATTTATACACCCGAGTGGAAAGAGGCAATGTGAGAGTAGAGTGTCTTGCCCAAGAACACAACACAGTGACGCCAGTCAGGGCTCGAGCCCAGACATCTAAATCTGGAGTCCAGCGCACTAACCATTAGACCACCAAGCCTTCCATCCCCTTTAAATGTAGGATTTTATCATACCTACCTTGTAGTAAGCAAGGCGACAGTTTACTGTATAAGCACCAATTAATGTTGAGTCACTCACTTCTTTAAAAACATCCAGGCTTTTAATTGTGTTGTTAACCTCCCTCACCGCCGATATCACTGTCACTTGAAGACGACTCCTCATCACTGCTATCTCAATTGATACTGTCATTGTCATCATCATCATCTTCATCACCCACGCCCTAGCAACAGCAATGTTAAAACGATTTGTGACACATAAACAAATCGCAATATTAAGCACTAACAAAGTTCAGACTTAATTGTTTTATCATTTTATCAATTTCAAATCCTTCTTAGACAACTATGGAAAACAAGATGCCTTTTTTTCTTGGAATTGCACACAACTATGCATGAGCAGAAGGCTATCTGCAGCAAAATCACTGTCAGAGGCTAATGCATCATTGTATGCAGTTACTTTCTGATTTATGTGGTGGGCTCTCAGTCAATGAAAAGATATGTGGCTGAATGAAATTTTTAAAAAATTATACTCAAGACAATGTTGGCCAGCAGTTTCTGTGACTAAGTATTTGGGGCAGTTGCTTAACTTTGAAAGGGGTGCTGTGGTTTTACAGCTTTCTTGTTGAGGTCAGGTCATTCCGTTCATGTTGCCCTCCCGTTGCACATGCTTACAAGTTTCCTGCTCCCCTGCCCGGCCCTCCCTATGGTAAGAATGGTAAGTTTTCAACTGATAAGCAGTGTGACAGTGCACACCTGGGTGGATGCCACTCACAGGGTTGTCATGGTTACCGACTGTACTCAGATCACCAAGCTCCCAGGCACCGGCCTCCTCCACTCCCATCTGTTGTTCACGTTCAAATGGTTTATACAGCATTTTAAAGTTAACAATATAAATATTAAGAAAAATAGTGAGCTGCACAACATGCTACTGTAAAATACCTTTTATGATTTTACAGGGTTCTTGCTTTCCATTTCCCACATCAGCTTAGCACACGACAGAGCAGTACTATCTGGAAAAAATATTTCATTTGTCAAATATTCAATTATTTTATGCCTTCATCATAATATTTAACCTAGATTTAATTTGAGTAGACAAGTCAGGACAGCCAAAGATCTCATTATGAACACCTCCAAAATATACGGTTGTTCAATGGGTGAATAAGGCTATATCTACCGGATATTGCAAACCCAAACAAATACACAAGCCTTATTGCACCTGCTTCCCTTTTGTTGGGAAGTAAAAATTGTTCTCCAAAATAAAAATATGGATCGATCAACAAAAGTAGAATGGTGTTTCAAATTCCAACAACTTTTCAAGACTGACATTAAAAAAGTTGACGGACTTTTTAAGAAATTGAGCAGATTCATAGAATTTTCATGATGACAGCCAAAGTTCAAGGGCTTTTAAGGACTGTAGAAACCAAGTAAATCCTAATGCCATCATCAATCTTTGAAAAATACCCATCATCTTTGAGGTCCTGCAATGTTTTTTTTTACCAGTGATTTTAGTGTTTTTGTGCGGCTACTAGCTGCTTATTGATTTTTTCTTTTGTAACATTACATTATATTTGAGTGCAACACCTAAACATTTTTGGCAACTTACTTTTGTCTTTAATTGAACTGGTGTTACTGTCGTAAACTATAACATGTTCCTTGGTCTGCAGCTTGGCATCAAAAGGAACTGTGAAAGCACCAATGTCATTCTAGAATACATTACAAGCAAAGTATTTATAAATTAAGTATAAAAAATTAAAATATTAAAACAATTTGCTTATAATTCTACCACTGTTCACTGAGGAAAAAACACTCAACAAAAAAGGTACTGGTAGCTATCCTTTACATTTGTTGGAATACTGTATTTTTTTTATTTGAAGTATAATCCAACACAACTTCCATGTTGCTTATAGCTAATGGCACGTTCTTACTAAAAAAACTAAAAACCTTTGTGTGTGACAAATTAAAGCAAATGGTGCAAAATTGACCTCTGAAAATAATTCAAATATTATATAAAATTCAACTACTCAATGTATTAACCAGGGCTCGAGACTAACAGTAGCCAACTAGCCAAAGGCTACTAAAATTTAGATTTTGGCTACCAGGTTTAGCATTTCTACTTAGCCATTTGGCTAGTGAAAAACTCGGAAAAGTCAATTGTTCTTGATAGAAATCAACATACATGACTTGTGAAAATTATATTTGGCAAGTAAAATCTGTTATGTCACTATCCAATAAACCAGTGAGTTTAAAAGATAGTCTTAAGCCCTGCTAACTAACCCTTGGTGCAAATTTAGCTGTTATAATATGACTTTCATTGTAGTCAAGTCTTTGTCTTGTATCTGCAAAAGACAATAAAACAAATACAGTAAAAACACACTTGTAAGAACCTACATGTAATTTTTCCAGGTTAGCCTAAACAGGTTCTTTAGGACAAAAGGTAATTAACACAGTTTTTTGCTATTAATAGGTTCTAATCTTAATAGTATCTTATTTTCTGAAGAAAAACTTACTTTGTTGCTAATAGAATTTTTAATAATTATTCCAAGAGCATGCATTGGATATGAGATGGTAGATAGCCCGGTTGACGAGAATAAAATTCAAGAAACAAAACCAAAATGGTGACACATAAAGTTGCATCTTTCGCAACTATAATTGTAGCTTTTTCAACCATTGTAGCCTTACTTATACAGCTAATTTGCACATTCCTAAAGTGGAAATAGATAAAAGGCAAAGTACTGCCATATCGACCACCCAGTTATGAAAGGGAAGCTATTTTCTCAACTAAAGTTGCGTCCCGGCGACCGGGCTGGAGGGTTCATTTGGGGGAATTTTCTTCCCGGGTGCCAATATCTCAGTTGCAGAAACCCAGATATCAGTAACCAGGCTGGCCCGCGTTCTCATATGAACACATCGAAAATTTTACAGAGAAAATAGGAGCGAGCAGAGATCTCGGTAACTGGGCCAGCCTGGTCAACTGGGATTATACAAAGAGGCCCTTAGAAAACTTTTAGAGATTCCAACATTTGTAGAATAGTAACTGTTCTTGGTTTACTTTATAATCTACTTCTTTGATGAACTGTGTAATGGGTCAAAATTTTTATATTACTGTCTTATCCACTTTAAAAGTGTTCTACTGTCGCTGGAAAATTCCAATCATTGCTTTTTTGCATATCATTTACAATACGTAGAAGAGCAAATCAAAGTTTGTTTAAATGAATTTTTTTTTTCTATTTTCTTCACTGGTAAGAATTGAATTGAAACAAGATCATTTTTCCAGTGTACTTGAAGTGTGCAACTGTCAACAATTGTGTTAAGGAGATGCAGCATGCAGGGCTGCAGGAATTTCTGAAATTTGTTAAAACTGGCTGGGACAGCAATATAAAAATTCTGGAATATTCAACAGTTTAATTGATTTTCGTAACAAATTATTAACCTCTACAACTTACCTAAAAGAAGTAAATAATTGGGATCACTCAGCCTTGGGTACTGCCCAGCCTGGTGACATGGAGAAAAAAAAACATTCAAGGTAACAAGAACTTAGAAACTTTGAGGTCCATTGGAATTATTTAATAGTTGGAAAGTTGATGAAGCTATAATGCACAAACTTAATGCATGTCAGAGGCGGATCCAGGGGAGAGGTTGAGAGGGTTGCAACCCCCCTTTGAGCAGCACTTTTTTTGTTATTTTGTTGCAAATGCTGCAAAAAGCGTTTTAGAGGGAAAATCAGAAACATTATTTTGGGGGGGGGAGGGGCATGGCTTTGGACCCATTAAGAGCTTGTGGCAGAGGCACGTGGCCGTAACTCGCTTTCCACACCATTGGCGTTAAAGTAGTGTAAAAAAAACCCTTTCGGAAAATTCCTGGATCCGCCCCTGCATGTGCATACACAGTGATACACTCAAACCTTCAACCTCCTGTACGGTAATAAGCTCCCGGGGGGGGGGGGGACTCCCATATGAAATGGATGGGGATGCTCGTCGGAAATTTTGAAAAGAACCCCTAAAAGAGACCAATCTGGGTGTGACTCAAGCTTTTCTTGACCCCTAAAAGATACCAAAAAACTAAAAATAGAATTTATATTTGTATATTTCTTTGCGTGTAACCCTAAACGAGACCATTATGGCTAAAAATATTGGCGTTTTGCCTGGAACACATTTAGCGAGACCAAAAATCCGAAATTTACACCCCTAAGCGAGACGACGAGCATCCCCATCACTTTCATATGCGAGTCACCCCCCCGGGAATAAGCTGCCTTACCAACTGAGCTAGAAGTCATTCACTGGGATTGGCGGTTATTATTTAATAAATATTTGTGAACAAAGGCTGTTGCAAAGCAAACCACTCAGCTATGTTTTAATATCACAAAAAATGCAATCCATAAACTTTACTATTTCCTTAAAGTTGACTGTTTGCCATAAATAAAACGCTACACAGTACAAGACTTACAAAATAAGCAAAACTTTAAACTTCAGAAAGGTCAACGTACAAAACAAAGGAACCAGATCCTGGTGGATCTGATCAGCAAAAATGTAGAGATACAATTTTCAAGTAACTGCAAAACAGAAAGGCTGACCCTACAGTTGGATTGAACTATCATATTTCCAAATTATATTTCAATACAATCGTATGGTCAGCCTTTCTGGTTTCCAGAAAATAAAAACAGTTTCACTTCAATTCGAAACACTTATTCATCATTAAGTTAGGAATTCGGCGAAATAAAGTTTGCCAGCCCTGGTATCACAATAAATTCATCACAATAAAGAAATATTCGGACGACCAGTTACTGAGTTACATGAAAAACAGAGTGGAATTTCTTACCTGATTGAGAATATTATACACCTCTGTGCACTCTAATAGAATAGTCCCTGTTGACGACATCTACTTTGTTTGAAATGTTATTTAAAGCGATTTAAGCTTTGCTAAAACAGGCAAAAAACTTAAAAATTCTCAAGAGTCTAATGTCCACCATCCGCCATGTTTGTTTTCCTTGCCATTGGTTTTAATAGCCGCTGTACTAGTTGTTGACGCGCTGGATCAAAAAGTGGACGGCGATAATCGTAGGGGCGGGGCGGGTGATTCATTTAAGAAGGGGCGGGGGGGGGGGGGGGGGGCGGGCGGGGGCTGTGGCTGTGTAAATTCAGTGCATGAATCAAACAATCAATCATCTTTATTTTCACTTTTGCCTAAATTAAAGGTAACGGTAACAGTAAATAAAATTATCAACGGAGTCATCCAAAACAGAGCCACACGGAACTCACGGAAGTCTATAAAATAAAACTGAATTGTAATGAAGCCTAGATTTCACAATGCAAGTCGCGCAAGCAGGAGAAAGGGAAAATTTTGATCCTTGCGGTAAAGACAAGAATAAGGATCAAAATGCAATGCGCTTGTGATTATGTTTGCGTCGAAGCCGTTTTCATATTTTCACGGTGAAATAAGAGCTGATATCTATGCGCTCGTGCTTGCGTCGCTAGTGAAAACCAGGCGGCTTATACATGTAACGGTATGTTAAAGTAAGCTCAACAACCTTCAAAGATTAAACTCTTACAAATCGAAAAGAATGGAATTTTTGTAAGAACTGTACAATTAAAATAAACACAAAAAATAAAAAGCAAACAAATATTTTTAATTATAAAACGGATCGGAGTGATCATCTGTGTACAAAAATCTCGCTTGCACTGGAAGGCGTCTTATCAATTCGTACTTTGGATTTTTCTGGCTCTGTCCCCTGTCTCAGAGGTCGTTTGATTTCTCAGGCACAATAATTTCAACCCACCACTGAACTCAACTAACGGTTTTTCTTGAAAATAGTTATAACGCCATTTAATGGAACAAAATAAACCAAACCCCGTTGTTAACTGACAAATTCTTGCAACTGTTAAGAAATAAGGCCCCAAGGTAATATTTCTTTTGACAAAAATATGCCCTTATGGCCTAGGGGAGGAGAAATGACAGAATCTTTGCGTGAGGCCTCTAACCATGAGACGCCATTCACAAAAATATAGATGACAAATAAAATTGTGCCCTTATGGCCTAGGGGAGGAGTTTGTGCAAGGCCTCTTATATTACTGGAGATCGCAGATCATTCCTTAGATTAAAAATCCGCCCAGATACACAAATCAGATCACTCAGCTCCTCAGTCTCTATATCCAAACACGCTACATATTGGAAACTGTTCTCTGAAATTCCTGAATGCAGGTTAGTTTCCTACTTTTTTTAAAAACTTTTAGGGTTAACATGGATAAATGGATGTTTTGTGATAATTTCTAATCCAGTAAGAGATTTATGAGTTTCATTCAATGGAACAGTAAGCTTAAATAGGATAGGTTGGCAGTTTCTTTCTAGTAATGTTAAGTCTTCTAGCCATCATTCTCTCGATAGTCGCTGTGTTTACCCATCGCTACAAACGTAATTTTTCTACAGATCGAAAGTAGCCAGCTTTTAATACATGACAAGAACGATTAACAAAACAATCCATAGCATTTTACAGTCGAACAATACCGATATCTCTTAGTATGAAATCTCTCTCACGAATATGCAGAACACGCTAATTTTTTGCGCGGCTCGCTTAATTATAACCTCGCTTCTCGCGCGATCGAAGCATCCCGAGATTTGCTAGTTTTCTCCCGCATCCCGCAGTCTATAAGCTAAAGAAAGAAAGCTGCTCTCCTGTACATAACAGTCGGTGGAATGTTGAATAACTCTTTTCCATGTATTGTTTTCATCCATTTTATTGTACCTTCCAGCTAGAGTAAATTAATTTTATGGCCAGTTAATCTCGCAGATCTATCCGGCAAGAAATGAAAATCAATAAATAAATATGGCATCTGAAACAAGTAGATTCAAATCTGGAAAAATGTATTCTTTAAGAGACGATAACATTTTACAACAAATCGAAATATCAGTAAACAAGCTACCAAACATGAGCGGAGAATTATATTAATATACCCGGCCTAACGTCTGACGCGAAGATTTTTACTCCAAAAAAAAGCGGTGAACAAGCGACAAATGCTTTGTCGAGCTAGCACGCGCCGCGCGAGGAAAATAAGTGTGATGCTCCCTTGCCATTTTTTCCCTCTTTCGAAAAAAGATACCCTATCTCAGACCAGGCTGTAAAATCGCACTTCTCAAAAGATGAGCGATAACAGTATAAGAACAGTTTCTCGAGGGAGATGTACCTAATTACTGACCAGACTGCACACACTATTCCCTGCTGGTATTTATCTAATATCAACCCTAAATTGATAGACGTGCCAATTCTAAAATGTAGTCATGAATAGATTGTGCTAGTAAATTCAGGAAAAATTGCTTGATAACCAAAAGTTGCTCTAAAGTTGCTCAAATATCAAAAAGTTGCCACCAAAATTTAGAAAATTTGCTTGCTCTAGAGTCGTTTTGTTTAAGATAAATACTCAAAACGTGTTTGTTTGTTTGTTGCCATTTAAACATTTTCGTTAAATATTCTTACAATCATTAAAAGAGGCCAAAAAGCCATTGTTATATGAGAAATATAAATACTTTGAGTTGTAATCAATATATTCTTTAAACTCAACATAACTTCAATAATAGATACGTATTTTCTAGTTAAAGTTCCTAACTAGTCAACCTTGCGAAGTTTACTTGAATGGGCATCATAATGTTTACTATAACCAAAGTTTAAATAAAATCCTTCGACATAAACGACTTTTTATGGTTTGGATCGGTTTTATATCAATTTGTTGCTCAAAAGTTGCCAAGGAAGGCAAAAGTTGCCCTAGGTTGCTGGTACCAGAAAAAGTTGCTCAAAACGCTAAAAGTTGCTCAAAAGTTGCCGAGCACAATCTTTTTATGCCTACTGAAATGACAAGTTATTCTTAATAGTTTTGGTTTTTGATCCTGAATGATATGTTTATTCGATTAATCTAGGCGTCAAACTGGCGCGCCGATTCCATTTTAAAACGTTCACCCTTAACCCGGCTTCAAACAAAACTGATCAGTTTCATCCCACGCAATGATATCTATTACAGCGTCTAAACATACAATAAGTCGAAAAAGTCGTGGAATTTACAATTTATCCCAGAGAGTAAAGAAAGAAGAGTGGAGTCCAACTAAACATTTTCGGGGTGATTGTAAAACCTAATTATGCGGGCGTTGCTTGAATTACTTTCGTCCTCAATGATAGGTTTATTTATTTAAGAACCCGACTGTTTATGTGGCCCAACTCTGCTAATCCTGCCAAGCGTCCAACTGGATGCACCTTTAACCTTTAGACAAACTTGATCAGTTTCATAGCGCGGCACGCAATGTAGCCACGAAATTCCATCTGTAACGTGCTTCTACCATTCAAATTTCAGTGGTCCGTTTCTGTTCAACTCAGTTGAAACCCGTCACTGAAATGTTCTCTAATTAGACCAAATCGTCCCCGATTATGGCTCCTGACCAAACCTGGTTGTTAACGGACAAATTCTTGCAACTGGATTGGAATAAGATAACATTCCTATCCCTGGATACAAGGCTTAATTCCCCACCCTTCAGTTTTGCACATTTTGTTATGGTGCGTTCGCAAGAAGACAACTCTTTGATTCGTGACAAATGCCGAGCCAAGCCACACTGCATTAATAATAATAATAATAATAACAGTTCTTAGCACGCACTTTACATACGTCTCAGTGCGTTTACATTTGAAATTTAAAAGTAAAAATATAAAAACCCGATTTAAATTACAATCAGATAAAAATACGCTAAGGATAACCTAATTTATTTACAATTGATAAAAAATAAAAATAAAAATGACAATAAAAACATGGCGAACTTGTTAAAAATATATCGACCTAAATAAATATGTCTTTAAAAGTGTTTTAAAAGTGGAGACTGAAGGGGCATTCTTTACTGTTGTTGGTAGTGTGTTCCAAAGTCTCGGCGCAGCAATGGAAAAGGCCCGATCTCCGTATGTAGAGGTGGCCGATCTTGGAAATTTAAGCAAATTTTGCGAGGCCGAGCGTAGACAACGTGATGGCACGTATTGGTCAAGAAGATCTACAATGTATGACGGAGCATAGCCATTCATAGCTTTATAGGTAAACAACAAGATCTTAAACGAAATGCGTTCGCTAACAGGCAGCCAGTGTAATTGTTGTAGAATAGGGCTTATGTGATCCGTGCGCTTTGCCTTAACCACCAATCTCGCAGCAGTGTTCTGAATGCGTTGTAACTTTTGAAGTTCAGTAGAGGGCAAGCCGTACAATAGACTATTGCAATAGTCCAACTTGGATGTTATGAAAGCATGTACTAAGCGCTCGGTGCTGCTCTGGCTTATGTATTTCCTTACTCTACCAATGTTACGAAGCGCCAGGGATGCGTGACGGCAGATGTTGTTAACGTGGCTGGTCATGGTGAGGTGGCGATCCAAAACACTTCCCAGATTACGAGCTTTGTTTGCGCAGGATACAATGTTTACGCCAATAGAAATATTCGATAATGGAGGATGCCGAGTAAAGCGAGATGTGAGATGAAGAACTTCTGTCTTAGTCGGGTTGCAGACTAGCTTATTAGTAAGAAAGAATGCTTGGATATCATTAATACACAGCTCCAAATTGAGAAGCGCAGGCTGTCTTGCTGCAGGGTTCAAAATAATGTAGAGTTGTGAATCATCAGCGTACATCATACAGTCCAGTCCGTGAGCCTTGATGACGTCTTGTAGGGGTCCGAAGTATAGGGAAAATAACTGAGGACCCAAAACTGATCCCTGTGGGACACCCGATGTGAGAGGCTGCGGTTTGGACTCAGTATTACCAATGACAACCTTTTGTGAACGATCATTAAGGTAGGACCTGAACCAATCGAGCACCGTCCCTGTGAAGCCGTACATTACTAGGATTAATTTTAATTCTTGACAAATATGTGCCCTTAAACGGAGAGGAAATCACAGAATTTTTGCGTGAGGCCTCTACTGACCTTTAACTGTCAAGGAGGCAGGAGATATATATTCTTCAAATACAGCCCTGATACGCCATTCACAAATTTTAGTCTCTACTCCAAAGCGATCCGAAACTCTTTGATTTTGAGCTCGCCCCCTTTTCTTTGGACTTCCGCGAATGCAGGTTGGTTTTCTGTTTCTTTATTAAAAAACATTAAAGTTTAACAACAACAACAATTTATTGAGGTATTTCCATAAAAGTACATGGCATTACCTACTTACACTTAAGAAATTATAAAGATATATAACATAGAATCAGAAATAAAACAAAAATGCGATTTTATCATTTGGAAAATAAAGTTTCATGTCTAAGAGACATTGCTTGAAAAACAAAAGCAGCAGTTGATCGACAAACAGCAGGATCAATGCTGTTACAAAGAAATAAAGATTTTGCATTAATATCAAACTCATTAAAAATACTATATTTGGCGGTTATTTCATTAAAGAATTTTAAACGTATGTTAACATATAACTTGCATGAAAATAGGAAATGCATTTCGTTTTCAATTTCATCCGAATGGCAGAAAGAACAGATTCTTAAATTAATAGGAGTCTTGGGTATTGTTTGTCTACCAGTTTCGATACGTAATTTGTGATTCCCTAGTCGAAATTTGCTAATGGCAGTTCTGTGATGAGGATTGTTTATTGCGTCCAAAAAACCAGATTTTTTGGTATCTGTTTTAAATGAATAATAAAATTGTAATTTTCTGTTTGTGCTAATTAGTTTTAATTGATGAGCTATTAACGCTTTGCTAATGTTTTGCTTAATGTGAGAAGTAAAGAGTTTTCCGTTGTTTTCATTTAATGTTATAGAGCCCGAGTTGTATTTATTGCATAACTGATTAATTTTAAGCATTAGACCTGTCTGGTTTTTATCAGCCATCTCCTTAGAAAGCTGTAGACATTGCTTAGCGATGTTATTTTCTGGTATTAAAGTTTTGAAGATGAATCCAAAATTTTATTATGGAGGTTTCAATGGCTAATTTTAGAGGAAGTCTTCCAAGTTCATTTCTGGTTGCAACATTTGGGCATTGTTTATTAAGTCCTAAGAGTTAACAAGTTAACAAGGATATGTGTGGTTATAATCAGAATTTAACTAGCTAGTGTCTTATTTTAGCTTCAATGGCACAGTAATTGTTCGCCGCATAAATTGGCAAAACCGCAACTCCAGTCATACCGTTTCTTTCGAGTATAAAGGTTGGATTTTCTATATCTAGCCAGCATTCTCTTCTAGCGATCAGTCACATTCGCTTTGCATGTTATTTTACGAATCAAGCGAAGGCAAAAAGCTTTACATTATGGACGAACGCTTTGGAATGCTTCCAAAGACTGATATTTCAACTAGTCGACTGTTTTGCTCTTAGATGCCTTAGTACATTTATAAGAGTCATGCAAAATTATCAGTAAGCGATAGCTCTTAGTGTGATCTAGTGGCTCCTATATTCGACAACCATTAGCCGCGACTGCGACGAAATTCACAGACGCTGGTCATTTGTGTTAGTATATTCAGTTTGTCCTAATTCATTGACCGTCATACCGTATTTACTCGAATAAGCGCCGCGGCGCTTATTAAATTTTTCCCACCTCAAGTGCGGCGCTTATTCGGGGGCGGCGCTTATTTGAGGGCGGCGCTTATTTAAAATTTGACTCCACAAAGAGTCTTATATTTTACATTTATCGAAAATAGCATCTTCTGATTGTCATTATTCGTCTCTTCTGAAGAGAGAAGTGGCGCTAGCTGTCCTAGCAAAGTTCGCGGCCTTCACAACATTAACGTATTGTAAGAATGTTTGACTAAGAAAAAAATGGGCGAGCAGTAAAACCATCACTGTAAACTGCAAAACATCGCTTTTGATGGAACGAAATGTCCAAGTTTGCATTAGAGTTGCTTTGTAGTGCATCGGGACTGCGGCGCTTATTCGGGGGCGGCGCTTATTAACTTTTTTGTCCGAAATGCGGCGCTTATTCGAGGGCGGCGCTTATTTGGGGGCGGCGCTTATTCGAGTAAATACGGTATTTGTTATTCGACTTACTCATCCAAATCAATTTAGCGTAATCAACATCTTTGCCTGGAAAAGAAACTACCGCACAAAAATCGTTATTTTTTCAAGCTAGTGGCATGATTTCATCACTGCAAAAACTTTTCCTGAGCTCGACATTTGACGGAATAATATTGCTCTGTGTTCACATTTAAGTAACATAGAAATCTCTAAAGAAATTTCGTGTGACTGTGTAGCGCATATAACTAGTACGATAATTAAAATGAAAAATGCGCCTGATGGTAGTATAATGTTTCCATACGTTTCGGGGCTACTGCCCCTTCTTCAGTGGAAAATGTGAAATGCCATCTAACGGAAATCAGCAGTAGCCCCGAAACGTATGGAAACATTATACTACCATCAGGCGCATTTTGCATTTTAATTTTCGTTTCACATTTAAGCCGACTGTTAAACTTTGCAAAACTGCCAAAACTACATACGTTGGTTATTTATGATCAATCTTGGCTCCTAAGCCATAAACTATCGATAAAGTACTAGAAAATGTGGCTAAAAGTACTTGTGAAATTAAAATTAAAAGTGTGGTGAACAGAAATGGTTTAAGTCGTGAAAATATGTTCGCAATGTAAGTGACATCTCAAGATGTCTATATCGTTGAATGATTATGGCATCATTGAAGTTACTTTGTTCATAGTACATCAGTATATAGACAAACGGCCACAAAACATTTCTTGTAGAATTAGCCCAAGAGATAAGCAAATTAGTGGCGAGGACGTGTGAAATTTCGTATTCGACGGAACAGTGATCTCTGTTGTCTTGAAATGAGTTAAAAATAAAATACTGAGTTTGTGAAGCGTACACAGTTGCGAAATACTGCTCATTTCTACTACGTTTCTACTTCAATTCTACTCTATTAACTTGAAATCGAAAAAAAGAGAAGAATTAGTCAATGCGAACACTCGATCATCATCTTAATTTTACCCAATCTAACTATAAATTCCTGCGCGTAGAAGGGAGTGGAAATGTAATTTGTTCATTTGGCTTACATTATCATCATTAGGGAAAACTGCTCTCTCAGATGTGTTATAAATGGGAATCGAATCGATGTAAAAGCATCAGTGGTTATTACTTTGGCGGAAAACACCGTAAACTCTATATTACGATAAATAAACTTGGACAATTGATAAAGTATTTTTAACACAGACAACTTCAGTACTTGGGCGTGAAAATATGATTGCAATGAATTTTACCAGTCATCAATGTAAATGATTTCTTGTGCATAGCCGAAGGGATTTGTCTAAATCGGTTTATAGTACAACAGTAGAACAGCAAAGTTCGTGAGAGTTATCAACACATCGGTACAGATTTTGGAATCAAAACAGACAATAAACGTATCTATCTTTAATTTTTTCAACCATCGCTGAACTCAGTTAAAGCAATTTTACTGAAACAGACGAACAAACAACAACAACAAAACAAAAACAGTGTTGGAAGGATACTGATCCTAATCATTCATATTTTCCCAAAGTATTGGAATTCGGTATACTTCATGATTAGTTATAGCTGGTTAGCTGATTCTGGCGAGGATCCTATACTTTTGTTTCTCCATGGTGGCCCTTGCTAATTTACGTTTTGGTTATCAAACATTTCTGTCAAAATAGTATCATTGGAACCCTGCAACAAAATAAATTAAAACCGGCCAAGGTATAAAAGGTTAATCTCAGCAGTTACAGACCTTACAAATCGAGAAGAATGGAATTTTTTGTAGTTAGAATTGTACAATTAAAATAAACACAAAAAATTAAAAACAAACAAATATTTTTAATTATAAAACGGATCGGAGTGATCATCTGTGTACAAAAATCTCGCTTGCACTGGATGGCGTTTTATCTGCCCCCTGGCTAAGTCTCAGTTACAATCTTTGTCATTTATTGCAAACTGACAAATTCTTGCAACTGTTTAGGAATAAGGCCCCAAGGAAACATTCCTTTACAGGACGTTCTTGACAAAAATGTGCCCTTATGGCCTAGGGGAGGAGAAATGACAGAATCTTTGTGTGAGGCCTCTAATTGCCCATGAGACGCCAAACAAAAATTATAGATTACCAACAAAAATGTGCCCTTATGGCCTAGGGGAGGAGTTTGCGCAAGGCCTTCTATATTATGGAAGATCGCAGATCATTCCTTAGATGAAAAATCCGCTCAGATACACAACTCATTCAGCTCCTCACTCTCTATATCCAAACACGGTAAACTGGAGACTGTTCTCTGAAATTCCTGAATGCAGGTTTGTTTCCTACTATTTTAAAAACTTTAAGGGTTAACATGGATATATAGATGTTTTGTGATAATTTTTAACCCATCAAGAGATTTACGAATTTCATCAATAGAATTTATTTTATGGATAGGTTAGGAGTTTCTCGCAAGTAATGTTAAGTCTTCTAGCCAGCATTCTCGCCATAGTCGCTATGTTTGCCCATCGCTATAAACGTGATTTTCCTACAGATCGAAAGTAGCCAGCTTTTCATGAGCTTTTAATACATTGTCGATCGGTTGACAAGAACGGATTTCCAAAACAATCTATAGCATTTTACAGTCGAACAATAAAACCGATATCTCTTGGTATGCGCCGTCTCAGCTGGGCCGAGGTTTTGTATTGTTACATACAAAACTCACGAAAATGAAGAATGAGCTAATGTTTTGCGCAGCTCGCTTTAACTGTTTGACCTCGCTTCTCGCGGGATCGAAGCATCCCGAGATTTGCTAGTTTTCTCCCGCATCCCGCAGTCTATAAGCTAAAGGAAGAAACTGCTCTCCTGTATATTATAACAGTCGGTGGAATGTTGCATAATTCCTTTCTATGTATTGGTTTCATTAATTTTATTGTACATTCGTGCTTGAGTAAATTAATTTTATGACCAGTTAATCTCGCAGATGTGTCGGGATGTGTCAGTATGGCAGCTGAAACAAGTAGATTTATATCTGGAAAAATGCATTCTTTACGAGATGATAACATTTTGCAACAAATTGAAATTTGCCGGTACACACGCAGCCAAACAGCGAAGAATTGTATGAATATATCCGGCCAAACGTCTGACGCGAAGATTTTTTCTCCAAAAAAAGCGAGGGAAAAGCGACATGTTGTGTCGAGCTAGCATGCGCCGCGCGGGAAAAATCCCTTGCGCCGCTTGAGCTCTAATCACGTGCCACTCGCGTCCTGTACTTTGGAGCTTAGACAGCTTCGGCTAAGCCTTTTTAATTAAGAGAAATGCTTTAAATCGAGCAATTTAGCGGATGTCTCATGACACGAAATTTCACAGCACGAAAACAAGCTTACAATACCCTCCGCCCGAGACGACCAAGAACATGCCATTTTCCCTCTTAACCCGAAAAGTGATACCCTATCTCAGACAAAAATGCTTCGATTTGCGCGAGAAATTACATGCAAAGGACTTCTAATTCCCGATGTTTGTCTTAAAATCGCACTTCACAAGAGATGAGTGCTAACAATATAATATAAGGACAGTTTCTCGTGGGAGTTATTCATATAACTGGCCAGACTGCACAAACTATATACAAACTCTGCACAAACTCTGTTTTTGAGCCACGACACCCTCCCCCGGGATGAAACCTTCTTTTGTCGGCTGCTGGTATTAATTATCAACCCTAAATTGATAAATGTGCCAATTCTGAAATGACAAGTAGGTCCCTAGTTTTTGGCTTTTTTGATATGTGTTTATTCGATTTATCAATCAAAAGTGCATGTGGGTGAGCTCTGCTTAATCTCACCAGGCGACAATCTGGCGCGCCAATTCCATTATGAAACGTTCATCCTTAACCTTCAAATAAAACTGATCGGTTCCATCCCACGCAGTGATATCTATTACAGCGTCTATAGCATCCAAGAAGCCGAAAAATACGTGGAATTTACAATTTATCCCAGAGAGGAAAAGAGGCGTGGAGTTTCATTTTAAAAAATGTTCGGGTTGATTGTTGAAGCCATATTCTGCCGTCGTTGCTTGAATTACTTCTGTCCTCAACAGATAGATATATTTAAAGGGGCTATGTCACGGGGATTTCGTAACGTTTTTGTCTACACTGTTCTGAAATTAGTGGTGGGAAATCTTAACTGATGTAAAACATTATCTTTAAACATCTAAAGGAAGATATAACCTTACTTTGCGGACAGAAATCAAACTATGGCTATAAATATCGATTTTTTTGAAGACTCGAAAAGTTAAACTTTAATTTCAAGTTGCAATCTATTTCCATCCAAGCCATCCGCAGCCAAAGACGCTCGTTAACAGTTTCAATACTCTAATATAGCAATTTTTAATAAAAAAAAGACTATTATATTTATGTTTCCTGTGACACAAATATAAATTTTGGCTGTCCAAAAATCCATTAAAATCGGTGATGTGGCTCAAGTCTGCTAATCCTGTCAAGCGTCCAACTGGCACTAAACCGTGCACCTTAACCTTCAGGCAAACTTGATCAGTTTCATAGCACGCAATGAAGCCACGAAATTCCATAACGCGCGCAGACAGGCAAAACAATCCAATAACTCATCAAATTTAGACGTTTGCTTCGCGGTCGTCCGATTTTGTTAATTTTTTTTTGTATATGATTACAGACCGAATTGGACTCCACTCAGTCCTACTACCATTATAAATTTGGGTGTTGATATATTGAAAAATTTCTTCATTAATTTTATCTATAGATATAACGTAATTTTAGCCGTTTAAGTGAAATGTAATTTTTTATTTTTTATTAATTTAGACGTTTGCAAAACTTTAAAAGAACGAGTTTCCCTAATGGTCGCGGGTCGCGGGTTTCAAGTCGCGTGTCGCGGGTTTTAAATAAGTCGCGGGTTTTGAAAAAGTCGCGGGTTTTGAAAAAAGTCGCGTGTTTTTAAAAAGTTGCGAGTTTTCGATAGAAACCATTTATTTCTTAGTAAAATTCATTCAAACAAATTTAAACTCGTTTTCTTGGGAACTACGTTACAAAGTAGCCAATTACTTTGCGGGTTAAACAATCAAATTATGAACTTCGGAACAAACTCCCCAACTTTGGTCCGGCTAAACTTCTCAAGTTTGCAAGTTGAGGAGGAACAAGACATGTTGCTCGAAAGTCATGTTCATGTCGGAAATTCAGGTGAAGAAAACATGGCAGCAGTGGTAATGTTTCAGCGATTCCAGTGGCTAGAGTTACAAAATATTTGGTTCAGTGAAGTTGAAGAGCCTGACGTCGTTTCGCATGAGCGATCTGCCGATAAATAAATTTTACGTCGGCTGAAATTTGGTCAAATTTAACTTTTTATATACAGCAAATACATCTTTAAAATTTTTGTGAGGCTTTAACTTCAATGTCAAGTCTTCTGCGTTTGTAAACCGAATGAAACTGGACGGCTTTACCGATCTTCACCTGAAATTAATTTTATACAAATGCGAAAGAGTCAGACAAATTTGAATTAAAAGTCGCGACACTGACACGTTTACGGCTCAATTCTATTTTTATGGTACGTGTTTTCTTCCGATGGTTTAGCCAAGCAAAACCATTTCTGTCAACATAACTACAGAAGGGTTTTTAAAATCTGCGCCAGTTAAAAATATTTTAAAGAGTTTTTGCCACAGAATACTAGTAAAATATATTTATCAACCGTACGCGTTCAATCATGAATACTTTGGTTCAACTTCATGATCGCTCGCGCGCAACGTTGTTTTTCAAACTTAAAAGCTTGATTGCAAATCATGCAATGTTTGATACCCAATTTGAACATGTTTTTTTTTCAGGACGTGATGCAACGGATGGTATATGTAATCCTTATCCTTATACTTAGTGTAGGTCAGAACGTTGATACCGACGCCGTGCTTGTTCAAACAACTATTTTGAAACTCGAACAGCTAGAAGGCATGTACTAAAACCCGAAACAACGAAACGAAACCACCGAAACGAAACGACCGAAACCACCGAAACGACCGAAACGAAACCGCCGAAACAACCGAAACGGCCGAAACGAGCGAAACGAGACGAAATCACCGAAACAAGCAAAACCCATTACAATTATTGAGAGCTAACCGTAAACAGGCTAACCGGAGTGCATAGTAGGCTAACCTAAGTGAAACGTAGGCTAACCGGAGTGTGTAGTAGGCTAACAGGAGTGTATAGTAGGCTAACCGGGGTTTATAGTAGGCTAATCAGAGTGTATAGTAGGCTAAACGGGGTGTATAGTACGCTAAGTGGCGAAAATCTTGAAGTTTTGCTTGTTTCGGTGATTTCGTTTCGTTTCGCTCGTTTCGGCCGTTTCGGTTGTTTCGGCGGTTTCGTTTCGCTCGTTTCGGTGGTTTCGGTCGTTTCGTTTCGGTGGTTTCGTTTCGTTGTTTCGGGTTTTAGTATATGCCCAGCTAGAATCGCTGAAATATTTCTGCCACCACTTTGTAACGTGTCTCGTTCCTCCTCAACTTGCAAACTTGGGAAGTTCAGAAGTTCAGTCGGCAAAGTTTGGGAAGTTTGTTCCGAAGTTCGCAATTTGATTGTGAACTCTAAACTCGCAACGTTACTTCGTAACGTAGTTTCGAAGAAAACACGATCATTTTAAAACCGGCGTCTTTGCAACCGGTTTAAAAAAGTTGCATATCTGCGGAAGAAAACGCTTTAATATGCCAGATTCTTTATGTGTAGATTGTCAATAGATATCTGATTTCTTACAAATAAAAGTAAAACAAGCTAGGACGAACTAGTGATCAATTGACCTGTCAACTTATTTCATCAATGCTTATATTTTTACAGATCCATTGAACGGGAAGGCTAGACGACATACAAAATGGAATATCTCAGAGAATGGCTGGCACCAAAAACATTTAATCGACTCAGCCATGTAGTAGTTGTTACTTGGACGCTATGCGGAGTAATACTACTCGGCATCTTTGCAGCGATGGATAACAGTGAGCCGAGGTTCGCTTGCAGTGCGAAAAGTAAAAACATGGACCTTGTACCGGAAAAGTGTCTTCAGCAGTATGAGAAGCGGCACAACAAATTCGGTGTTCCCGTCTTTGCCTTCGTGATCGTCAATTTTTCCTTTATTGGAATTGTTTGCGTGATTTACTCCCTACTCGTCAAGTCAAGAGTTGAACAGCTTCTGGAAGCCAATTCAAACAGAGATGCCGAGAGACAGCGCCCACCTGAAACACGCAAACTGTTTACGGCGTATTGTTGTCAACTCACCGCCAGATTCGCTTTGGGAATTCTCTTTATAGTCGTACAAACTCAAGTGCTTTATCCAAGCAACTTTCCTACCGACTTTTCTTGTGATTTAACACTCGCCGAAAGCACTAGTGCAGCGAATGCGTCAGACGCGAACATTCAGAACACAACAAAAATTATATACGAGTGTCACAATCAACAGGCAGCGAAGAAAACCTTCTGGACGAATGCTGTGAGCGTGGTGAATGGACTTTTTGCCCTTGTTATTTTGATCGAGATCATCTGGATCTTATCTCGCGCTGTAAAACGGAGAACGTTAATGAAAGACAGGCAGTTTTTTGCAAATCATCTCACAAAAGTCAACTATGTTCATCCGCAGCGAGTCGAATTACAACAAGAAGCACAACAGGAAAACACACAACAAGAGCGAAATGAAACACCACAAGAGCTATCCCTCACATCGTTCCTGGAGATGATGAAGAGAAGTATCATCGAGAACACAGAAAAACCTCTAGATCTGAAGGCACTGTTTACAGCTTATCCAGGTGAAGGCGAATCAACCAAAGATCTGAACATTGACAAAATCTACACTAATTTGGTTCTTCATCCTAAGAGGGCGCAATACGATTTTCCCGAAGATAGAGAAGAGCTACTTAAAGTATACCCCAGGCCAAAAGATCTCGATGCTGAAAATTTGAAATCAAAAGGACCTGAAGATATTGTTGACATTGAAAACAAGAAAATACTGATCATTGGTCGCCCGGGAATTGGAAAATCATTATTTTCTACAAAGTTTCTTAGAGACTGGGCTTCGGGTAAAATATTTAACGACACACAAGACACTGAGCTCCACTTTGACATTGCTTTCCTAATAAAGTTCAGGAGATTTAACGTCAAGAGTTCTATAAACTCGGAAGAAAGGCTCAGCCTGGTACCGCTCAGTATTCGTGAACTACTCGAAAGTGCCGAATTCTTGCCGACTGAACATCTTCCTGATGATGTCTGGAATAACATTGTAGAAAATCCGGAGAAAGTCCTAATTTTGTTAGACGGCATGGACGAACTTGCAGATGAAGATCTAAAAAGTATTAATAATGAGGCCGTTAACGACAGTTTATACAGAGACAATGTTGAACAGAAGATGACTCTGGCTACTCTCTATGCGAAACTAATGAACGGCAAACTTCTTCGTGGAGCCTCCGTTTTAACAACTACAAGACCTACCGTCGTGTCAAGCATCGAAAAACTTCATGGCCTATTTCATCGAACTTTTGAAATTCTCGGCTTTGCACGTGAGCAAGTTGACGAATATGTTGAGAATTTCACGAAAGAAGCAGCGGAAAATGTAAGCGGCGCAGGAGAACAAATCAGGCATCACATCACTTCGAATATGAACTTGTTTTCATTTTGCTACGTTCCTGTGAATTGCTTTATAATTTGTTCATCCCTTCTCGAAAAGCTCAAGTTCTCCCCGGAGACCGGTCTAACTGGTGGCCTTCCTGTAAAACTCACTCAGATTTACAAAATTGCCACCAGACTGTTTTTCTTCAGGCACAACGAGCAGTATCGCGATAAACCTCGCAGCCGGGAAGAGATTGAATCAGACGAGCTACCTCATGAAGTGGAAGAGAAATTCAAGGTCTTAGGAGAACTTGCATTCAAAGGTATAAAAGAACGAAGACTTATCTTTGGATCAAGCGAAGTACCGCAGGGATTGGCAAACAGCTCGCTATTTCATAAGATGCCAGATCGTAAAATTGGCCCATTCAAGCACGACGCTCAATTCTGTTTCATTCATCTGACGATGCAAGAATTCCTCGCAGCGAAGCATATAACCGATACCATGAATGAAGCAGAATTGAGAACATTTGTTAAAGATCACATCAATAAAGGTGAGTGGCATGTCGTGTTGGAGTTTGTGGCTGGCCTTCTCGGTGAACGAGATGAGCGATTGATAAAGATCTTCACTGACCTGCTTCCCGAGGAAACAGAAGAGAATTATGAAACGGTGCTGATGAGTGATATATCACTCAAGTCAGAGCCACGCACATTTACCTGTTGGCCGACTGACAGCGAAAAACATTTAGCACTGACAGTTATTAAATGTCTTCACGAAGGCAGTGAATCAAACGTAGTTTTAAAAAGCAAGTTAGAAAACATAAGATTTAATGCTGTAAATTTTCGTTATTGTAGTCTCGCTCCTGCTGACTGTACAGCAATAGTGCATGTGTTTAAACATGTTAAACAAATTTCGCTCATAAATTTGTCCAATAATAACACTCGTTGCAATATTGGGAGAAATAATACTTCCATCAAGTACAGGTTATCACAGGCTTCTGTTAGTTTTATTCGCTTACAAGATGTTCACACATTTGAAGATTTCAAAACTGAATACCTAGCAATAAAATAATATACTTTACAATATTATTTCTAGTTCTTGTTCACCAGTGGAGTTCTTCTCGGCTTATATATCAATGAAACTTCACGGTATTTTCTTACAAGAACAACAATTGACTTGAATCACAGACAGGACAATAAAATGCCCCCTGATAATCCTTGGTTAGTTGTGCATGTTGTGTCTAGTTCAGTAAGATGACTGTGACTTTTGGTAAGACCTGTCATGCTGTCGTCCATATCTCTCCTGCCAGTTGTATCGATCCTGTCTGTCCTGTTTTTCTGGCCTGTCTTGTCGATCATAATGTTGCTGATTTTGTCGACGATAACGGCCTTGGCCTGAAAGGGAGAAAAACAGTGTTGACTAAAACAGTAAAATAACTGAGAGCTTCAGTAAGCAAATATAAGCCTTCCCAAAAATTAACCATTTAGATTACAGGTCATGTTAAATTTCCACCAAAATTATATTTAGCTGGTTCAGTAACATAACACCGGTGCACTGATTTGGTCGTGGTCAATCAATTCAATTGTTGAATGTAAATTAATGTGCCATACTTTTGATACTTGAACAAAATTATTTTGACAAATGGTGTTGACAAGTCTGTATTTTACTGAGGGGGATGGCTTTCAGTCTCTTGCCACACTAGTTAACTTTTCACTGGTTTGACAATAATTCAAACCTTTAGAGTGGTTTAATGTGAGAGGTGACTGTGAGTATCATTTGTGCAAAACTCATCTATTTGCAGGTAAATGTTGTCCAGAGAAGAAAATAATTAAGCAGTTCTTACCCTGTCTGTCCTTGAACTGGACAAATCCTCCATGCCTTGTGTCATAGATACGTTCATTGTTTTCTACTAAATTGCTGACCTGAAAAACAGAAAACACCGACAAAACAGTACTTGTGATAACCAGCATGTGAAAGCTAGGAATCTCCAAATAGGTTTAGTGAAGACAGTGTTAAATACCAATCTGTTCCTCATGTGACCAAATGAAAACCAATGCTAGGATAATATGCAATCCCTAATATCAAAATTCTAACATGACTTTTTGGCTTTCTATTTAAAAATGCAAATTTTCAAATATTCCTTTGTCTGTGAACTTAGGCTATTCAAATACATTGACGGCATAAATACGAAAACATATGAACTCTAATATGTGCTTCCTAAATTAACATCTTCTTATGGATACAAAATGAACAAAAGAAATCAAAACAAGGAAAAACTACGGAAGTTGTTTCATTTATTTTTTATTAGCTTCAAGTTAAAAAGCAAGTTGACTTGACTGTGACAAAGTGTTTTACCTTGTCTGCCAATTGTAGTGCCAGGCTCTGGAGGAGAGAAGGCTCGGCTCCTCGGTGCATTACCACTGTCTGTGTTGGCTCATCCCAGGAGGCCTGGGGCAAGAAGAATTATATTAATAATAAAGTATTATTTCGTTTGTCTCACGACGTAGTCACGTGTGATGCAGATCGCAACGTTTCGACTGCATACTGCTAGTCTTCATCAGGCGATAAGGTCGACTGGTTGTGCATTAGCTTATAAAGCACACGGCTGCGCTGTGATTGGTTGGTTTTCAACAGATCTGATTGGTGCATTTATATATTACATACTTTTGTGTACACTTGACTGAAATTTGAATTCCTATTGAGCCTTCAATCACTCTACCAGTTGTGTTACCAGCGTACCCCTATCAGGATCAGGCCACAGACATCCTTGGCAAGAACGGTAGACTAAGACAATAGAGCGTTTTCACATGACGTCACGGCGGCCATATTGGTGTTCCAAAACAATGAAACGGCGGCCATGTTGGTGTACCAAGCCAATCCTGTGGGATTTCAAGTCTTTTCTTATGTAAACACTTCCTTTTGTTCCAATAAATTTGCATAGATGTCGGCCACGTGAGTGAAAACGCTCTATAGGTGCATTTCAATACTGAAGAATCTTGGCTTTATTAATTTCAAGCCTTTTTTGGTAGGCCGATTTTTCGAGGGACTTACATGTGATATTCTGGGAATTTTTCAATTAAAAAAACCTCAGGTCTGTTTTTGGATGAAACTTTGTGTGTGAAAATTCCAGCTGTACATAAGAATACAGTATACATGTTGTTAGCGAGAGAGAAGCACTCCACAAGTGAAATGGCCCCAAAAGTAGTAACATCACAAAAACTGAAATCCTGAGAGGTGACATCCATTCAACAATTTCCTCTCAATTTGCCAAGAGTACAGCAAGAAAAAGAAACATTGCAAACCTGTAGTTCCTCATTGATGATCATTTTGCTAATAGTACTGTGTACCACAGATGGAGGCAAATCAAACATTTCAGCCAACGTGTACAGGCTACAAGGAAAGAGATATACAAAGTCTTATTAAATAGATTTAGCCAAGCCTAAAAGCAGAGCTCCCAAGTTTTTTATTATTATTTATGCGAAAGTTCATTTTAAAAGATATGATATTTTTTAGATAGTTGGATGACTTTAGATTAATCCATTTAGTTTGTTGCTTTACTAAAACTGTACCTCAACGAGTCATATACACTGTTATATGTGAACAAATATGTCCTGAGGCTTTCCTCTTGAATTTTTCTGTGAGAAAAAAGATAAAATAGATAAGTGACAATCATGCTTACCACAAAGAAAAAAAATAGAATTTACAAGAACATTTTAACTTGCATGGCAAGATCATGGGTCCAAATCGCATTCTGCAGGCTCAATTTGCAGCTGCTTTCATGTGCATTATCTATGCTACATGTACATCATAGCTTCCGTTCAAACGACAATCTTTATTTTATCATTTTATCCACAGTCACATAAGAAATCTGCAAAAAATAACAAAATAGCTGTTACCTTGTTAACATTTCTTGTACCTGCTCCGTTTGGCGAAACAATTTCCATACCTATCATGTAAGAGAGAAAAAAAGATCATAAAACATCAATCAATCAGTCAAATAATCAATCAATCTGTCCATCCGTCCGACCATCTGTCCATCAGTCAGTCAGTCTGTCAGTCGGTCGATTAAAATTTGTCCATTCAGAAAGCTAACAGCACAACATGCCATATCCTCGTGGCAACAAATAAATTTATTGATGGATTAACATTTTCCATAAGCCAGTTAGTACACATAATTCCATTATTTTAAGTTTACCTTGACAGCTAATATGTAGTCCTTGCATTGTTTCCAGTCTCCTTTTTTCATAGCTTTAGACGCAGCCACTACATGTTCACGCATGCTCTCTGGTGGACCTGAAATTGATGCAAAAGTATAGAAATCATTATCAGCGGCCTGTAAAATACAATAATAGTACATAATAATAATACAATAATACACAAAGACTGAGAAGTATTTTCGTCTGTTTACCCAGAGATATAAGGAGATAGGATAATATGCGAGCCAGCGAGCCATGCGAGCCAGAAATCCCAAATCCCAATAAAAGGCTAACTGCAAGCCCTAAATTACAGTAACTGTAGGCTAACCAGAGTGCTATTAAGGCTAACCGAAGTGCTATGTAGGCTAACCAATGTCCTATTTAGGCTAACCTGAATGGCTCGCATGACTCGCAAGCCATGCAAGCAATGCGAGCCAGAAATCCCTAATCCCCAATAAAAGGCTAACTCAAGCTACCAAAGCCAACTGTAGGCTAACCAGAGTGCTATTTAGGCTAACTGGAGTGCTATTTAGACTAAATGAAGTGCTATTTAGGCCAACCGAAATGGCTCTCATGGCTCGCTGATTATCCGGACCCGATAATAAATTATATGAGCGCAACCTCAATTTACGATATTTTTTAAAATGGAGATGATTGTTACTGTCACATCAAGAAAAATTATTCATTCACTGCTATTAATAATGGTATAGAGCGGTTTTCACTTGAGTGTCGAAAGTAAATTGCGTTTGCTTTGGTTTTGAATTACTACGCTTAGTGATTGGCTTAAAAATCTTGCGCACTTTCTTAGCCAATCAGAAGTAAAACTAAAACCAATTATGACTCGCGCGCGCACGTTTTCCCGCGTTTCGTGCCAGATACATGTATTTGCTTCGAGTTTTGATTGGTTCACTGGATTGTCTGTGTCCTTTGTGATTGGCCAGAGTAATTACTTTGGTTTTGGTTTTACGACACTTAATTGAAACTGCTCTATTGTTTCCTGTTGTCGCCTAACACTGTCTATTGAATGAACACATGGCTTACGTGATCACAAGTCAAGGGAAAAACATTTATCTATACTCACCAACCAAGGTTTGCTTTTCACTTTGTCGTAACTGATAATGAAAACTCTTGCTAAAAATACGTGGTCTGTAGTCATATGCGTGGGCTGAAATAAAAAAGACAGATAGGTTTTACACTAAATACATGCAGTCAAAAAATGTTTAAGCACTTTTAACCCAACAAATAAAAAGTCGCAAGTGTATTGAAGAAAACCCTTATTTAACTGCAACTGAATTTTTTAATCTTTCAAGGGCCCAAAATACTGAAAAAGTATGGCACTGGCCACTACTGCCATTTGAATTATGTGAATGATCAATTTGTCACAAATTGCTCACTAAAAACAAGTTTGAGAAGCAAAGGAGTTCAGGTTGACCACTGGTTACTGTATAAGCAGTCATTTGTTCCTCAACTGGCTGAGAAGAGCCATCAAAAAATGGCAACAAAACAGGAAATTTAGCATTAAAATTAGGTAAGTAAAAATGCACTTTAAGACATACCAGCCATCCAAGGGATTTCCATCAACATTGCTGAAGTTAAGTAAACACACTCCAACAGTTCAAGATTAATATGCATGTGGAATGGAACCTGAAATTCAGAAAATACAGCATTATGAGGTGGATCATTTGTGATTATTAACACAACTGCCACATTTGGCTTAACATGGAGGATGGGTGCCTTAGATGTCTATAGGCTCGCGCCATGACTAGACAACCCCTGCAATTTATCATAAAAGGGTCACTGCAGTATTATTCAGTGGTTGTGATGCATGTGACGTCAAATTTGTGTAGCCCTCTACAAAAGTAATCTGCTTACAACTGCATCCATGTCCCCAGGGGTGCTTTCCTGACACCCCTCTCCCCCTCCCCTCCCAACTACAACCAATGTATGTTCATCAGTCTCATGACAAAGAATATTTCAGTTACAATACCTGTCTTCTCTTCTCAATCTTCTCTTGTTCTGGGGTTCGTTCATACTGTCTTTGTTGCATTAAACCCTAACAAAAATTAAAACAGTGCATCTTGATAAATAATACTTTAATTAGAGACAGTACCATACATGTACTTCTCTTTTACACCTGAAGGCTGGGTAAATTATTTAAAAGCTGTCTGTCATGATAATGATAAAGATGATGATGATGATTATGATGATAATGCAGATGAAAATGATGACGATAACAACAGCAACGTTGACACTGCCGACGCCGATGATGATGGTGACGCACGGATTCTACAAAAGGCACTTGGCAAAATTTGATATTAATTATATTTTTAACCCCAAATAATGACAGTTGAAAAGCCAAACATGTCTGTTACTTCCATAATCCTGTGATTGTCATGGCTATTTACTTGCTAATTTTACTTCGTTTATGACAACACTACAGACCTGTGCAAGAAGTTCCTTAGCTCTTCCACTTGACTGCACATCATGCAGTGCATTGTGGGCATCCTTGATCATGCCGTGCCTAAAGGCACACAGGCCAAGCTGTACCATGGTCCTATTGTAGAGAATCTAGACAGCACAAAAAAGAACACAGATGATAATTTTTTTTTATCTTATTTGCATCACAAACTGCTTCTTCAAATTCTTGGGTTGCATTTAAAAATTTCACTGAACTGGACAAAGATCAAAAATTAAAGTTCAATCTCTAATTTCACTTTAGGGGTTATCAAAAGGAACATAAAATATGATACAGGCCCTAGCCTTCAATAGAGGACTTATCATCAGTAGAGCTGAAAGTAAGTAAAAGCACGCATCTAACACTTGGGAGAGCTTTAGATAAAGAGAACATAAGAACTTTATTTAATGTGGCACTCCACTTTCCGGGGACTTGTTTTTGGGAGTGCTTATGAGCAGAATTTTAACTGTTCACCAAATTGTCCAATGTCAAGACAAACCTTACAAGGCATGCAAAACACACATCTGTGTATAAGTCATTTCTATGACAGTGTACAACCTGTATTGCAACCCTGGCTAACCATGATTTTGTATGTTTCATTTACTAAGGCTAAAGGCAAGATAAATGCCTGTGGCCAACTCTCATGGAACATGCAGCAGAATGACAACCAGACAGACTCAACACGAGACTAGACCAGAGTCACTTGCTCTACTGCTTTATCTACCACATGTGTAACCCTGGCTCAGTAACTGCACATACTCAGCTTGTGGGAAACATGCGGATACTCATACATGCATGAAGAATATCTATGTTGCAGGGGTTTCAAAATGTTTTGAAGAAGGCGTCAGCAACTAAAAAAAATAGGCGGCTGTGACAACACTGACAGAGTTGTTTGTTGCAAGTTGGTTGCTATAACCAGAGTAACCAGCAGACATATAATCAAGTAGTCGGTGGAACTACGGCAGTTGACAGCTTGTTTTTATCTTTAGTCAATTTCATTTTTTCCTTTGTTCTGGTGTATGGTGGCATATGATAATAAATACAAATGAAAATACCAGAATGTACTTAGAATAAAATTGAACCACAACATCTAAACCCAATAGTGAACACTTAGACAGACTAACATTGATTTCACAAAATGATTTCAAGTGTAATGAAGCCAAGAATTTATACTAGCCAGAAGTAACCAATGTAAAACCAATTCTCCTCTGCCAAACATTCAGGGTTTTCAAACCAAGCTGATGACTGCCAGAGTTCCTTTTCCTTCTTGATTTTGTGTCACCAGTTACTGTAGTCATAGCAATCAGGTCATGAGAAACAAGCTAAGTGTCACAGCCGCCTACTCTGCTACATGTAGTTGCTGATGCCAACTTTAAAACATTTTCAAAACCCTAAAACTATTTAAAAAGAGAACCTACAACTCAGACTACATATTTAACAAACCTGTGTTGGAATGTCAGAATGTTGGATGGACTCCTGCAGATGTGACATCAGCATCAGATCACGAGCTTCAAACCAGCGATCATGTAGAGCATGGTGATAAACATGACAGAGCATGGCTCTGGTTCGGATACGGTCAGACGTGTCCCGTGAGTAGATGAACTTACACATTTTATCAACCTTCTCTGATGAGCTGGGTCCTTCTTTCTTTTGCTGTTCAACTGGTTTCTCTGTTTTCTCAACCTCTGCTGAGTCCTTTTCTCCCTCTGGTAAAACAATAATGTTAACATATAAAAATAAAAACAAAGTGAAGGTGTATCAATTTTTTTCAACTTAAATGAGTGCCAAAAGTATTATTCCACTTCAAATCCATTGTACTTTGTTGTTTGTGTAGTCTGTGTAATAGCTGTGCGGTGAAAGTTAAAATTGGTTCAAGGTAATTATAAAAGAGCTGAGTGTCTCAATCTTTTTTGTTGCTCATAAGTTGTTGTTCATGTTCATGTTATTTTTAATTCTTATCCTTTTAGTATTATGCAGTTTTCACACTTATTAGCTACATTAAATTATTCTCATGCTCATCAACACAGCACCACATTTTTATTTAGAAACAAACAGCTATGCAAAGTAATATTTATTAACTTACATTTGAAGAATCGCATTTTTTTTCAACAGGACAGTCCCAGCAAAGTAAAAGTATGTTATTTTATTGTTGTTCAAAGTCAATCTGTAGTTGTAGTTGGTGTTGTACGCAAGAACAAAGAATGGGATAGTAGAATTCAGTGAACATGATTTTTCCTTTTGTTTTATGCATGATGTTTTTGTTGATGCAGCAGGATACCGTATTTACTCGAAAAAGCGCCGCCCCCGAATAAGCGCCGCATTTGGGACAAAAAAGTTAATAAGCGCCGCCCCCGAATAAGCGCCGCAGACCCGATGTGGCGCTTGTTCGAAAAATTCTGTTTAACTAAACATAGCACTACAATGCAACTCTAAAACAGCCTTGGAAATTCCTTTTCATCAAAAGCAATGTTTTGCAGTTCGAGGTATTATGAACATTCTTTTTTTCTATCCAAAATGCTTACAATACGTAGTTTACGTTTTGAAGGCCGTGAACTTTGTTGGGACAGCAAGCGCAACTACCTTCTTCCGTAAGAGATGAATACTGACAATCAAAATGCCTTTCTTTTAGTCCCTGTAGAAGTTTTGTCTAGATGACATTGTTTGTGGCGTCCAATTTTTAAATAAGCGCCGCACATGAGGCGAGAAAAATTTAATAAGCACTGCGGCGCTTATTCGAGTAAATACGGTATGTTGGATTGGTGCAACTCTATTGCAGACTTTGCAGTTGGAGGTTTGTCTTTAGAGGTCACACAGTGATGATAGTAATGGTATTGATCATAATCTCAGTTGTTGTACTAACCTGTTTCCTTTGTGTCATCCTCATTCATCAGCTCTGCGTCAATCTAGAAATGGAATCACAGTTCTAATTAATTCTACAGCAGCCTATGTGTAGGTATTCACCTGTTCTATTGCATGTCAAGATGACCAGCTAAAATATAGAATCAAATTAAAGGTACATGTATGTAATTAATGGTTATGTCTGTATTGAGCCTGGTGGTCCATTAAGCTGGTGCTTATCTTCAGTTTCCTTGGTATGAAGCAACAAAGAGTGTTTAATTTCCTACTCCCCCTGGATGGGATGCTAGTCCATCACAGGGTTACCCCAAGTATCTAATATGCCAGTACCCATTTATACACCTGAGTGGAAAAAGGCAATGTGAGAGTAGGGCGTCTTGCCCAAGAACACAACACAGTGACCCCAGCCAGGGCTCGAGCCCAGACACCTCAATCTGGAGTCCAGCGCACTAACCATTAGACCACCAAGCCTTCAATCCCCTTGAAATGTAGGATTTTATCATAATAACTTAACAATACCTACCTTGTAGTAAAGATGCTCAATGTGCCGCAAGTAAACTCTGCAGACTTCTGACCTTGACCCATTCACTTCCAGATAGCCTTGTAATTTAGTAATGAGTTCGCAAACTGTTTCTTCATCCCTCAGTCTGAAGGGAAAGCAAAATTTTTATAATTTTAGATCACACCAAAAGCAATTTTGAAACAACCTCACTCATATAGAAAGAACTTTCTAATGTCAAGTTCCTAACCTAGTTGTACTATGGGTATTGTAGAAAAAAATTGATGCCGACAACTCTTTAAAATGAAAGGGCAAAGAAGACAAACCTTGTTACGTATTCAGTGGAGTGGCAATCACATCCTTGAAGCATCTTAGTGAATTCATCATCCATACGCTCAACAGTGACCAGAGGACAGCCACGTACTTTAAGAGGCTGATCTAAATTCTAAGAAGAGACAAGTTTTGAAATGCTTAGTGAATTTATGTCAATCAATCATTCCCAACCCCAAATGATGAGAGAGAAATTTAGCCAAATTAATTATTAAGACATGAGAAGCATATTGCAGAAGTCCAGACAAAATGTCTCCTGAAAGAAATATGTCAGACAGGCTGACATTGCCTATCTGGCAAATTATACAACAACTTTAACTTTGGGCATAAGCAGGGCATTTGAACCACCCTGAGATTTTCTTTTCAAATGTCCCCAGGGTTGTCAAAAAGCGCCGGCGACCGGCGAAATCGCCGGCTACTTTGAGGTTTTCGCCGGCTGCAAATCGGCGGGCAAAAGCAAGAAAAATGGCCGATTTCAATAACGATTAATAATAGGGGAAGAAAAGAGTGGGTTAAAATAATTTATTGTTTCGCTCATGAATTGGATGTATTTTGAAATGCGCGATTTACAGAAGAACTTTCCGCTCACTTCGCTCGCGCGCGTGATGTACAAAAATACCGTAGTTATTCGGTTATAAGGCGCACTCGGTTATAAGACGCACCCCAAACTTGGCAACATTGTTATGCTTAGTTTACAAACTGAAAATTCTCCAAAAACACTCGGTTATAAGACGCACCATGAGTTGGAGAGTTGAAAAGATGTAGTGATCAATTTAAGGATAGTTTTTTCTTACAAAATTAGAATGTTTGAATGTTGTTCTTACTCCTTGGCACAATCTTCGAGTAAAAAGCTAACATTTCCTGCTAAAAAAGACGTAAATCCACTGAGCAAAACATCTTTCCATCGTTCATGCTTCGAACTTAGCTGCTTAGTAACCTGGCAGATGGGTTGTTACCAGTGACCACTGAGTTTGTAGCTTGGTTACCAAGTCCTCAAGCATGCTTCGTATCGCTACGAACTTTGTTTATCGAGTGTTTTTCAAAGATTCACAAGCTTTTTTGGTGTTTTCCTTGTCTTCTAAAGTCATTTTCCACTTTCCACGCTTAGAAAGGTTTGTTTCAAATGAGTCTGCTTGGTTTTCTTTGTCTAATTTCAACAAAATGCTGGCATATACAGGTGTTACTTAAACTCGTTTTATATCCGCGATAATAAACTTTGCGTTTAAACTTACTGTTTCTTATATCTTTAATACTGTAAAAGTCAATAGCCAACATTAAGTGTTTTCATTTCTCTTGTTTTAACTGTGAGTTCTGGTAAAATGGCGGTCATAAGATTTTGTTGGGCGAAAAATTCTCGGCTATAAGACGCACCCCAATTTTGGCATGAACTTCGCACAGAAAAACTGATTTTTCTCGAAAAAACCGTGCGCCTTATAACCGAATAACTACGGTAATGCAAATAAGGCGGCTATAAATAAATTTACATCTGGTTTGTTTATATTCTCTTTTCCGCTTGCTAAATTCAGCCGAGTCTGCAGTTATGTTTTCTTAAGACAAACCTCTAGTTAGCGGTGCTAATTTGCGATCAAACTTATATATTTAGATTCGGTCTTTCGTTGGACACGACGCTGTTAATGTTTCTTTTCTAATTATCAAAATTTGATAGTCCGCAAAGTTTTTGCATTTCACAGTTTTGAAAGTGATGTTGATTCATTTCGCAACTCTGTTTTAAGTTACTTGGCTGGCGTTCAAGGTGTAATTCAAATCTGTCGGTATTCTTAAGAATACCATCGACAACTTGGTTTTATCTTTCGTGTGTTATCAGGTTAAATCACAAACAACGTCACGTAATCATTTCACGGGAGAAAAAATACTCGGTTCGCTTGGTGAAGATACCGTTTTCATCAGCACCGAAGTGTGCAGTTTCGAAATATATTTTTGCATCCTTGCGAAAGGTAAACAGTAAAATTTGTAAAGATGTTGACTTTGAAAATAAATTCCTTTTAAAACCTTTTAAAGTCATTCACAAACAATGCATTACATCTTTACGCTATCCGATGTCTCGCCACTGTCGCGACAGTGTTTAAACTACCAGACGTATCAAACAAACACATTTCGCCTGGTTCTTGAGAGAAAATTCGTGTTTCGAGCAACTTTGAAAGCAATGGCTAAGCGACAGTCTTCTTTGGTGAACTTTTTTAGCAAAAGAGTAAGAAGCGAGAGAAGTAAAGATGAAGGTAAGTTCTGTGAAGTTTTTCGCTATACAAAACTGTCACGTACAGGTATGTTAGTCGATAATCTGAAATTACATTTTCAAGTGCGAGTATTGCTCTCTTCTTGATTTCACGCGTCACAAACATTTTTATTTTAGAAGAAGCTCAAGAGTCTCAGACACTTCAGAAGAAGAAGTCTGACTTTTACTTGTTAGAAAATGCTCTGAGGAGAGGCAATTTCAGCTATCATAAAAATTGCAAATCCATTTTGCTCCCGGGGCTTCGCCCCCTGGGCTCCCCAACAGGGGCGCTGCCCCTGTACCCCGCTAGGTGCCTGTGCGGCCCCCAGACCCCCCGCATACTGTGGGGGCCTCCGGCCCCCAGTGCCGGCTACTCTCAACATTTCTCCTACTACTTCAAATCATTTTGACAACCCTGTGTCCCACCCCAGGGCACTTGTGGATGTCCAAAAAAGAGTCACTCAATATCATTCAAAATTTGCCAGAAAGTCCACTTACATATGGTCAGAAATTATTCATTATGGGAGGGGGCATATAATTTTATGTCCCTTCTTATACCTTACTGCTGTCATTTCACACTGATGGTGGGTTGTTAGGGAAGCATCATTCAGAATTACATGGAGGCCGGTTTTGCACCAACCAAGCAATATCAAAACAGAAAGAGATAGCAAGAACTCCTCAAATCTTACGGAGATGGCTTTAAAATAATCTCAAAGAACTTGTGGAAATAAACAAGATGGGATGAGTAAGTGAGAGGGCATCAAATCTAAGAGAGAGCTAACAAAAGCATTCATTCCTGACCAACAGGAATGAGTATGAGAATAAATTTGACTTTATCATTTGGTCAGATTGTAATTAAAGTGGCTTTGTGTGACAAAGCCAAATTTATTCCCATATTGTGGTTTGCAGTGAATTTTTGCCTCGCAAACGGAGCTAAGCGTTGATAGCCAAATTGTTGTTTATTTTGGCAGGCATAATGCATAATTAATCTTACATCTACATTCTCGGATTCTTCAGAGATGTTTTCTCCAATTGTCAGTGTCTCTTGATTGTCAATTAGAATGCCAATCAGTTCATCAATCTGCTTCAAGCATCTGCAAAACATAACAGTTGAGTTTTATTTATTCAGGGTTACAAGTGGGCCAATATAGACAGTAACAAGTCTGGGTTGGAGCCTAGTGAGTTGCCCATTAGGGCAAGGATTAGCTTATTTCTGTAGCATCAATTGATAATTAGCATTTCCGCTTAAGAACACAACAGAAGGAAATGACCCTGACTCATAGCCACTGAGTCCAGTCCTAGGCCACCCAATATGGAATCTAACAAATAATCCTGTACAGTAACTGCACTATATTATAAACTGATGACCCAGGGATGTTGCTAAAGGCTGGCGCCAGCTGAAAGAGAACTTAAACCTGGCTGAAATTTCACATGAAAACAAAAACTTGGGTAAACTTTAAGAACTGCAAAGGCCAGAAAAGCCAGCTAGGCTTGTCAATGAGCCAGCTTAGTATTTTATTAGCTACATCCCTGGATGCAGGGTATTTATTAAGTTTTGGAGCACCCTGGCAAAGTATCAGCAAGGCCCAACCCTAAGTGAAGTAAGTGAAGTAAATTCAGAAGTTGAAAACATCCGGGTAAAGTCGAGTTCACAGCCGGACAATTTGCCAGGTGCCTGGACCTTAATGAAACCCCCGCATCTAATTATTGTCTTTTTGTCATACTTACTCCTGCCACATCTCTGCTTTCATACATGTTGCTACATTCGGATTGTAGTCAAAAATGGACGAGATGATGTTAAATAGAAGCTTCACTGTCATGCCAGCTCCTACAATATCAAAATTGATTCCAACTCAATTCAGTGCGTTTCAATGTCATATACCTCAGTAAACTGTATAACAGCCCAAGGTGACTGACATCTCTTTTCTCTCTATATTTTTACAAGAACTGTATTTCGTAAAATTCTGAAAAAATAACCTTTCCCCCTCTCAAAAAAAATCAGGTATGGATAATTTATGGAACAACAAATGCAAAAATTCTGAGAATAAGCCCTCCCAAATACAAGCATTTTTCCTATTATAAGCCCTGAGTAAAGGAAAATATTACAGTTATAAATGCTGTGTTTCTATACATTACAGCATCTGCCAACTAAAGCATACATTTTTCATGTCAATTAAGTGCTGTTGCATTGCTGAGGCAGAAAAAAAGGCATAAGTTTACCTACCTAACTTGGCATTGTCTGAGATAACCCTCAACTGCTTGAGGAATTCAATCTGATCTGTACGGTCTGTGCCCTAGAAAACAGAATAAAAGAAGATGGTAGGGGAGAATGACAAGGATGGGGGAGGGGGGTTCAGAGACAGTGAGGGAGGGGAGGTGCATTGATTTTAAATTTCCACAACTTAGTTTTAAAAAATAGCCAAGGTTAAAAAAATTAATTTAATTTAATAAAAAAAATACCAAGTAAAGCAAAACCTTATAAGGGTTGAACAAAATGATCTTAAGTTAATTTTGATTAAAATTTTTAATTTTTAATTTTAAGTTATTTATTTCACTCACCTTTTTGCCCCTTGCAGAGAGAATCTCGTGCAGTTTCTTTAATACAACTGCATGAGTGATTTCAGTGTCCTTTGGAAAGAGTTGTTTGACCTTTTCCTGAAGAATAAATAGCTTTTTATCAGTATATACTAAAACAGTGGATAGCATTTTTGGCATATGCTGATTGGCTACTCAAACTTCAAATATCCTTTGCTATTCACCTCTGAGTAACGCCTGCAAGATAATTGTAATCTTTGACAGGAATAAACTAGTCAAAAATCATCCTTTTGGGCTATATTATCTCACTGTTTTAGTATATACTGAAACAGCTATTCACCTCGGGGTAAGTGGTAAGTGGTGGATATTTACCTCGCAGCTCAGTAAATATCCACCACTAGCCACCGCCACTTTGGTGAATAGTTGTTAATTTCTTTGTAAATGCAGCCCGCATTTTACTAAAAATAGACAACTGATACAATCCATACAAAATTATCTTCCGTATTCTCACTAATGAGAATATCAATGACATCATTTCTTTCAATGGATGACAAAGCAAATCTGTGAAGGAACAATACCTGTTCCACCAAATAATTTACCAAAAGTAGCTTGTGTTGCTTTTTTTTTAGCAGAATGGTTGGAACAATCATCCCAAGCAGCTGATGTAGCTACATACCGCAGAAGATAAAGAGGAGCCCTTCACTTCTGTCCAACCGCCTTCATCATCACCCTCTTTGAATTTAAGTTTGGTTGTCTTTTTTTCTTTGACTTTCTTTTTCTGTTTTCCTTTGTCCTCTGGGCCTTTTTCTCTACACAGAAAGACAGAGTGTATTTCACAAGATGATTAAACCATCCAGGACTTAGTACCTATTCTTTGTCCAAACATAGTTACTACAACAAAAATATACCTTGCTTTATTTTACAATCTGTGGGCCGCTTGCTTAGCTACCTAGTTATGTAAAATGAACTGTATGAAACACGGAAGTCAGCCTCAAGAGATGTTTTCTCAGCACTGACAAAGAGCACTTCAGTTGTTTCTGTCGCATACTTCTTTCCCCCCTGAAAGGCAAGGCAATGCACTTCCAGGGTCTACATATATGCTATGGATTGAGGAATCCTCCTACATATAAACTTGTAAATTCATTAACTATTTAGGGGGGTGCAAACCAATCCCAGCACAGTGTTCAGATCACATGTACACAACTGTAAACCCCAATACAAATCAAACAATAGAATCAACTTTTGATACAAACTCCTGCTCAGCTAATTAGTATTCATTAACTTTTGATACAGATCTCTACCAAATTACATTACTTTGCATTCAATTAATTGTTTCATATCACAAGTAGAATAAAATATTCGCGTCCAATCTGTATGGCCGTTTTCAATGGCTCACCTATTGGCTAGCCCATAACGATCTTCTGCTCATATTTTATCTACTTCTTAAAGGGGCAGTCTCACCAAAATTATACATGATTTGCTTCTTGAAAATCAAGAATGTTTGAAGTAAAACAATGGAGTGTGTATGTACAGTCAACTCCCTTTATACAGACACCTTCAGGACCACCATACAGAAAATCTGTAGTAGCAAGAGTTATTTTCAGAAATTCTTATTCACTGGGACTTCATCTCCTATCTGTCATAACCAGGTGTCCGTAATGGTGGTGTCTGCAAGACGAGAGTTAACTGTATAAGCACCAATGTTGAGTCACTCACTTCTTTAAAAACATCCAGGCTTTTAATTGTGTTGTACCTCCCTCACCGCCGATATCACTGTCACTTGAAGACGACTCCTCATCACTGCTATCCCAATCAATACTGTCATCGTCATCATCATCATCTTCATAACCTGCACCCTAACAACAGCAATGTTAAATTTATTGATTAAATCGATTTGTGACACATTAACAAATCACAATTATATTAAGCACTAACAAAGTTTAGTAATTGTTTTATCATTTTATCAATTTCAAATCCTTCTTAGACAACTATGGAAAACAAGATGCCTTTTTTCTTGGAATTGCACACAACTATGCATGAGCAGAAGGCTATCTGCAGCAAAATCACTGTCAGAGGCTAATGCATCTTTGTATGCAGTTACTTTCTGATTTACGTGGTGGGCTTTCAGTCAATGAAAAGATATGTGTAATTTGAATGTCTGAATGTTGTTCATACTCCTTGGTACAATCTTCGGGTAAAAAGGTAACATTTACTTCTTATCGCTTCGTACTTTGTTTATCGAGTGGATTTCAAAGAAATTAAAATAATTTGTTTACTGTTTTCCGGGATCTTTTCCGAGGATAAGAATATTTAAAAATCGACGTTTCGATCAGTTTCACTGATCTTCTTCAGGCTGTTGTTAAAAATGACAATATGGCGGATTGTTTCTCATGTTCAGCTTGGTAACCGCACCAATAAATCGTGACTATTACACGACGTAGGTGAAAAAAGGGTGAGAAAATGTATTTCACATACGTCGTGTAATAGTCACGATTTATTGGTGCGGTTACCAAGCTGAACATGAGAAACAATCCGCCATATTGTCATTTTTAACAACAGCCTGAAGAAGATCAGTGAAACTGATTGAAACGTTGATTTTTAAATATTCTTAACCTCGGAAAGATCCCGGAAAACAGTAAACAATTTTAATTTCTTAAGATGAGAGGTGAAAGTGTCAGAAATAGGATTTCAAAGATTCTTAAGCTTTTTTGGTGTTTTCCTTGTCTTCTGAAGTCATTTTCCACTTTCCACGCTTGAAAGGTTTGTTTCAAATGAGTATGCTTGATTTTCTTTGTCTATTTCAACAAAATGCTGGCATATACAGCTGCTACTAAAACTGGTTTTTTCGCGATAGTAAACTTCAGTCATAAACTTTGCGTTTAAACCTGCTGTTTCTTATATCTTACTGTAAGAGTCAATAACCAACATTAGGTGTTTTCATTTTTTTCTTATTTCAACTGTAAGTTTCGGTAAATTGGCGGTCATAAGATTTTGTTGGGCCAAAATACTCAGCTATAAGACGCACCCCAATTTTGGCATAAACTTCCCACAGAAAAACAGATTTTTCTCAAAAAAAAAAAAAAACGGGGCGCCTCATAACCAAATAACTTCAGTAATAACATTACCGGTAATTGTAATTGTTATGAAAGTGTCAAAAGACTTACTTCAGTTGTCTTGGCAGGTTTGCTCTTGTCCAGTGAAACTTTCTTTTTCGAAAAATCTTCTGCACCGAGAAAATCATCTCTCTCTTCCTCATCCTCTGAAGCTGTTAAAGCAAAAAGGAAAAAAATGAATAATAATGAAACAGTAACAAGACAGTTAGTGAATAAATATCAAGAGAAAGTGAACTCTTCTCAGATGAAATTCTGTCTGACACAAAAATGTCTAATACAGATAGAAGTACTAGCCTTAGGATGGTTAAACCTTAAATTTGCATCAATATCAACTAGGAGGAGACAAGTTCTGAAAATGACCAAAATTCGCATGATCAAATTGAACACTCAGATACAAAACTGTCAAAACTCCGATTACATTGAATAAACGTTCAAACCGTGTTAATCCATAAAATGAAGATCTGCTTTAAAAAAACGAAAATTTGCAAAAAAAATTGCGAAGAAAACGAAGACCGTGGGTACCCATAGAGAGGCTCAGTTACCGTATCTATTTTTGATTAAATGTGTGTATTGACTTGAGGCCCTATGCGCCAACTTGGCGCCAGGGAACAAGTGAAGTGAAGTGTGTATTGACTTGCATGCAACTTTAGTTAATAGATGGATTTTGTGTGATTTGCATTTGGGACTACAGTATTATTATAATTGCTTTTAAAGCTATCTTTTAGAGCAAGAGTTCAGAGGTACTGAAGAAAAATAGTGACAGATCTTTTACCTGATTCCTCCTGTCCCGACTCTCCAGAAGCCACAGGGTTCTGTTGAATATATATAATGGCATACAAATAAACAAGATGAACCTGCAGCCTGTACAGTGTAAAAATAATTATGTAATGTTTAATAAATGAGCAGCAGTGTTTTATCAAGTTTAAAACACAAGGCGCAGCCGAGTGTTTTAGACTTGATAAAACACGAACTGCGAATTTATTGAACGGCTTAAAAATCTTCTGATGTAGATCAACTCATTCTTGCACTAATACTTAGATTTGGGGTTATTTTGGCCTAGAAAATTGGATGTAAAGTTTAGCCGTGTCTTTATCAGATATAAAGACACTTATTAAACATTAATTTCTTTTGTATTTTCTTTATGAATTATTAATGAGTTTTTTAAGATCATGTAGAAATTTGCCAACTAACCTCTCTGTATTTCAAAATATCCTCTTCAAAATCTTTATTATATTTTCTCAACTTTTGCCTCAGGGTTGCCAAAGCCTGTTAGATAATAAAAAGGAAAGCCATACAATTATTAACAATTGCAATGTGCTGAATGGAAGATGGCTGCCTGAGATATCTAGGGATCTCCACTGTGACCAGCCAGCCCCTAGACAGTATAATGCTCCCATGGCTGGCAAATCCCTGCAACCCAGTCATGAGCTCTCATGTAGATGTTGCAGTTAATTTGTTATCTCAGTTAATTTTTTTTTAACTAGTTAGTATTTTTTCTAACTGTTTTTTTTTTATATTCTAGGTTAATGAGTAGAAAAAGTAATACACCTCCCCTCCCTTGATGTCTCATTACCCTGCCCCCCATCTTTACTAACACCCCCCTTACTATCTGCTATTAATATTATCCCCCTCCTCTAAGTACTATCATCTATTTTTTTTCCTTTTTACTAACCTGCACTGAATTCTGGATTTGCTGTCCAACCCCTTACCACTTTGCCACGTAGGAAATGTTGGATGAACCACTATTTTTTAAAAATATATGACTCCCACCCATACCCTAACCTTATTATTCACCTAGTATAAAAAATTAACTAGTTAGAAAAAAATAACTAGGTAAAATTTAAAATTAACTTAGACAAAAAATTAACTGCAACATAGACATCCGGGGGGGGGGGGGGGAGGGGAGAGGAGATGAAGAATGGACCAAGCTGTGCTGTAAACTGCTAAAAACTCTGGGCCACACTTGAACACGCTGGTACATTTATGAAGGAACCTGAGGCTGGGGGCTCATATGGAAGGTCATATATAGGTTTTACCCTTGTTGAACAGTGGGATTTTTTTCCAAGTAGCTTGCTTTACTGAAAGATAAATTCTTTTTTTATAGAATATTCTACTCACCCTAGCATTCACTTTACTAAGCTTCTTACGGCCTTCAGTATCTTCCCAGTTCTGACAGAAAAAGATAATAATGAATACCAACAAATGAGCTTTTTTATAAAAAGCATATAAAATATAATAATGATGATGATGTTGAAGATGATAATACCACTCACAAGTTTATGTAATTCTATTCAGATCCAACCCTCCAAGTTTATTTTTTTCTTTAGTGGCCATTTGTCCACCGACTCCTCAAGTTTGGTTGCAAGTGAAAAATTTTAGTTGTCAAATTAAGCTCACGCTTTCAATCCTTCTTCTCAATTTTAGTCGCCAGGCTGGCAACTTCTGTTCCAATTAAGTTGCCAGCTCCAAAATGTTACCGTATTTATTCGGCTATAAGGCGAGTGATCTTTTCACTAAATCTTACTGAAAACTCGTCGCAACTCAACAAAATTGGGGGTTCGGCTTATAGCCATGGCGACTAAAATGGTCTTAACTTGGAGGATTGAGATCTGTTACCCGGGGATGTCGCTAAGGATGGCTGCTGGGTAATTAAGGCCAAATTTGGCTGAAATTTTACATGAAAACTGACTTAGGTAAGACTTTTAGAGCTGCTAAGGACCAGAAAAACCAGCTGGGCATAGTGTTTTTTTGCTCCATCCCTGGTTATCCTAGTTTTAATGATAATTATGGTGACACAGTACACAAAGCATACTGTACAAATGGTGTGATGATTTTCTGCATATTAACAGCATACTATTGTTGCAGGAAATAACGTGTAAGCAAAACCTTTGGTTTAATTATGTGTTTGATTGTTCTTGATTTCTTTATTACCTCTTTGACAAAGTCTTCAAGCTCTGTTAAAGAACGGATATAAAACTGTGGAATGCCTTCTTTATCAACTACAGCTTTTGCTTTGGAGAAAGCTTTTCCAAGATTCTCAAATTCTACAAAAAAGGAAATAGCAAACTATTAACGACCTACAGGCTTTAGCCAAATAGGCATCCAAGTGTCTTATGGATGCCCACTTTTTCTTGAAAATTAATATAAACTGCTTTATTGAGAGTTGTTTTAAGCAAATTTGATATCTTCAAATAGACTTGGACTCCCATTTTATAATCTTGGCTAAAAGCCTGTCAACCTGAATTTATCATAAAATCCTTCTGCAAATACACTTTACACATTCCACCAAGCTGAACAGCAACACTACTGGTCAGAGATTTGTGTGAATTTGCCCTTGTACAATCCTTGCAATGTCACAGACACAACTTTTAAGTCAGTGGATGCCTGTGGCCTATTGTTATAGCATTGTTTAAGATTCACTGTACAAATGTAAACGATCCTAAATTATACTTAAGCCAGTTATACATGTACATGTATAGTATATGAACAAGCAAACCTGTGAGGACTTTGGAAATATCTTTGATTTTCTTGTGATTCTTTAGCTGTTTGATAGAATTAGTTAGCTCTTCAAACCTGGTAATTAAGATAGCAAGTGTTAGAAAAGTTGTAAAATACTATCAACAATGTAATACAAGAGTGTTATGCTTTTTTGAATGAACAGGGTCACTTCTGAAAGTCAAGGATGGTAGATTTTGATCCATTGTTTCTTTCTTTTGTTCCTTTTTTTGGCAGCAGTGACAAACACAATAGTTAGTTAGGCTTTGAACTTCAGAGTTTGCGGGTTTTTGAAAGGTGCAGTTATGACTGAAGATTGGCTTGCCGTAAAGTTACTCAAATATTACAATTCAACAAGAAGTACCGTTTATCCTTTTGGCTTCTTACAACTCTCTTTGTCTCTTCTTCATCATCACTGAAAACAAAAGCCCTAAAAAACAAAACAACATTGATTATTTATTATCATTTATTTGCAAAAATCGTTTAGGACTGTACAGGAATGAAGCTACGTAAAAACTGAGCCGATGCCTGGGCACCTACAAAACTACCCCAATTCTTTGTTTTCTAGTGAAAGTTCAGCCAGTAATAAGCTCTTTCTCAGCCGGTGAAATTAGCCCGTATGACTGCTTCAAACAAGAAAGCCTGCTGGTGTAATGATGTGTCAGTCAATTCTAGTAGTGCCCATCACCCCTGGGCACATGCATTTTTTAAAGGAAAAATTAGCAAATTCTGGGGGGTGGGGACAAATAAGTAGCACTGCTAGAATTGACTGATGCGTTGGCTCTGCAATATCTTTTATTATGAAATGTAATAAAAAAACCTTATTCTTCCCTCTTGAAAGGAGTTAAAAGGGAAACACGAAAAAAAATTACTAAATCTTCGATGTACCAAATAAATAGCTAATAGTTTTGTCTTTTGTAACAAATTATTTTATATGGATCACTTTGGTATCATCATCCTATTAAGATTTCTTGTGTTGAGGAGAGAAAAAAAATGTTCAATGCATAAACACAAGGAACGTAATTAAAAGAGCCACCCAAAATCGTGTGGCTCTAGATCTTCCATAAAGCTTATCGAAGCAAACTATGAATCATCATCTTTAACGAAGACCAATGAAGTCAATGGATTTTTTTGGAAAATATTACTTGTTTTTACTTTTCACTTACTTTGTAGAAATAGTAGTTTGTTTCGCAACTACTGGCTGTTCATCTTCACTGGCGGAAGACTCGCTCTCCGAGCTACCAGCGGCGAAAAATTTAGACTCCGCCATGATCTCAAAAAGAACAAGATGGCGGCCCACGTGTCTTGTAATAGAGCCCACACATCAATGGGTCAGCGGGAAAAATATTAGTGCCAGTCTCTACTCTACTTTCCCTCACGTGGATAAACTTTGCAATACACAGAAGCAAAATTTTCAAAACATTTGTTAGAAACCATGGGCAAAAAAACCAAAGTTGGAAAGCAAAGAAAGGATAAATTTTACCATCTTGCAAAAGAGACAGGTATTCATTTCACTTTTATGTAGTGTAAATTGATAGTAGCTTAAACAGATGCTCTGAAATCGTTCGCAACATACAGCAATGATTCGGGAGACAGCTTCATGTAGCTAAAGACCTGATATATTTATAACCTTATTACTTCCTTTTAACTCTGCCATCAGGTTACCGCTCACGGTCAGCTTTCAAGTTGATCCAGTTGAACAGAAAATTTAACTTCTTGCAGTCGTCGAGATGCTTAATAGACCTGTGTGCGGCCCCTGGAGGCTGGTAATAAATATGTGTTTAATATAATTGTTTTATTGAAAGCTTACCTTACCAAATGGCTAGCAGCTCGAACAAATTAGTCTGATATACAGTAGTGTAGCAGCTCTTATAAGCTTTTAATTCTACTGGTCCTCTAGTGTAGCAGTTGCTACTGTTTTGGGGGCTAGAAGCAGTAGAAATTGTCTGCTCTGTGTTTGGTGGGTTGTTTGTTTAGGGAAAGATTTTCATAGTACAAAAACTGTCCTTTAAAAGTACAGTTGAATCCTGATTACTCGAACCTTCAAGAGAAATCGAAAAAGATTCCAGATATCAGGAGTTCGAATTATCGAGGGTAAAATTAGTAAGAAAATGAAAAAGGTTTGAGTTAGCAGAAGGTTCGAGTTATTGAGGGTTTGAGTTATCGGGATTGAACTGTACACGTAATTCTAGTCAGGTGTCATAGAGAGGAATCCTTAATCTTCTAGAGGAGATTTAGGATTCAGATGATGATGATGATGTCATAAAGTTAGTATCAGTCAGAGATCCTTCCTCATTAATATGTACTGGTAAGCATAATTCATATAAATTGTTTTTACTTTAATGAATCAAGGCTTCAAGTTGCATCAAAGTTTATGCCTGTGTCAAGTATAATAGTTGGTGAGTAGCTGATGATACAAAATATTTTTTATTTTTAATACTAGTCTAACAAAGCTGTGCTCTTAGAATAATTGCAGGGTCACTGCCCGAATGCTCTCATGTAAGAAATCTTGGATGCCAGCCCATACAAGCTTTTATGATAGCAAAATAATACAAGTTGCCCAAAGACAAAAGTAGGTGGCCTGTGGCACCCGGGCTCCACCAGAGCACAGCTCTGGTCTAATACTATTATTTCCTTAATTATGCACCCACTGTTGCGGTTCCGAATCGGTAGTTTCGGGTGCGCTGTGATCAACCACACGTTCCGATGTTTAAAGCATGCGGTGAGAACTAAAAATTACAAAAATGTGCGTTACACGAAGAAACGGATAAAAAAACGAAAGGAAAAGAAACAGTGAACAAAGTGAATAGTAAAAGCTAAGACGAAACTTATGGTATAATTCCTGACTCCCTTGTGTGAATATTAAAACAAATTTCTCCTGCCAGTAAATTGTGAATATCTCCTTATAAAACTATGTATCTCCGTCCTATCTCCGAGTAAACTGCGTTCTGGCTAAGTACAATCAAGTTACGTTTACAATAAGTGAAAAATTAACTAGAACAAAAATAAAAATAAACAAGCGTAACGCAATATCAACGTTCGTAACACCCATCCTAGATAAGGTTTGCATCCTTCAAGTACTCCCATTGGAATCTTGAAATTTTAAACATTAACCCACCCCTATCCTTAAAATACAGTCAGAATGAATGCATGAAGTAGGAGAAGGTAGAAAAATAAAAATAATAACTAAAATATAACTTTAAAAAAGTTTGCTTAGTCATGAAGATCGACAAATGATATAACTTTATGAGCTGACTAGAAGTGCCTTGTAAAGGCTATGATGAACAGTGAAAATTGTAATGAAAAAAGAGACTCCGGCAACCGTGTGATCTGCACTCAACTTAAAAACTTATCTATTAGTTTAATTTAAATTGCCTATTTTTTGTTTGTGATTTGTTTTATTCCAGGTGTTGACTTGGTTCCTATCAAGGCCATTCATAACGTCATAACTATTCAGGAAGACATAACTACAGATCGCTGTAGACAGGTAACTCATCAAACACAAAACAAAGACAGTCACTGTGACCTTGCAACAATGTATATGTTCTGGTTTAATTTTTTCTTTGGTTTGAAATTTTTCAAGCCAGTTTGATTTTTAATTCCCTTTGTTTCAGATTATGATAATGAATAGGTATAAGACGATGAAAAATAAAAATCAAACTGGTTTGAAAAATTTCAAACCAAGTGTAAAATTCAACCACAACATACACAAATATCACTAATTTAACCTAACTATCAACTACTGTACTGTAAATGTTTTAGAAAACTCTCCTAGCTATTGCTAGACAGTGTAGTCAGATAAAAATTAAGTTAAATTACGTTAAGTTATTCCTTTCTAAAGGCATAAATTTTTTATCAGGATTTTTGAAGACAAGCCAACTATTTCCAAAGTTGTCTGACGATTTTGGAAGACATTCTGAGAATTAATTAAGATGCTTTGGATATTTCCATGTCCCAGTCCTAAGATGTGTTTAATTTTGCCAGACACTTTCAAGCTAAGCAAGGCTGTGCTCTAAGAAAAATTACAAGGAGCCCACAGGTTCCAAACTATAAGATCCAGGGTCCCCAGCATAAAGCTTATATGGCAGAAATAAGATTTATCTGGTCGCCCAAAGACAAATTAAAGTTAGTCGCCTGAGGCACCCGGGCGCCCTTAGAGCGCAAGAAACAGTCCCTATACTGCAACATATACCTTTATTTGGGAACATCTTCCACCTTCCCCTCCCTGGTCCCACCTCACCTATATGGTCAACCACAACATATACAAATATCAATTACTTTTTCCTTCTAAAAATGTAGAATTTGACAAAAATACCCTCCCAAATTAGGACATTGCTTGGAGATTGCATACTTTTAGGAAGTGTGTCAGTTAAGGCTATAGTAACTCATTCCAAAATTTTTAGTAAGGCATGAGCTTATGGGACTCAAAGTCTCGGTATTAAGATTGCATACTTTTAGGAAGTGTGTTAGTTACTTAGTTACTTACTCCTCTTCGTGCAGGGGTGCACATAAGGCCTCAACCAGACTGCGCCATTGGCTATGGTCGGCCGCTGCTCGTTTAAGGTGGCCCCATGTCCATTCGTTGTCTCTCATTTCCCTTTCCTCCGTCCTTCTCCAATTTTTTTTTTTGGGCGACCTCCCTTTTTACAGCCATCGGCAGGTGTTAGTTAAGGCTATCGTAATTCATTCCAAAGTTTTTAGTTAGGCATGAGCTTATGGGACCTCCCTTCGTTCGTGGGAGGTGGGCAACGGTGGAGTAGGGGACTGCCTGTCAGGGTGAAGTACAGTGGGACTTAGGTCCCGGGGCCGCTACGGTAGCTGTGAAGGCCTGGCAGGAACCCTGAACAAGCTGGCAAATAGGGGCTATGGCAAGTCTGAAGGGGGCTAGACACCCCCTCAGACTCAACATGTGACTACAGAAACCGAAAAAAGAGGCCTTATGCGTCCAATGGCGCGAAAAGGATCGATGATGATGATTATGGGACCTCCAGGTGTGAGACTTGTGTGTGAGACTTTCAAGTATATTTAGTATCCATTCAGCTTCGTTCTTCCTTGAACTTTTGAGCCTCCTACTCCTTGAAAGTTCTAATTACCTTCCATATATGGCCACAGGGTTTGAATATTCAATTCTCTCACACTGAAATGCATTTTTGTCTGCCACACAACGATGCAACAGCACGTTAGAAAAGCTGTTGCACCGAAGGCAAGAACAAAAAACTGAATCACATGACCGAGCATGAAAACTGATATCCTGACTAGGACCCAGGGTTCCCCGTTCAGTGTGAGAGAACTTAATTTCTTGCCTCTTTCGCAAGCTCAGCCGGCAAGAAAACCATTGGAACCACACAGCATGTGCTGATTTCTATTAATTTTTATTTCCTGGATTTTATACATGTACATGTTTAATTTTAGCTCATAAACAAAGAGCTCCATACATGGAAAGCAGACTGTGTTTTGAATGATGGAGCTCCCAATGTTGGTTCAGCCTGGATACAGGATGCCTTTACTCAAGGTTTGCAATATTTGATTTTTAATCAGAGTTGTGCTCTAGCAGAACCTGAGTGCCACAGACAACTTTTTTGGCAACTTGTATGAATTTGCTATCATAAAAGCTATCATGAATAACTATTATAATAATATATAATATAATATATAATAATTTTTATTGTTTGTTTTCTTTACTAGCGCAACTGGCCCTTAGTGCTCTAAAGTTAGCTTGTGATTTCTTACAAGAAGGGGGATGGTTTATAACCAAGGTAGGTACAGTTGTTCAAGAGTCAGGGATATCATCTTCACGATAAAGAATAAAATACAAGCTGGAAGTTAATAAAATTTGATTTGCTGTTACAGGTGTTCAGATCAAAAGATTACCAGCCATTGTTATGGGTCTTTCAGCAACTTTTCAAGAAGGTTCATTCTACAAAGCCCCAGGCATCACGATCAGAGTCTGCTGAGATTTTTGTTGTTTGCCAGGTCAGTTTCCTTGTGAAGCAGTTAAATAAGAATAGATTCTTTCTGCCACAGAGGTTTACGCCTCATTTTTTGTGCAAGTACCCTGCTTTTTATAGTGAAACTCTACCCATTTTCAGATCTAAAATGCACCACTATATAATTAATGCATAATTTTCTTAAACAAATTCTGACCGAATAATTATATTTGTTACCCTCTCGCAGGTCTTTAAATGTTTTCCCCCATACTATAATTATTCCAAGCCCCCCACCCACCCTACCCCTAATTATAAGTCCTCAAAAAGTTAGCCCTTCCAAACTAAGTAAGGCTGTGCTCTAAGAAAAATTACAAGGAGCCCACAGGTTCCAAGCTATAAGATCCAGGGTGCCCAGCATAAAGCTTATATATGGCAGAAATAAGATTATCTGGTCGCCCAAAGACAAATTAAAGTTAGTCGCCTGAGGCACCCGGGGGGCCCTTAGAGCACAAGAAACCGGAACAGTCCCTATACTGCAACATATACCTTTATTTGAGAACACCTTCCACCTTCCCCTCCCTGGTCCCACCCCACCTATATGGTCCCTCCCCTCCCATCTGGTCCCTCCCCTGCTGTCTGGCCCCTACGTACAAGCTGTTTGCTCAAAATGACCAACCTACGTATACTGTTTAAATTTTGTTTCATCCCCCCAGGGTTACATAGCACCAGCTAAAATTGACCCCAAACTTTTGGACCCAAAACACATCTTCAAAGAAGTTGAGCCTGAAGGAAAGAAGAAAATCAGTATTCTACAAGTAGAGGTATAAAGATCATGCAGTGTGTGTGGGTTATCCTAAAAAAATTGATTGTTTGCTTGTTTCTACTTTTCTGTTTTCCTTCCTTTTATCCATCCACCTGTCCTCCATTCACTTGTTATTTGGTTCATTCCGTCCTTTCTTTCTCACTCCATCCTTCCCATCCATCTGTCTGCCTGTTTGCCCATCTTCTTCCCCTCCACCTACAGGTCCATCTGTCTGTCTGTCCATCTATATTTGCCCATACGTCTGTCCATCACATGTTCTTAGCTATAGTTAAAAGTGCTGTTTAAATTTATGGTCTCCACTCTTATCAACCATAGCTCTCGAACAACGATCTTATAAGAATTCTGACTCTCAGTTATTGAAAAATTGTGAAGTTCAAAGTGGATTGTGAAGATACATCCAAAGTGAATTACAACAAATAGCAGTGAACTTAAACTTTTAACCGTTGCAAAGAGAAAGGCAATTACAGTGTAAAATTAATTTACTAAGATCATGCTTGATGCATTTAGCAGGTTTTTGGCAGTCTTGTGCTATAAATTGCATTTACTTGTTTTTCAGAAACAGAAGAAGCGTGCCGAAGGATACGATGAAGGGGACTACACTCTGTTTCGATCAGCCAAAGTTACTGACTTTCTTCAAGCAGAACATCCACTTGATCTCTTAAGTGTGGTGAATGAGGTTTGTTAATAAATGTTTTATGTTGCTCTTACATGTATCTAATTATTAAAGCCTGGAAAACTGTGGAATGACTACAAACATTATCTTTGGTATCTCTTTGCTGGAAGTTTCATCCAATGGTGTAAAAAAGAATAAAAAAGGCGAGGCTCAAGATTGTTGTCATTGTAGAAATCAAGTTCTTCTGAAAGGGAAGCCTGCAAACGCAAGTTAATTTACGGCTGTTTTTCACACTGCAGAAGGATAATATGAATTGAAATTTTACACATCCAAAAGAGTCTTTTAGTTTTGTACAGGGAGGTTCCGCCTCGAGCTCTTACCCCTTACCCTTTTATATTTTAATACCATTATGATAGAAATTGTACCCCTTTTGTATACTTTTTAATGAAAAAAGGTACCCCTTTCACATACCTGAAATACATGGTATAGACTTAGAACATGACGTTTTTTTCTCATTTTCATGTAGCGCTTAATAAATTGAAATACCGTAATACAGCCATAAATTGCATCTGTTCGAATATATATTAATTAAAGGCCCATCGAAAAACCTAAATGACAAATTTCCACACCCTTTTGTATACCTAAACTTGTAAAATCCCTACCCTTTTATATACCTGAAGCCTGACAAAGGGCTTTTGGGCGGAGCCTCCCCATATAGGCCATAATTTGTAGGGAATACCCCCCCCCCTCCACCCCCCGGGTCTTTAAGAATCTTGAAAATTAAGACAGTTAAAATCAGATTGTTGTTACCCGAAGATGTTCTAATGTGATATTTTTTAAATTAATTATTTTGTTCCTTGTTCTTTTTTTCATTCAGATTGTTTTTGATGACACTAAGTATGCAAAACACATTCTGACTACAGAGGAGATTAAAGAAGCCTGCAAAGATGTTAAAGTTCTTGGAAAGTCAGACATAAAGTAAGGTTTACAGACTGAACAACATTGAAATTGATACAAAATGCAGGGTTTGCAATCCACCATACTTAAAAAGATGGCAACTGGTTTCATGTAGCCATTATTCTTATGTCTGTGCACTGCTGATCTTTTCATTCGTGATCTTTAAATGCAGGAATCTTTTGAGCTGGCACAAGGCATTGAGAAAAGAGTTTTATGAAGAAGACCCTAAAAGTAACAGGTTTGAGGCTTTCTCAAAATATCCCTAGATTGTGACTACATTGTATGATACCAGCCAGAAGTCGTCTTGGGAAACTTATCAAAATACACCTGGTAACAAATTTCCGCCTCCCCCTCCCTAGAAAAGTGTAAGTTAACATTGTCGCAGCATTTGCTGGACAAAACTCAATATGGTATTGGGGGGAGGGTGGTGACTCATAAGACCTGTATGTGTTGCTACTGTAGTCCTTTGCAAGCAGTTACACCTCCCCCCCCCCCCCACAGCATTCTGTCACTGCTGGCTATGTTATTATTCCAAAAATAAGCAACGACGCCCCTTCCACCCCCCCCCCCCCCACCCCCTCCTTCTTCCAAAAAAAAGAGAGGGGCCTTGTAATTCTCTATTTGGTTTTCTATTTATTAGTATTTCAATTTGGTATATATTCATTTAGTTTATATTATTTCATTGTAAATATGGCAGGTACAAATCAGCATTTGCTGCAAATTATTTCATTATTTTCTTACCTGCTTTACCAAATAAACTATGTTTGATTGAATGATTGAATGGTTGTTGCTTTGTATTTGTTATGCTAACAGAACTGCAATGTTCATTTTAATGACTGTCAAACTTGTTTAGGTTTCATATCATTATGCTTTAAGCGAACTTCACCATGCATGTGGTGTTATTGTTGTCAGATGCAATATCCCTTCCAATATTTACCCAAATATTTTGGAATTGAAATTTCTATTGAAAATAGCCACGTTCCCAACAATCCCCCTCCCCCACATAATAGTCCCTTCTAGAAAACTAACTCACTTGGAAGGGACTTTTATTAATTCTTCTTAATGATGCTTTCTTCACTGACAGGAACCAAGAAGAAGAACAGAACAATTTGGAAGAGAATGAAGAGGTTAGCTGATTTTTATACTGTTGAACCTCTCTAAAGGCTGATTACACTGTATGATTTTGTTGCATACGACATGCTTGCGACATGCCTATAACAGGCCTACGACACGAATTGTGTCGTGTAAATCAAACCTACAACTCACTTATGACTGTTGTAGGCGTGTCGTAAGATTATCACATGCGACAAAATTGTACCGTGTAAATCGGCCTTAATACAGACACCTGCTGTACCGAATGCTCTCACCACTGCGCCATCCCTGCTCATCCCTGCTATACTACACAAAAAATAAGATTCTTTAATAAAGCAATGGTTTTCATCTGCACAACGCTTTACTTTAGGAAACACTTAAAAAGACGATTGAAGGATTAAGAGAAGAAGAAAATGCTCTTATTAAGAGGTAAGCACAAAATATAACAATGTTTAACTTAGAACAATTGGCAAACAAAAAGTCAGAAGGTTGTAACCTTTCCATGCATGGCTTGCAGGCCTATGGGGTGTTTATAATTTACATTTCAATGTGTGATAAGTACAAACACCAAGTGACCTATCTTTGTTGTAGTTCAATGTGAATTTCAGTTCAAAATGGTTTCAATAAAATTGATTGCTGTTTTCCCTTATTCCAGATTCATTACCATGATCCTAAGACAAAGAAATACCGGTAGGCCATTTCCGAGTTACCCTTTTACTCTGTTTAAAAACGAGTCTAAGTGCAAAACCATTCAAATGAAAATAAGTTTAATTTACATGAAAATGGATGTGGATGTGAAACTCATTTTCATGTGAATGGTTTCGCACGTAAACTTGTTTTGAAACAGAGACAAAGGGTAACTCGGAAATGGCCTATTAGTGCATGCCACTGACACCAATTTTTGTCAGTAGGCATAGTTCCAAGCAAGATTCGTTTTCATTTCTATACCACAAACTAATAATAAAGGACCCCAAATATATTTGCACACTCAGTTCTACTTTCATCTTGAAAAGCTGTTAAGGAAATGTATGGCAATGTGAAGAAATATGGAGTCATATGAATGTAATTTTTTTCTGTCTCCAGACAAAAGAGGAAAGTTCAGCAACAGAGACACAAACTGCAGGAGAAAATGAGGTTGAAAATGATTTTACCAGGAGACACAAAAGACATGGAAACTGACATGGAAATTTTTTCTCTCGCAAACATCAAAAGTAAACAGGTAATATAAAATCATGTGTAAATAAACTTGTTTTGTTGGTGTTAACAGGGTGTAAGAATTCATTTTGACCTGATTTGCGGAAACAGCCATAAACAAACTGAGACGTCTGGGTTTCTGAAACGATAATTTCTAGTGTAAAATTAATGTCTTTTAATTTGTCTAAAAATGTGTTTCTTTTTTTTGTAATGCTCCTTACGCTTTTGCCAAGTGGTGCTGATAAGTCTGCACTTCTTTGTTTTCAAACACTTAGAACTATTTTTCACTTAGAACTATTTTTTGTTAAGTTCCAAATATTTGGTACATCGAAAGTATCAAAGTGAAGTGTTGTTTCTGCAAATTTCTGTTGTCTGGATGCTGTAAACATGCGCTGTCTTATCTATTGCTTGACATAATTATTACCCAAAACATTTTTCAAATAAAAGCTCCGCAGTAAGCATGCTGTGTCCTATTTTATTGCAGCATCTTGACAGAGTAGATGAAGTGGATACGAATGATGTGGAATTTGAAGATGAGAAGGAAAATGAAAGTGAAGAAGAACTGGAAATTGAATCTGGTTCAGATGATGAGGGTCATGATGCTAGTGACGATGATTCTGAAAAAGATGATGAGGAATTAGAATTTGAAAGTAATGTTGGAGGAGTGGAGCCAACCAGTGAAAAACAGCAGAGGTTAGTAATTTTTCACTTATTAGCAATTTCCCTTTGTTCGTGTATTTCAACCAATGAAAAATATAATTTTAATGCAATTATTTTCATCCTTCTACGGTTTTTGAGCACAGTTTTATTGATTTTGAGTACTTTGCAGTAATTTTGGAAAAATATTGAAAGTAATTACATCATCTTTCAACTTTGCAAATGGTTAGTGAAAACCAGCGGATGTGCTGCGGCTCTGCATTTCGGACATCGTGCTTCTAGAATGGTAAAATAACAAACTGCGACAATTTAAATATGCTTTGTCTGTTTGTGGAAGAAATTGTCGTCGTTTAGTTTTAGAAGGGGGATTTCCTTTTTCAAACATCTGTTAATTCAAGTAAGTCATTTACTCGATGTCCGCACGTTGTCTCAAGGACATTAAACCGTAGGTCCCGTCTTCTGTATCTTCAGGCCTATAACAGGGGACGTTAAAGAACCCGAGTAACCTTGTGCGTGAAAATTCACACTCGAGACAACCTGTCCCACATGGCCGGAGCTTATCTTGGATTCTGTAGCATGTAGCAATTTGGAGTTTTGCTTTCCCCCTACTCCCCTGGGGTAGAGTGCTTGTCCAATGCCAGGCTACCCCTTCCCAAGTATTTTGTCAGGTTGCCTTAACAATTAACCGGTACCCATTTATACTCCTGGGTGGAAAAAGGCAATTTGAGCGTAAAGTGTCTTGCCTAAGAACACAGCAATGATTCCGACCAATGTTAGGAACCAGATCACTTGATTGCGAGTCACATACACATACACTCACCATAAGGTTAACACATCTCCCACAGCACTCCACCCCCCAGGAGAGGTCGACTTCCATATTCTCCCAAGCAGTACTACGTCATGAAAAAGATGCAATGAGTGACAGAGGCCACTCAGAAAGAAAAGTCCGAGTTCTTCCAAAGCAACAGGAGTCGAACCCATGGCCTTCGGATGGCAGGCGCTCTACCAGCAATAATATACTATCGGTTAAAATAAATGATTTCGACGTATAAAATGCTGTTTTTTGTTTGTTTCTTTTCTACGATCAGTGATAAGAACCCGCTCTTGGTTGATTTGGAACCAGAAGTTCCTCTCACGGCAAAAGCAAATATGTGGTTTGAAAAGGTACGTACATCATTTTTTCACGTCAAGCATTTGCCCTAATGTTTCATCGTAACTCATTTATATACCCATGGATGAAGAAAAGCACTGGTAAGGTGTTCTGTCCAAGAACACAACACTGAACCCAGCCAGGGCTCAAACGCGGACCACTTGATTTGAAGTCCAACGCACAAAACGCCACCCTGTCTCCCACAAAAAATGACTAAATTATGACCAAATCGTATAGAACCCTCTCAGTTATTTTATATAGCAGTGATATCTGTCATCGTTTTGGTAGGATGTGTTTAAAGGTTTGGAAGATGATGCCGATGAAGATTTCGAGATTTCTCAAATGGTGGAAGAGTATAAGAATCAAGGAGGAACTATTTTAGGTAAGTTTAGATAGATAATTAAGGTGCTACAAAATAAAACTGTTTTCAAGTGTAGTTCTCAAACTCATTAATAATTCATGACGTTATAAGCCAACCAGAGCGCCCCATTCGGGTCAGGTGGATGAGTTGGAAACTCAATGAAACACCAGTTGAAAATCACTAGTGTTTCATCACGTTTTCATCACTAGTGTTTCATCACGTTTTCATCACTAGTGAAAAAATTGTTCTTAATCTGCATATTCATATATTACTCAAACACAGCTTTACATGAATCATTAATTTTTAATAAACAATGACCAGGAAAAACATTTCAAATTACAAACTGACAAGCCTAAGTCATTTGAAATTAAAGTTTACAGTACATTTCTTAAAGTCGCCAAAACAGACTGGCATAGTATCCATATCCACATTCTGAGAAACTTTTTCTACCTTCCGTGACACGGACTCACTGCTGGAATCGACACTAATTGTCGCACTTACTGTAGTAAGAGGCTGAACTTTGTGCAATTCATACTCTTTAAAAACTCCACCAACCTCGAGTATTGGAACATTGACACTTCGCACTCGTTGCCAATCCTCAAAAATCCCTCTTGCCCACTTATTTTTATATCTGGTAGACTTCGGTACTGCTCTCTCTACGCAAAGTTCTTCTTCCTCGATTGTTTTCGGGGAGCGAAACCTTCCTTCGGCCATGGCAAAAACAATATGTAAATCCCTTCAAGTTCACAACGCTTTTAGAATACAAATTTGGTGCAACGCGAAACTATTGGATAATTAAAAACAAAAGCTCACAAATACAATGAATGCCGACTGAATACAACAAATCACACATACAAGGCATTTTAAAGAAAAATGGGAAAAAATACGACACTGCATAATTTTGTATTGTTTCTTTAGAGAAGTCATTTCAAAAACTCGTGCATCGTGTTTCATCACGATTTCCAAACACGAGAAAACAGATGAAAGCACTCGGCCGAAGCGGCCTCGTGCTTTCATCTGTTTTCTCGTGTTTGGAAATCGTGATGAAACACTCGCACTCGTTTTTGAAATAGTACTAAAACCTAAAAGTGATGTTACGCGGGACAACTTGCAACAACGATTTTTCGCGCAACAATGTTGGGAACCCCTTTGGAGTTTTTGACTTGGTTCAAAAACTGGCAACGTGTTGCCGAGTCAAAAGTTGCGCGAAAAATCGTCCCCGGTACCTGATGTTACACGTTGTTCGATTTTTCGCGATTGTTGCGCAAAAAATCGTTGTTGCAAGTTGCCCCATGTAACACCGCCTTACACCAAAGCTATGACAATGGCCCACTACAAGAACCTCAAATAACTTAATTTTAGACTATCTGAACTCTTCATGTCAGAGGTCCTTTGATCTTGCAGAAAAATCACTCATCCAGTATTCGCTCGTAGTGTTTAAAGCGTTATGTTCTCGTTTTCATTATCAAAACAGATTACACAGGGATCTAAAATGAGTGAAGGTGCCTTAATTTATTGTATCTGTTTATCACAGAAAAAAATTCCGAAGCAAATGCGACTGATCAACAACAGGGAACCAAACGAGGGACGGAGAGAACCCCTACACAGGCCAAAAAGGTTCGTTGGAATGATAAGGAGGATAGTGGTGGCGAGGAAAGTGACAGCAGTACTGACAGTGAGGAGGAAATTACACCAGAAAAAACAAAACAACAACAACAACATGTTGATGGCAAAAAAGGCGGCCCTAAAGAAAATGATTTTGAGATTGTCCCAGTGGAAGATAATAGTAAGTTTAAATACCGGTACATTAGTTAAAGTGGCTCGCTATACTTTAGACCTTCCAGTCGCGTACAGTTATCCCAATTCGTCGTAGAAGCACCCGAACAGTTCCGATTCTAATCGCCCAGTCAGATTGTAGCGCGAACATTCGCGAGTATCCCGGACGTTATTACGTCAACTCCTCGAAGGATTGCAGGCTCAGACTATTCAATTTCTTGGAGAGCGAAACTGTCTTGGAGAGCGGCTTTTTCGACCGAAAAGTTTCTCAATTGTAATTGTCAAAGATTTGGAGGCAAGTGGTTCTTATTTGTCTTAACAGGCGAGTATTTGAAGAAGCTTACTCCTGAAACGTTAGCACTGGGACACAAGATGGCTTTTTCAAAGAAAAATAAACGGGACATAATTGATTCTGGATATCACAGGTGAGTGACGAACACACGAATTCTAAAGTCTTACGAAGATCCGCGAAGATTTACGATTGATCCGACTCTGTCCGAACATATTCAGGGTTACCATGGCTTTACACAAACGGTGGAATCCTGATTTTCGGGTAAAATTGCAGTGAAGCTCTAGGTTCAACCCACAATACCATGCATGTTTTTCCCCACTTGAAACATGAAAATATCTACAAATTCCCACTTTTCCCCATTTCAATGTTCTGTAACCTGAAAAAAACAATGCCTCCCATTGCTGCATATTTCGCAACATTGTAAGGGGAATGGGGTCTTTATTTCATAGCATTCGTAACGAATTGTCACGTTCAGTTTTATTAGAGGTGTCCCAACTACCTTTGTCTGGGATTGTACACTGATGGTATCGATGATGAAAGTTAAATATTACTTACATTAACAACATACAAGAAAGAAAAATTAAATAAATAAATAAAAGGGCGATTCCTCTGCCTAAAAAGGTTTCCTTTTGCCTATTGTTACATCAGTTCTTTATTATTATTTTTTAACAAATATTATACGCGATAGCTACTTCATATAGTTCAGTTTGATTAACAGCAGTTACTAATAATTAATATTTAATATAGTTAATAGTTGATAATAATGTATAATAATTGGTGCAGAAAGATATCCTAGATAAGTAATAAAGAAAGTTGCATTGTTCGACTTTTTGAAGACAATGAGGGGAAAGGAATTTTGGTTCAATTATTCAGAAGATTTTTACCATATATCTAATTTATTTTCAAGCTACATGTATTTTTCACGAGCCCATGGCGTTTCGTTTGTAAGTTCATGTCATGATTTTCCTATTCTTTAGGCGTCCGTGCATTGACCAGCTCGATAAGATTCCATCGTCCAGTTGTAAGCTTTTCTTTTCTTTTCTCCTCACTGAAGTTTTTCCACAGACTTGTTAATCCTTTGTAAACATTTGCTCTCAGATGGTCGTTTAACGATGATGGCCTCCCGGCCTGGTTTGTGGAAGATGAAGCGAAACATTACCAGCGGCAGTTACCAGTCTCGAAAGAGATTGTGGCCGATTACAAAGCAAGAATGAAGGAAATCAACGCCAGGTCAGTGAAAAAGGTAGCAGAGGCCAAGGCCAGGAAAAAACGAAAGGTAAATAAATTTTGCCTCTTTTGACAAAGGTTTCCTTTTTTTCCCGCCACAATTCGCGTCTCCCTACAGCTTTCAGTTGGGGTCGCCCACTACCTCTCGGAACGAGTTAATTCATTGGTTCTTAAAACAATAGATAACAGGTGACAACAATGCCCCTAGCCCTGAATAACAATAGAGGAAGTGTTTACAGCGGGCGAATGAAAATAGAGGTTCCAGAGAGGTAGTGTCTTACTGTTCAGTTGTTCAGTTCCCGCCACAATTTCCTGTTTCCGTAAGTTTTCAATACTCTTGTTTCCCGCCATAATATTGCCCGTGTCTGACAGAGCTGTTAGTTGTTTTCCCGCCATGATCTGTCGTGTCCGTCACAGCTCCGAACCAATTGTTTTCCTGCCATAATTCACCATGTACGTCACAGCTTTCAGTTGTTTCCCGCCATTATGTCTCGCCTCCGCCACATCTTTCAGTTCTTTTACTGCCATTATTTGGCGCGTCTGCCACAGCTTTCAGTTGTTTTCCTGCCAAAACAACTCGTACCCGCCAAGGCTTTCATTTATTTCTTGCCATAATTTCTCCTTCTAGCCAAGGTTATCAGTTGTTTTTCCGCAGTTTCTGCGCTGCGTCCGTTACTTCCTAGTCATTAGATAGAGGATAATACATGGTTGCGCAGAGATATGAAATTTATCTTCGAGTGTTCAAATCGATAGCTCACGAGTGAGCGCAGGGAACTAGTGAGATATCGGATTTGAACACGAGAAGATAAATTTCATATCTTCAAGCAACCATGTATTATTCTGTTTATTATATAAACCTACTAATTACGATGTTTTTGACGATTTTCCAAAGATTTCCGAAAATTTTCAAAATGTTGTCCTAAGGTTGTACGAATGATCCCGAACATTTTCCAAAAAAATTCCGAAGTTTTCTGAAGATTGCCGAGGAAGATCCGAAGATGTTTCGACTTAATATCGATTTACTTTGGCTCATTGAGCATTGAAACATGGCAAACTCTGCGAGCTGATTGGTCAAAAATGATAACACACATGTGTGGATACCATTTTTATCCACACATGTGTGATACCATTTTTATCGATTTGGTACCACTCGCTAAACTACTGCAGTTTATATAATGATGTTGCCTGTCTTGCACATTCTTGACTTTGTATTAATAGCTTGAAGTGAACTAAATGGCCATCACCACTGAAAACACGTGGATTCGGGCTTTTAGGGTTCACAGTTGTCACTTACCCTTTGTTTGTTTTAAATTTCTTTTCAGGAAATGAAACGACTAGAAAAAGCCCGTAAAAAAGCGGAGGCCATTTGTGATACCGTCGACGTCTCCGAAAAAGAAAAAATGAATCAAATTAAAAGGTAGGTTAATAGCAAACATAAGTTTTGTAACCAGGCATCCCTGTTACAATGGAATTGCGCTATACGTTTTCTTTTTACTGCGGATAATGCTGTTGCAGTTGTTGATGATTTTCATTTCTATCCTCGCAGTTTGTACAAAAAGGCAGTTCTAAATGGGAAACCTAAAGAAGTCAAGTACGTCGTTGCTAAAAAAAGCCAAGGTAAATTTATCTATTTTAATGTTAATTTAGATTACCCTGCAAAGATTCCCACTATACATGTAACTTACTTTTCTTTTTCATTTTGTGCCAAAAACACAAAACAAACAACTGGAAATTTCTGTTGGAAAGAAAGTTCTGATCAATTTAATCTTGAAATTTCCATTAACTTTGAATTTCCACTGACTTTGAAAAGAAATTTCGAGCTTACAGTAGCTTGTTTACAGAAGCTAGCACATGACTTTTTGCAACTTGTTCAAGCCAATCAGAGAAAACGTGCTGACATTGCGACCAATCAGATGCAAGTCAAACGTCAATCGTGCTTGGCGCACGTGGCGTTCCCGCGCTTTTCACCGGTTGCATGTTTTTTCGCGTTGATTGCATGTTGTTGTTTTTGCTTCTTTGTGCTATATGCGGCAAAAGTAAATACCCGGTAGTTGTTTTTCACTGGCTTTATGAATACTGTTGTTTTAAGGTCGGGATACACCAGGCGACAAGTCGCTGCAACACGTCGCGGCTACAAGTTGCTACGACATGTCGCCTAGTGTGACATGGTGCATTCTTGCGACAAAATTTTGTCGCTGAGATGTGTCGCACGAATTCAAACCAGTTTGAATTCGTGCGACACATCGCAGCGAGAAAATGAGCGATAACGTGTGACAAAATATAAATTAACCAATGAGAGGGCGCCATGTACACACTGAGCGACCTGTCGCTGCGACTTGCCGCCCGGTGTGTCCCGACCTTTACTCGTTTATGAGAGTCGTTTAGATCGCTTTTATGCATTTTAGTAAAAAAAAATTTGAAACGTTTCTTTTTCAGCCGCCAAACGAATGAAGAGACCCGCTGGTGTCAAAGGTCCCTATAAAATTGTTGATCAGCGGATGAAGAAGGACTTAAGAAGCCAGCGAGCAAATGAGAAAAGAAACAAAAAGAGTGGAAAGAGAAGAAGATGATGTCTACAATAAAGAAAATTTTATTTATTGAACAATGTAATCATTTGGTGAAGCTTGTCGTGGATCGGAAGGCCTTTTGAGAGCGTTTCTTGAAAGCGCGAGAGGCGGAGAGAGAAAGCAGATTCACTGATACCGAGTGAAACGAAAGGGATTGTAAGTTTTGAACTGCCGTGCAAGGGAACATATTTGACATTTCTGGATAACAAGAATTCATTATATTTGTGAGGTAACCCGATGGCTGCAGACGGAAAAATAGTCGTTTCTCATTTCCATCACGAGAAAAAGGTTTATGACTGTATTCTAATATTGTAGCAGTTTTTTATTGAAACAAAATGTTTCACGAACTTTTTAATCTACCCTGTTATAGATCAACTGAAAAGCCTTTTTTTTGTTGCAATTAAAACAATTACTTATGTACTATACAGAAAACATGAACAATAGAGCTTGTGAAAGTGTCCATTCCTTGTGCTCTACTCTACTAAGCAGACATAGATTCGCGCTTCATTGTTTATTTGAAAATTGAATTAGTCAACACTGAGCCGAGTACAGTTGAAAATGAAATGAAACGGTTCACTGAATGTACGTATGTAGAACTGTAACATTCTGATAACAATTAAACTACAAAACAGTCGTATTTTTTGCGAACGCGCTCGACCCTTCGAACGATAGCGAGAGGACTGGAGCTAATGTCAAAACTATGGGTGAGACTGGGGAGAGACAACAATCCTTTAATAAATAAGTCCTATCTCAGACGCAAAATTCCCGGGGGGGGGGGGGCGTCCGCACCTCCCCGTGGGCCACAAAGGTACACCTAATAGGGGAGTGAGGGTTAAGATGACTCTAAGAATGCAGGAAATGTGGACGTCAATCACTAACTTTTTCAAAATTTCCAAGGGGAGCAAACGCCCTGTAACACCACCCCCACCGCCAAGACGCTCACCCCTCCGGCGCTCGCACCCACCCGTCAAAAGTCCTGCTTTTGGCCCTTATTCCCTCCCTCTGATAGAAGGTAAACCCCCCTCCCCCTCCCCAAACCAACCATGCCTTAGCTCTTGGAGATATAACTTCTGATTGTTAATCTCCTATTGGAGAGCTTGTTTGAATTTTATGTTGTTAGTTCAGAGACTGGCCGCTGTAGATCTTATTCCATGTTTCGTAACGTTATGAATACAGAGTTTTACTGTGCGGTATTCTTGTATGCAACATCACTTCTAAATATAAATCGAAACATTTTGGATTTCGTCCCTATAATGATGAGTTCCTCGAAAATAGTCCCACCTGAACGCCTATTAATCATTGCTAGACCCAGGGCTTCTCGGGATTTTACGGTAGCTTGCTGGAAATGAAGATTGGGGAGAATCCTGGGGAATGCAGCTGTTTTGGAAAATTAGTCGGCATGTTTGTGATCTTGTAAACTAAAATTATATCGATTAATAACAAGTTTTCGCAGCTTTTCTTTTCAAGTTTTATATTTCAGTTTTTGACGGAACACATTAGAATCCGCATGGCGTTGGTTTAAGATTATGGCAAGCAGGAAATACGGGCCTTTTTACACGTATTGTACATGTATTTTTTTAGTTTTTTTTTTTGTCGAAGACGATACGGTTTTCAAAGCGAGCCCAGCTGATTAAAACAAAAGAAAAAAAATAAACTGATATAAATGACAGCGGCTTAGAAAAACAAATTTAACGTGCAAAATACAGCCCTATTAATACGACATAGATTCCATGTAGTGTTCAAAGACAATATCATAGCGCGCTGGTTTAGTTTGTTCATTGTGAAAACTTTAATAGTCTAAGGACAGGTGTTCTAATTCATTCTTCAACACAAATATTTTCTTGGCCTCACTCTTCTGTTGATTAATCTCTTCAAGGAGTTTTGAAACTTTGCTATCAAGCAAATGCGATCTTCTCTCGGCGGCTTCAGCTCTTGTGGTCGCCTCTTTAACTTTTTCATCCAGCGTGTGTAAATGCTCAATACAATCTTTCTCGCGCTCGTGAAATTCTTCCTGTTTTGCTTGTAATCTCTCCAGCAGACCCTTGCTCGTGATGAGTTTGCTTTGAAGATCGGCTCTTTTCCTTTCCGCTTTCATCTCGGCGATTTTTGCCATTTGAATCTCTCTGGTATACACTTGGGCTCGTGTTTTCAAATCTCTCGTCTTGTTTTCAAATTCTTGAGCTTTTGCTCGCGTTTTCTTCAATGCAACTTCCAGCGTTGTAAAATTTCGGACATTGTGTGCTTCCATGTCTGTAAGCTCTTTCGAAATCATCGCATTCGTGTAAAGCAATTCGTCGACTTCTTCTAGCTTCTCATGCTTATACTCCAAAAGTTCAAACGTTTTCTGCAACGTTTCCTTTCTGAGCGCAAGTTTCCGGCGTTTTAATGTTACATCTTCCCAAAGTACTTCAAATCTCTGTTGTTTTATCTTCATAACTTTGGTGGCCCTTCGATTCTTTTCCTCTGCTATCTCGATTTTATTCCTCAAATCCTTAATGCACGATTTTAACCTCTGTATATTCTCGCCCATAATTTAAATTTTCTGTTACCCCTCGATTCGATCGCCGTTTTAAAATTTGAAATATTTTTAGCTCAATGAGAATCTCTCGTGAGATGGCAAAACAAGCACAAATGTTATAATCACGAAAGGAAGCGCTAATGAGAGCTAATGAGCGGTTGAAACAAATATCTCGGTGACCAATGAGTCATTATTATTGTTTTTCGAACACCTGTAGGTATAAAGACTATTGAACGTGACACAAAAACAGCTCATTATCGGTTTATTTTAGCCTTTAATTTCCAAAACAGTGATCATCAACTAATTTCCCCTTAAGGTTGGTTCTCGTATGACGTTCTATCTCATTGATCGTTTGTAAATATACTGAGACGGTCGTAGCAAGCTATTGGAAGCAATCGGGGGTTCTCATATGCCCGGGTCTAGATCCAACACAATGGCAGCCTTCAATCAAACAGTAAAACTCGTGGCCTCTTATCTTCTCAGTTATTGCTAGAAAGATCGTAATCGCCCCAATCGCCGCTGACGTTAAAGATCGTATTTATAATGTTCTGGTATAATCGCCCCAATCGAAGAAAACTTTTTGAAGTGACAGAGGCGGAGGAAAAGATTGGGGCGATTATATGAGATCCATGCTTAACAGAATCAATACACTCTCAAGTAGACAGGTTATGAGAAAACAGGAAATCATCAACTTGGCGACAATGTCTTCATGAAACACTAAATTCTCAAAACAAAAATTTTGATAAAAATATTGCACTCAACGAGGAGAATTTGTATTTCAAGCTTGCGACTGATGACAGACTGTCAGTAGTAGTAACAAGGCAGGTGTAAATTTTAGCCTGCGTAGCAGGCGTCTGTACGTTTTTAGCGCGTTTAAAAGAGTGCGCGATGGCGAGAAGGCCGCGCGAGGAACTGAATCGAGGAGACTTTCCTCGCGTGGGCCCCTCGCGCCCTTCGCGTCTCCCATACGCGCGCTCGAAACTAGTACGGCGCCTGCCACGCAGGCTATGTAAATTGTAGATAAACTACGTGAATTGAATACTGTTCTGACGCTTTTTAACACAGTTGTTGATCTCAGTTACGACAGCTGGTATAGCTTGTGGTCAAACTCAGAGTTCTCTGCACCGGGGAGTTTGGGTTCTACCGTGACTGATGACTACGGGGATGTCGCTGGATTACTGATAAAGTTTTTTTTTTTTTTCATTTTTGTTTTTATATGCCAAATAATGTAAAGCCAAAATTGGTACTCTTCGTTTTTCTGATATATGTTGTAAATAAAAAACATAACTCGGTAAATTTCACTGTCATTCTACGCCCTGGTGTTTACTGAAACGGTCGCATTGTAAACCAAAAATTGGTTTACTTGCTGTAATTGTAGAGCAGTCGGAAACATACTTCAGTTCTCGATCGTGTGCAGTCGACTAAGTTCGTAGAGCACGACCACGTCTCGTGCTGAGTCGTAGGCTAGTTCGTAGAATACACGAGCACCTGTGGCGTGAAGACGTCAGTCATTGTTGTAAGACTACTTCGCCGACGAAATGCTGTCTTGGAATATTAAGGGACCGGTCATTATTTATGTAGAGGGGGGGAGGGAAAAAAAGAAGGGGGGGTCAAGGCTATTTCAGAGTGGCAAGAGGGGGGGGGGGGGCTAAAATTTTTTATAAAGAAGTTTAGGGGGGATCAGCAGTTTGAGGTGGGTAAAACAGTTAAACAGAAGAGTGCAAACACTATAAGTGAAACAGTGACGCTAAATTGTACAATTTTATGTTATTTCTATTGTTTTCTTTTGTTTAAACTCCACTATTATGTACAACTTTAGTGATTTGTATTTCACAGAAATACTGTTTGCACTCTAAACTCCATTGTTATCTCAAATTTTAGTTAAATAAAGAATCCAGACCTGTCTGCTTTGACATCTGGTTTGACTGAAATTATTTCTTTTTACAAAATGATTATCACTGCAATAGCCCAAGAAGTAATAAAACATGATATAACAACAAGAAAGAAGTTCTTTTACAACTTTAGGAAAATCATTGGAAAAGAATTATATTTTGCATGGTTATTACATATGTGTTCGCCACGAGAGCATAATTTGTAAAAACTATCACTTTTCCAAAGTTAAGGAGTTAATAATTAGGTATGTTTACTATACACATAACTCATCCAAAATTTGCCCTATTGCTGGAAGAGTATCCATAGCAAAGAAGCCTTGGCTGACTAAGTGTTGATCCAGCCTTTGTGCATCAGAACAAGTGTGCAATTAAGATTGTATGTAACATGCATTTAATAATTACTTAAGGCATATAAAGGGAGATATGAGGTGAGCGGGGGGGGGGGGTCATCACGTAAATATTGAATAAAGAAGGGGGGTCACTTGCTACTTACACGGCCTGGAGGGGGGGCCTTACAGAAATTTTGATCCTTCCAACATATTTTTCCCCTCCCCCCCCCCCCCTCTCATAAATAATGACCGGTCCCTAAATAGCATGTGTTTTACGCCCGGGCCAAACGGAGGATAAGAGTTGGCGAGAGTTGACTCTCATGAGAGTTTTCGTCAACTCTCATCGACTATCATCAACACAGGCCAAACGAGAACAAGAGTCCGTCAACTCACATCGACTTTCACGAAAAAATTTGAGCGCATTCAAAGTCGATGAGAGCGCATGAAAATCGATGAGAGTGTACGAGAGTTCTATGCAAAACAAGAGCGAGAGTTTGAACTCTTTTCAACTCTCATCCTCGTTTGGCCCGGGCTTTATGGCACTTACGGTATGTCCGGTGTTGTGTGGACTGAATAAATTAATCACTGTGTTCTATTTTCGAATCCATAGCTAACATGTAAAGTATTCGATTTTACTTTTAACAAACGGTTATATTAAAACAAAACAATGCTATACATATAACAATCAACTTGACAAGCAAAGACAAGATCTCCTTGAGATTGTCGTTTCAATTCATTTTAAAACCGAAATATATGTTAAGAATTCTTTGTAGTACTAGCACAACCAATACCACGATAGCTTACGATATAGTAAATTATTTTCGAACCTAACGTAGCTTACGATATTGATAGCATTCTTATATATAAACAAGTTATTTTGGCAACAGTTTCAATGCTCATATCGCACCGATTTCCACGCAATAGAGCTTCAAGTTTGCGCTGTGAAGACAGTGAAGATTTTCCTTCATTATTTTTCCGTTTAAAATGTCGTGTTTTTTAGTTTTATATTTATCTATTTTTTGGATTAAATCTTGTTTCCGCATCTCTAAACCAGCGAGCTTTTCACCAGAAATCTCGAGTCGCATATTAGCCTCTTCGAGTTTCCTTTTCAATATCAGAAACTCTTGGTATTTGGCATCTTGGAAAAGTTGCTCCGTAATTTTCATTGAGAATTGTTTGTTTCTTGTCTCCTTGCCCTCTAGTCCAATTTCTAACCTTTCTTCGCCCATCCGCTCTAATTCTTTCGACACGTTTTCAACTCTCTCTTCAGCTCTGGCTGTCAATTCTTTAGCTCTCTTTAGCCCTTCCCTAATAACAAGGATTTGCCCGTGTAACTCAATGTTTTTGTAAACAAGGTGCAGTTTTTCGGCCTTTTCTCTTGACGCCTCGTTCGTCTCCCTTAATCTCTCTTGATACACCTGAATCTGTCGGCTGTATGAAATGATCGATTTGACATTTTCACTCGTCCGCTCGTTTTCCAACTTGAGACGCCATGTCGCATCAGTGTATCTTCGATTGGCTTCTTTTATTCGCTGCTGTATCAGATCCATTAAACTTCCCGGATCAGACAAAAGTGAAGTTACATCATTGACCGATACATAGGGAGGCAAGCTTAATTCAGCAACGTTGAAAACAATGCGTCACTTACACTTGCTTGGTACCTATTTAATTCCCAATATTAGCACCAAAAATAATATTAGCACCATAGTAATTGATTTGGGTGACTCTAATATTCTTCCTTAACTGATCGAATAAGAAGATATATAAATCAAGATTGTGGCGGCATGAAAACTCGCAAACTTCAAACTTTCGATTTTCAACTGAGCTTACTTACAATCACATATAGACAATGTATTTTGACGGAACTCATATTATATGCACATTCTAAGCAAAAAAACAAAAACAAAACACCAATACTCTCATTTTCGTATTATCGGTATTGTACTGGAACTAGCTTGCAATGGAGGCTAATGTAGCGCTCTTTTTAATGACATTCGCCCGCATTAGCTTTGCTAAGGAAGGGGGATAAGTGTAAAAGAGAGCTGGGAACGAGAGCGTAAACACGAGTAAGAGCTGGGAACTAGCGCGAAGAGCGGGGAGTGATGGGAACAACGATGAAAGCCGAAAACCTTGTCACAAGTTTCTAGGGGGGGGGGACGGACAACTGATTTCCCCGAGCCACTCACTATGACAGTAAAATCAAAAGTCACGAACAATAAAAAAAGAAATGGCTTTTACTCGATATGGATACAGGGAAGGTCTTACTACAACACAGTTTGAGGCAAATCAGACACTGAAGTGACTAACAACCTGTAGTCTGTCGATCCTTGATATTTACTACCAGAGAAAAGTCCTCGAGTGAACAGTTCAGATTAGGTCCAACTCAGTGACCACACTCAGTGTTTTTTTTTTGTATACAAGTCGAGCCAATTCGTGCAACATGGCGATGCCCATGCAAGCAAGTGTACGACAAATGTCAACGTCTAATAATTATTCTGTGGTCACGTGATTTTGCCTACTCCTGTAGGTCGATCACAAGGTCGTCATCTCCTTCATATATGTTTCCATGTAAACTCGACGATCCTGGGGAATCTTCATTTTCACTGCAAAAGATATCAAAAAGTGATGTTCAATTACAAGTATGAACAATTTGTGTGATTGTGAAGTTTGTTTTGGAGTCTGGCCGGGAGTGGTTATGCCATTTTGCTGATCAAGAAAATTTTCGCGGAAGTTTAATTTCGCGGATGACGGGAAAGCTGGTCGTCTCCCTTTATGGGTGTAAATTTTGGATTTGGCGTTCTCAAACTCATTAATAATTCATGACTTGACAAGCCAATCAGGATACGCCAATGTGGTCAGGTGCGTGTGGTTTGAAAACCCGATGAAGCACTGTACTGGACAGAGGCCTTTCCACGATAGTTTGATGAAATATCAAACTCTAGAGTTTGATAAAGCGTCAAACCCTTGTGATGCGGGGTTATCCTAATTTAAATATTAATGACACAAACACTGACTGAATAGACAAGCTTCTGTTTCACGGGTTAAGTAGAATCACTCTAAAATTTACGTTTACAGTGCTAGTGCAATTCAGAAACATTCCTGAACATCTCGTAGCGATCGACCACCGTTCTTATTCCCAGACAGACCATCCAGGTCCTCCAACTTCTCTTCAAGACTTTGCACGCGAGGTGAACATCATAATCCTTGAACACACTCGCACTCGTTTTTGAAATATCACGTCAAGACCGATCAGGCATGAAAGCCCAGATTGAGTTAATTCCAATTTTTTAGACTAACACCCTCGTCCATTTCATATTCATATGGTGTCCCCTTCTCCCCTGGGCTGTACAGTAAAATCCTACCGTACGGCTGCCCTGTCAATTCAGCCATCTCATTATTACAGCTACTTTAATTTAACCTAAACAAAAGCTCAGTCACTCATTTTCTTATTTAAAGAACCTCTTTCATACGGTCACCCTTAAAACGGTTAGATTTTATGTCCTGTTGCTGACCGGATCAACGGGGTTCCACTGTATTTGTAGTCCAGTGTGTTGGTATAAGCCTTCTACACAGACGCTCTTTGAGCCCGTCACGCGTTCCTCCCCAACAAGGGAGACGAGCGTGTGACGAGCCCAAAGAGCGTCTGCGTAGAAGGCAAGTACATGTATGTTGGAATCTCTCATAAGAAACTTTTTCAGTGAGTGGTCGCTAATGATTTTATTCTTGTAAGCATTCTCCGCTTGTACATGTCACGACCACTTTTTCCAAGTTTCCGAGATGGTCACTTATTAAGGCTTTGGTGGAAACGAGAAGCCCGCTTTCTAAACAGAGGTTAAATACAGTTTACCGTGTTAGCTGCTCTCTCCACTTAGGACAACTATGAAGTCCAAGGCAGAAATGACAACATCAGTTGATAATAAAAATACTGCGTATTGCTTCAGTTAACTAAATAAATACATAGAATTTTTGGATCAATTTAGGTTTCTGGGAAACTGCTCACCTACCCCTCCCCAAACCTAACATTAACCCTTACTTATCGCTCTGGGCAAAATGTTAGGTTTGGGGAGGGGTAGGTGAGCAGTTTCCCAGAAACCTAAATTGATCCGAATTTTTTTGGTGGCACTACACGGCTAAGTTGCTATGAAGTTATCTGCTCCGAAGGTAATAATGTCGAAATTTTGTTATTGTCTCAAACACGGCGCAGAAAAAGCAATTTCGCCATTTATGCCAAACATACCTATCTCTGTCATCATCCTCCACATTGAACATTTCCTGTGGAAGTTCTTCAGTTGCCTGTGGCATGTGAGAAGTGCTGCTTGATTCAGACAGTTGCTGAAGCCGCTCCAGCTGTTGCTAGGCAACAAAGAAAAGACAGCAAAGTGGAATCAAAGCCGCCTTCTGGGTATCTCAACGATTAAATACAGTGGAGTCTTGATTTCTCGAATCTCCAGGGTGAACAAAAATTGGTTTGAGAAATCGGGGGTAAAATTGCACTGTTCCACTTACTGAACCAAAACCAAGGGGAACAACGTTTGGGAGGTTCAGCCTGAAAAATGCATCCCTTTCAGGCAGAGCCACCCCGTATAGGCCACCATAGGAAGTACCCCCACCCCCCAGTGGTGTGCGTGAGCCTGTGTCCTAGCGGTTTTGGTCCCCCCTCTAATTGGTGTACCTGGACCAAGTCTGTTAGCGAATTTGGTCCCCCCACCCCCAACCATATTTGCAAGCAAATTTGCTCAGGTGGGAGGCCAAATCCACTAGCAGATTTGGTCTGGCCAAATAACCTGACAACAATAAACTGACTGAAAACATGCAACAACGATGAAGTAAATAAAGATATTCTATTGATATGCTCTTACTTGGTCCACCATAGAAGAATTGTCCCTCTGTGGGTCAGGTACGGGTTTTGAGTTTGCATGCGGTTGTTTGGGCGAAGAAGCCACTGCTGGAAATAAACAAGAAATGCAGCACATAAGTTAACCGTTTAGTCTTTAACCGGCTACATGGCATCCCTAGTTATTCACAAGGTTGATATGAGGCCATTTGGGGTCAAATGCATGAGCGGTAAGTCCGCGGGAACAAGTCGGCAAGGGAAGCAAGCTATTTGTATACTGTAGAATTCCGGTTATAAGCCCTGGGCTTATACAACTTCGTAGGGGGTTTTGAGTGAGCTTATAAGCGGAGGGGCTTATATTCGGGAGGGCTTATAAGCGGAATGAAAAAAACGTTTTGAAACGAGCCACGGGAGGTTGAAGGAAATACGTTTTTAAGTTAAAAACACATAATAAAGCAACATTTAGCCCAATTCAGTACTGTTATCTGGTAGAGGGGGCTTATATCCCGGGGGGGGGGGGGCTTATAACCGGTTGTATTTTTTTGTTTCCAGGATGATGGGCCTATAACCGGGAGGGCTTATAAGCGGGGGGGCTTATAACCGGAATTCTACGGTACCTTGTTGTTACTTATTTTCGGGGTCACTTAATTTCGCGAAAATGAAATGTGCATATGACGTGGGACTTAATTTTCGCGATGAGGCAGAAAAATAAGTCAAAAACACGCGAAAATTAAGTCCCGTGAAAATAAGTAACAATAATGTATATGGAGAGGACCTTCCAACCTTGTTTTGAGATGCGTATTACTGTCCTGTGTGCATTACAGTATCCTGACTTGGATCTCTTACTAATTCTCTCCTGACACTGGTTGCCCTGAAAGACGAAGAACAGACATCAGTTTATTTATAAAGCCTGCCAGCAAATCAAAATTATTGTGGAGATCAATACCGGTAAATTACAAAAAAAAAAAAAACTGTCACATGGAAGAGCATATATTAGAAGTAGTAGTTTTTGTAAGTTTTTAAAAAATCTGGATGAACGATTTTTGGTTTTATATTTGGACAGGATACTGTGTCTGAAAATGTTTTGGTGCATACAAGAATAACACAAGTAAAACTCTCTAAATATTGACATATGATAACCAAAACCAGTCCTACAGTCGTTCTGGGAATTCTCTTACACTGACAACCTAAATACAAAACAAACTCTAAGGTAGCGGCTTATAATTGGAAAAATTTGATTACATCATTCTTTAAGATCTTAAAAGGATTAATTTTTGCATCTGAGTTTTTTTTTTCGGGGGTGGAGGCTTATTACTAATTTTGGTCAAGTTACTCCTTTTCTAACTTACAGTGACATGTTAAACAGAAAGAAAATAAAAAAAGAAGCACTGCTACTTACATTATTTACATATTTACACTGAATACTTTTCTTGTTGTTAACTGCAGCTGATGGTTCACCTCCCTGGATAAAAAGAATGATACACACAGAAATATTTGAACAAAGTCTACAAAGCTGCAGCAGTGTGGCAGCTTTTGTAAGCTTGTAATTCTACTGGTCCTCTACTGTATCAGTTGTTACAGTGTTGGGAGCTAGGGGCATTGTTCCTGTTGTTTGTTCTATTGTTCTCTCAAAGGGTAGTGACCCATTCATGATAGACCTTGTGAGAGCTGTCACCTGACCCCAAAGTTGCAAGCAGTTGAAAAAAATAGTACTGTAAGTAGTGACTTGAGAAATGAATGTTTCCTATTTCCAAAGCATGTGATATTAGTGATAAACGTCTTATAAACCACATTTTCTCAGTCTGTAAACTTCAAGGTGCAGATCCTTGTTTTTTTCCTGTCAATATATTATAGCCTGTACTCTTCCAATTTGGGCCATGAATTGCTGGGAAAAGTGTGGCTGGCAAAACATGGGAACATCACAGCAAAGGAGCCACATAATATAATTCTTATTACTGGTACCTATTACCAGCCCAGACCATATTGAAAGAATATTGTCCTAAGCCTTCTTATTGCGCCGACCTAGTGATGCGAGGTCCATACCAGAAAGACCTTGGGTGATATTTTCCCAGTATGGCCCTCAAACTTAGTTAATAAGAAGAGAGGAAAAGCAGCATGTACTAAAACCCAAAATGGTGAAATGAAATGACCAAAACAAACAGAAGATCTATCATTATTGAGAGCTAACCGTAAACAAGCTAACCTGAGGGTTATTTAGACAAACTGGAGTGTTTTCGTTGGTCTTCGGTTTGTTTTGTTTCAGTGGTTTCACTTCTTTTTGTTTCTGGTTTAAGTAAAAACTCTTCCCTGCATGACTGACAGAAGTCTATAGCAAACTTCATAATAGCTACAGTAACTTAGTTATGTGTAAAACAAAGCCACTCTTGTAAAAAAACACACTTACAGCACTGCTTGTGCCATCTGAAGAAGGATATGGAAACATGCCCAAACTTTCTGCGGCAATTCCATGGTTTACAACTTGTGTCTTCTTTGGTCGACTGCTATGGAGAAAATACATTTACATTTGAAGCTTTCATTTGCAATGTTCTTTATAGTAAAAGGTTTACCTTAGAGACAAGTGGCCCATCAGGATAGTGCCAATCTCTTGTTTCAGTATTATGAAGCAACAGGAGCGTTCTCTATTCCCCATGGGGCCAGGATGTTAATTTATTGCAGGATGCCCCCCCCCCCCCCCCCCCACCACTAAGCATTTCATTTGGCAGTAGCCATTTGTACACCTGGGTGAAGACCGGGGGGGGGGGGGGGTTACTTGAAGTTTACATGACAGGGGGGTTCAACGTATTTTCTTGGGTTGAAAATTTAACCACTCAGTATTTTTTTGGGTCAAGAGATCTGTCATGTATTTTTAAGGTCTTAAAAAAATATGCATATTTTTTTGGATCTTATCTCCAGTGAACTTTAGAATGTCTGGGTTGGAAATTTTGATGCCAGGTATTTTTTTGGGTCTAAAATTTCAGACTCCCCCTCCCCCCCATCATGTGTACTTTGAGTACCCCCCCCCCCCCCCCCCCCCCGCCTGGGGGTGAAGAAAAGCACTGTAAGAGGAGTAAGGTGTCTTGTGGTTTAAGAAAACAACATGATATGATCCTGACGTTGGCTTAAACTCAGACTACTTGATCTGGAGTCCAATGCAGGAAAATATTAAATCAAAATAAATTAATGTAAAATAGCAAAGCTTCTCACCTGTTACTGGGTGGCAAAGGAGTTTCTCCAATAAGTACCTAAAATATATATTTTAGAATTTTAAAATCACTTTTGTTAAGGAGGCTCACAATGGTTTCTAGAACTTTCCAGCTCTCATACTTTGACGGGTCAGTAGACACAACTTCTTGTAAAGTTAAAAAATTTCTCCAGAGTGGTTTCAGAGCCACCTTAATTTTTTGGAAATTTAAGGTGTCTCTGAAACTGCTCTGGAGAAATTTTTTAACTTTGCAAAAAGATGCATCTTTACATGCTGATCATTATTCAATAAAAAATGGGGGCCACTGGGCTTGTTTTTTAGTTAAGCTAGTAACACACTAGGTGATTCAGTTAGAGTCATTTTATTTAACCTGTGAAACAATATATAATAATATTGGTGCTAAATGATCAAACTAAGAAAAAGAAGACAATGGGAATAGTATCTATGGAGATTTGAGTAGTAACAGTTTCATGGTTGAAGGACAATCACTCTAAAAGATTGTTGAAGTGATTGGCTAAATTTGCAGGTGTGCTGGCTAGTGCAATAACTATCATCCCCGGCAGGTTTGAACACTGCGATGAGCAATGAAAAGGGTCGACATCTAACATCAAGTCTAGTATCAGCAATTAAATTTGAAAAATAAAATATACTATTAAAATTATCATTAAAACATCATTGGATTAGGTTTTCACATAACAGCAAATTTGTTGAGTGTTATCCACCTCAGTCAGCCTTTGGCTTCGGCAGATACATGTAACACAAACATCAGCCTTGATAACTCTGGCTATCTTGCTCCAATAATAATTTAATTTATTGTTAACTGAACAACAAACTATTCGTTACCTTTGGTCCTTCACTATCGCTTACTCCTGAGGATGAAGCTGTACCGTCATCATCTACAGACAATCAACAAATATTGGTAAATGTTGACTTAATCCAGAAAATTAACTGAATGTAGCAGATGCTTTTCCCCCTTTTTACTTTTTTTCATTAAACATTGTATTATTTTTCTTAATTTGCATTGAATAATGGTTCTTTTGTTGTGATTTGTTTCACTAATTTGCAAAGCAACAAAATGGTCAGAGCACTAAAAACAAATCAAAACAGATTTAATCATGGGGAAAAATGCTTGGAACCACAAGATAACAAAAAGAATTTTATATTAATAATATTTAGCAATTCATTTATGTTTTAGAATTTAGGCAAAACTGGAATTGACATTCAAAGATGGCTTTGATGTTAAGAAAAGCAATCCAACAACAGGCTCTCAATTTACCATGCTGTAATCTCCCATGTATGCCTCATCAACCACTAAAGAATTTTTGGCATTAGCACATAAGCAAGTAACTGTTCAGGTATCTCAAGAGAAGCAATGCCGGATTTCACTACGTAATACATGATTTGTATTTAGTTATGGAAGCTGTGCATGTCGTACCAGATGATGAATGATCCACACTTTCATATTGGAGAAGTCTGTCAAGAAGAAAACTACAAAAAAGAAAGAAAAAAAAAAGAAAAAATTGGTAGTCAATTCTTCAACCAGGATTATGGCTGCTAAAGAAGTGGCAATTAAGCTGCATGGGTTTCTGGCATGATCTGTGGGGTGGTGGGGTGTGGACAGCTCAGTAGGTAACCTTTCTCCACCACTGTGGTGGTGTGATTGTCTGGCTATGGTCTAAGTGGCTAAGTGCCTGCTTATGCCGGGTGTCCACTGGTGAGAGTTGTCTGTTAGCTGAGGTTTGACCTTAATTATTAAAATAAACAATGCTTAAATTTGTAAAATCCGACATCTTTCTTTATTTATCACCATATAGTACGCTGTCAATAATGCTGATCCTAGCTGGTGGTATGCAGGACCCTGTCAAATATAGACCTAGTAAATGGCCTTGCACGCCACAAGTCTCTTCATAGCCCAATGGATAGAATGCTTGCTTAGTGTTTGGTAGGTCATGGGTTTGATTCCCATCAGGGTCTCAGACTTTTTCTTCGTCCCACACTCATGACATGGTGAATGTTATCTTTCTCAATGTCATGATGCATTACAGAGTAATGCAATGCAGTGTTTGTATATGGCTGGGATAATGAATAAGTGTCCACTTGGAAAAACCAACACTTAACGCACAAGTTCATCACATTAATTTAAAACTTGCTGTTTAATTTTTTTTCTTATCGTTACTGTGTTAATTATCACTATTATTATTGTAATTTTTCTTACTATTTATATGTTTTTGTAACTATGTTCAAATCACACTAACAATGGCAGATCGGTTTTTGCCGAAACACGTCTGTAAAAGTTAAAAGTGTTGTGTTAAGTTTAAAAAAAAGGTTTTACTATATAATAAACATATCATTTTGCATTGCATAGCATGTAAAAGTGTACCTTTTGTCTCTGGAGACCCGAAGAAGTTTCTTCTGCACTCTTCTGAGCTCCTCTTGGAAATATTCTTGTTCCTGATGTTATCAGCCATACAATGAAAAAATACCAACTTTAAACCAATATCTTACCATGCATAACAAATGCTATAATTGACAATTAGACCCGTAGCCCGCAAGAGTGAAGGGTCTAATTGTTTTAGTATCACCCAACTAGTCGGACAGAAAAAGCAATAATAAAGTTAGCAAATGCAAGTTGAAAAAATATTTATTTGGGAATAAAATGAAAGTGTCACACTTTGAATTTCGCTATTTGACGACTATTAATAGTAGTCCGACTAGTGGCGTAGCCAATCAAAATGCAGGATTTGCATTGGTCCACTAGTTGGTTGATACTAATTACAATTACCGTAAACACCCGCGTATAAGCCGCACCCGCAGATAAGCCGCACCCTGAGTTTAACAACTCAAATGTTGGAAAAAAAAGTTTTTTGAAAGTAAATCAAAGAAAATCCAAAGTCGAGTCAAAAATCCAAAGTTGAGTCTTTAGGAAGTCTTTTTCATCGAACGTAAAATCAATGAACATTGAAACAGAAAATACTTCAGTCTTACCCACAATTTGAACTCTCTAATATAATGAAAACCAACTTTGACATATTATGGGTGATTTTTTTCTGTCATTTGTTGACAGGTATTTCTTCATTCAACGCAGTTTTTCCATAGATTTTTGTGTGACAACAACAAGAACTTGCGTTTGAAGAACGTTCGTAGCTTAGTAACCAGGCATTTAATCGGACGCGAATATGAGACTAGGGCGAGAACGTAAAGCAAAACAAGATGGCGATGGAGGCGTTCGGGTTTCGTGGCTATCATATTGACTAATTAAAGAGATTTGGGAGCCATCTATTGGAGATAAACTTGTTGCATAAAGAGAATTTCGTAATCAGTTTGACAAATTTTTCATCAAAGTGCAAAATGAAAAAGAAACAATTGGCCATCTTACTCGTGAATACTTGTGGTATTTTCTCGCTCGTAAAAGTATCAATATTACTGTTAAAGTTATAGGCCATTGTCGACACTGCAAACAGTATTATAGGAGCTGTCAAACTTGCAAAAGCAATGACCGGTACTCTCTTGTAGTTTTATGTTTTTTAATTTACATAATTGTCCATAAATTAGCATCAGTTAACGAAAATTTACGGCACCTTTTCCGAATGTTCCCGCAGATAAGCCGCACCCACGCTTTCGAGCGAAAATTTTTGGAAAAAAGGTGCGGCTTAACTGCGGGTTTTTACGGTAGTGTAGTGGGAATTGCTAATTTTTAACCTTATTTTAGATAAAGTTTGATTGGGGAGGTCTTACATCCATGGGGATTTATTTATAGTTTTAATCCAAATACTTTTTACCAAGCACTGCAAGCAGAAGTATCAGCCTATTACCAGGAGGGCTTATAAGAAGGTGGTAGGGGAGGGTGCTTAAAATTGGCATTATAATGGAAAGCTGTTATTTTACATCAGCTTTAGGTTACTTATCATAGAATAGATCCAAGTACAGTTCTTGTAAAACAGCAAAAAAAAAAAAAAAAACAACAACAAACAAACACAAGCCCCCCCCCCCCCCACTTTTTCTGAAAAAAGTAAGACTTACTTAGAGAAGAGTCTCTTAAGCCCCCCACTTCAAGTCACTAGTCAGCCCCCCACCTGGAAGAATGTTCTGCTGTCTCCAAAATTAAAATATTATAATTACAAGAGAGTCATGTGAACATTGTGGTTGTAACAGCAGATTTCAACTGTGTACTTACATAAAGCAGAAACTTTAGCTTTCTCTTTAGAGTCTTGTATTTGTCTCTGTAGTTTGGGCTGTCGGTGCAGTGACTGTTAGTTTCTGAAAAATAAAACATACAAAGTGAAGAAATGACCCTTGTGGAACTTGCCTTAAAGAAGCCGCAAGCATGAAAAAAATCAGGGCCTCAGCAGGTTCAAATCAAATCAGTATAAAAAACTGTTACAGGTATAGGTATATTATTTAAAATCGTTAAAGTTGGGAGTGGTTGCCCAATCTCCCAAGCCAGGGGCTCATGTTAAAAACGCATGAATCAACGTGAACCAATCAACAGCCAGACAAAGTGCACTGAAGAAATTAACTGGTGGGTAATAAAATAAATTAAGCCCTTTCTGGCTTGCTGGTATATTGGAGGATAACATTTGCCCTTGGCAGAAAGATTGTCCTCAAAAATTCATGATTGCCCTCAAAACTTTGCTTCTCAACCAAATGTTTATTTTTCAGATAATCTTTCAGCCTCTCATTATATTCCAATATACCAACCGCACAAACGGGTTTACTCACTAAATACACATAGCACAATCTGATATTTCTGATAATTGCGTGTAGACAAAAGTGAGTATTCAATTCAATTTTATTTACACAGTGTGTGCATGTCTACTGTATATATAACTCTTATATGTCTAAAAGTTATCTGGCTTTCATGGTGTACAAATGTATTCAACATTTTTTTCTCCTACAGATACATGGCTAATTGTAAATACTTTCAACTGACTATTTTCTATTGATAAAAATGAATTATTTTCGCTGTCATATTAAAAATCGTTTTCGATGCTACATCGGTTTGTTGGCACGAGAAGCGAAAAAACATTAATTTTCAAAGCAAAACAGAATCAGCAATATCATGCAAGACGTAATTAACACATTTGTTTAAACATATCGTTATATAAGGTTGTTTTCGAAGACAAAATAAGAACAAAACATCACAAATACAAATTACCTGGAACAGGCATCATGGCCGCCATCAAAATACTGTGAATTGAGGGAAACTGGGAACGAATACATTTTCACTGCCTCACCCTTCCTCACCCCCACGTGGTAGTGGTAGTGACGAAATATCCCTTACGGGGTGGTGTGTACAGCTATCGTCGCGCGCCCGGGGCAAAAACTCATAAACTGGAAGATTAATTAATATTAAAAAAAAAAAAAAGAAAACCCGTTCTTACCCGTTCTACCTACAATCCTAGACAAAAATCCTTGGGATACTTAAAGAAATAGTGCGCAGTGACCATTCCCTTTGCATGAAGAACTCATTGTTTAATTATCCGAGCCCCCCTTCCCCCCCCCCCCAAACAATTGTCCCACGATATGATGGATAGAAACCAACATTGAATTGGGGGCGGGGAGGCCGGGGGAGGTCAATGCAATGTCAATTTTTCGTCGAATTGGTTAAGTGTCCCAAGACATTTGTCTAGGATTGTAGATTTTTAGTTCCTTTTAAAATCTCTGACAGCTAAAATTTTCGAGATTTTTGGTTTATTTGTTTCCTTGCGCTATAGAACAACAGACTTGCTGCGACATATCGTTGCTGGCGGCAAGTCCGATGTCGCAGTGATCTTGGCATCCCCCAATTTTAGGCACCCCCGTCCCAAGATCCCTAGTGATCTTGGCATCCCCTCAGGGGATGCCAAGATCCCTAACAGCGTTGAATGCAGCAGACTGGGGCAAGTGAAGCAAACAACAATTCCACTCAAAAACCATTTTGCTTTATCACAAAGCTTTGTTCATAAATTTAATCGTTCTTAGCAAACAGTATTGACGACTTCGCAAATATTCGCAAAGCTAAACAACCGTTTGATTCAAGTCCGCGTAATTATTCTTAAAACCTGTTAACACCGAACCACGCGCCGAAATCCCTTATACTAACACGCACATGGTGCTTATCGCTAAACCTTTAATATTTCAAACATAAAAAGCGCATTGTAAGAGCTTCCAATTTGCTCAGTGAATGAACATTTAAAAAAATGCGAACATGATCAAGAAACTGACAAAGGACTGTCACGCAATATTGCAACTCGATATGAATGCAATCGCCAGGCGTGAAAACTGACTTCTCGAGTCTGTGAACTTATCTCTTTTGTTTGTATTGTTATCAGCAAAAGGTTTTATTGCAGGTTAGAGTTAGTAAATACTGGGTTAACTTAATGACTTTTACCTTGTGATTTCGGTTTAGTCTATATAGGTATTCGAGCATCGACCCAAGGTTAGAACATTTACAAACAGAAAAAAAAACTTAAAAACGTTGAAAACGTGGAAAGGACAAGACATCTAAGGAGAGTGATTTATTGGGGATACCGAAATCCCTAGTGATATGGGTATCCCTTCCTACTATATTATCTCCGATGAGTATTCTGAGAATTGACCTATAAAAAGCAGTTACGTAGACGAAAGACTTGCAAACGGGTACAAAAGTGAGGACGAGGAATTTTGGGGGATACCGAAATCCCTAGTGATTTCCGTATCCCATCCTAATATTTGCTGTGGTTAGAATTCTGAATAGAAAAGTAACCAACACTTAAGATAAAAATGTGTGTTACCTAGACGAAAAGCTTTCTAACCTGTAGAAAAGGTAAGGAGAGAGGAATTTAGGGGGATACCAAAATCCCTAGCGATATGCGTACCCCCTTAACTTAATTATATATAGAAATCATGAGAAATAACAAGACGTAAAACAAAAAGGAACAGGACGTAGATTAAAAGCATTCAAACGCCGAAAGGGCTGCAAACGTTAACAAGAACTGAGAGTAAAAAAATACACACGACACCTCCAACAATCATCATACTCATCAGAGACATTGTAGTAGGACGGGATACCCATATCACTAGGGAGTCCCCTAGGGATTTCGGTATCCCCTGATCCCCAATATATCTCTCTCTCCTGACGTTTTAATATGTCTTGTCCTTATGATATTAGATAATGTATAATGTATCATTATGTCTTGTCCTTACCACGTTTTCAACGTTCGAGATTTTTTTTCTTCATCTTTGTGCCTAAGCTGTTCGTTGTACTCTTGGGACGATGATCAAATACCTATAAATCACTATGTGCAGGAGTAAAGGTCATTACGTTATCCCAATAAACTACGTCTTCTTTGTTTACACATACCTGTTTTATTTGTCACTTAACTATATTGTTAATAACGATACAAATAAAAGGGATTAGTTCACATGGAATAAATGAGCATTTAATAAAAAAAAGCCCAAAATCTTTGGTCTAAGACTCGAGAGGTCAATTTCCACAGCCTGGTGATTGCATTCATATCGAGTTTCTATTGCGTGACAGTCCTTTGTCGGTTTCTTGATCAAGCATGTTCGCATGTGAAATTTTCATCCACCGAGCAAATTAGAATCTCTTACAATCGTTTTTTATGTTTGAAATATTAACCTGCCTTGAAAAGTTTATCGATAAGCACCATGTGCGTGCTAGTATAAGGGATTCCGGCGCGTTATTCGGCTTTAAGAATAATTGCGCGGACTTGAATCAAACCGACAAACGGTTTGTTTTCCTTTGCCAATATCTGCAAAGACGCTAATATTGTTTGCTAAGGACGATTAAATTTATGAACAAAGCTTTGTGATAAAGCAAAATGGTTTTTGAGTGGAATTGTTGTTTGCTTCACTTGCCCCAGTCTGCTGCATTCAACGCTGTTAGGGATCTTGGCATCCCCTGGCATCCCCTGAGGGGATGCCAAGATCACTAGGGATCTTGGGACGGGGGTGCCTAAAATTGGGGGATGCCAAGATCACTGCGACACCGAATCCAGCGACTTGCCGTTTTCTCAGTTCTTCGATAATGATAAAATTGACGCTTTTCTTAACATTCAAATTTCGGTTGGTGGCTGTCAGGGCTGTTCCAAAGCGAACTTGTCTGAAGATTTTGACCTTTCATAAAAGTCTGAACTACAGAAGAACAGCACCAATCATGAAATCGTAGTTAAATATGAATTACTCGCTAGCGAAGGATAAACTAAACTGAAAGGGACGGTTCTGCCCTGAAGGAGCCTGGGAATAGCTTGCCTCGCCCGTGGCTCGCATTCCAAGGCACACGAACTTCAGAGAGAAAAAAAGAACACTTAAATTGTTTTACAGTGTAACATGACAACGTCTGATGCACAGATTAGAATACCAGGGTTCTGAGTCTATTGTTGGCTTCGGAAATGCCGAATGTGTATACCACTCATATTAAAATCACTAGATAATATTTACTAATCTTGGCGACAATATGGACTAAGTAAAAATCAGTGCTTTTTATTGTGTCCATCGAGTAATATTATAATTCCTTTAATACTGGCCAGATTTGAAATAACAGTTGAGAAGAGAGATTGAAAAATACGCCGCTTACAGGTCAGCTGGCTTCCGTGCCTTTCCTGTGAAATTGCAAGAATTATTCTAATTTGTGTTTTCCCTGAGGCCTACTTTGAAGCTAATTAAGTGTGTACTACATAATAAAGAAGGATGTGTTATTGCTTCTTAGATATTTGAAAAATTCCTGTCGGTAGAAAAATAAAAGATGCTGTGAGCCTATATCAAAAATGACTTACTTAAAATGAACCTTATAAATGTCAAAGAAAGTGTTTTTGATATTGATTCAAAAATGCCGGAAACGTCTCGAAAAACAGCTTTTGTTCATTTTTGCACAATACGTGAATTCCTATCGCTAATTACAAACCGAGCTACGCGAATAACTATATTATCTCAATTTCTTCATATTTACCTTAAGTCTTTGTTTCCGGAATACTGACATCATAAAAGTGCATTTGCTTAAGCAATCATTCTCATCAGCAAAATCAAAAGAAATTACGCAGAGTCTAATATAATTAAGTGTAAAAGTGAAAATATTTGTACTTTCGACAGTTTTTATGACAATACAGTGTTAACGAGGCCTTGACTGGTTTACAAATCACTTCAACGGCTGCGAAGTTTCGGCTGTCTCTTCCCGGAATCCAACAACATTTCAAGAATTACATGGAAAAATCTTCTAGCTAAGGTAATTACGAATTTTTTTACTTCTATTCAGTCAGTTATTAGAGTAACTGGAATTTATACAAATGAAAAACGCTTCGGTACCTCCTATTTGTTAAGTCGATCTCTCGTACTTTATATGTTGCACTTAAAGGGCTTCACTACAATTATACAAACTTATCAAAACTTGATTTAAAATGGTTTACTTAAGACTCGAGTACTGGACACGCAAGAGAGATGAATTTTTAAAAACATTATATCGTTTAAAAATTACACGAGCATTGCAAGAACTTGAAAGGGCGTATGCTTTTAATCATAGTTTCAGGTCGCTAATTTTCACCTCTTGTTGAGAATTTTATGGGCGAAAAATTTTTTTAGCGTCAGAGTGTGAAGTCAAATTGTTCCAAGTGCTAACCTTCGCAACGCTATGTTTGTATTTTGTCTCTTAAAATGTCGATTTTCATAGCATCCATAGTCTTCCAATATAAAGTGTTTTTTTTTTAACTTTCGGGTGGTTTCCGTCCAAGAAATTCTTGTTTCCCGATCTACTTAGAGATTTTCCCAGCGAAAATAAAACTAAGATCAAAACAGAAAACATGCAGAAAAAAAATCATGAGAAAATTAGCGAAGCTTATTGTAATAACTCCACACACTGTCTACATGCAACGAATATGCAAAATACAATGCAATTCACACTTCTAACGCACTGATTTTTTTGCATAAATCACAATCACAGCTTAATCTCAATATCTGTCTTGGCGAGAAAACCAAAGATCAAACGGAGTAGCTACAAGATCTGCTTGATTAAAAACGCATGCCAATAGGATTGAGGAGCTATTAAAAAGCTACGGTTGATTTATTTCCCAATTAAATCGAACTTCTCGTTTAGTTAATGATCCGTTATTAACTACCGTAACAAACTTTGATAAGGTAAAAAATACTAAACAAGATGACCTTTCAAGCGCTTACACTTTGGCAAAAGTGAAGAAAAGTGTTATTATACACGTATGTTTGTTTTTGCCAAAAGCTAATAAAGTGGCCGTAACTGTTGTCACTGAACGTTTGAAGACTGTCAGCTAAAATCGTGCCATTCAGCTCGCTATTTTTTTTCTGAAGCCTTTCAAAAATTTAGATATACCTCTATCGAACAAAACATGATGCAAGTCCAGAAAGATATGCGACGGTTTTCAATCAGGGGCGCCAGAAAGAGTACTTGCTCGGATATCAGACCCTCTAGGTATAACACCATTTCCTGCATTTTTGATAAATTAGATAAGGAGACGCCTTTTAAACTTTGAACAAACAAACGTTATAAAATAACGCACTTTATGTTTTTCGAGGCGAACTATAATACTAATGCGTGGAAAACAGCAAGCATGAAAGCACACATGAAATCTGCCAAGTTCTAAAACGACTTTCGGCTTAGCCACGCCTGCTTAACAGTGCTTTTCTATTTAGCCGATTTGGAAAAAAAATAAGAACCTGCTTGCATTTTACCGGCACTTTTGACTAACAGTTCGGTTACATACCCACCTTCTCTGTTTGTTTGTATTTTATCTTATCTTGAATATTTTTTTTATTTTTTTAAATGAAAATTTATTACTAATTTCGCTGGTGTCCCTGCAAGGTTTTTGTTTGTTAGATTTTAGCAAAACAGCAGGAGAGCTCTTTTCAGTCTTGTTATGACAAATTTACCATTTTACCATGTATTTCTTCCTGCTTAGTTTTTCAAGCAACCACTCTAAATTGATCAGCGTTTTGCTTCAAGTTTATTAAGTCAAGAATCCAAAAAGTAACTGGTAAGCTAACCGTTTAACAAACGAAAACAGTTATGGCTGTTTTGTCAAATTACTCTTCGAAAAAGCTGTATTGAAAACAATAGGAAAACACATTTAATAGGTTCGTGCAGGAATGTAATGAGGAGTCCACAATTTTTTAGCATCGTGATGTTCAAATATATTTAGAGATCACAGAAATCGGTCATCACTGACAAATTTGTAATTAATATAATATCTCAGAAATGACAATCTCGGTCTTTTGAGGTTAATTACTGACATCGACCCCGAAGGGGGGTACTCCTTGGAATTTTTGGTGGGGGTGTGCCGCTCGCATCTCCAAATCCAGACCCAATTTCAGACCAAAAAATGCCATTTTCCACACCCGTTTTCAGACCTGACCTTATGCATCAGTGCTGAACGATAGTCAATGTAACAAAGATGAATAGGTAAAATTTAGCTGGAATGATATATTTTATCTATTTCTCTTTCTCTCTCACCAGTTACTCGCCCCGGTTGCTGGGAAGAAAAATAAATTTATAAGCTTTTGTGAACGTTCCCCCGATAACCATACCCAATTTCAGACCAAAATGCTCAAAACCTATACCCGTTTTAAGACCAAAACGACTGAAAAACCATACCCTTTGGGGCGGCCCATACCTATATACCTGATATAGGGGAGTACCCCCCCCCCCCGGGCATTGACCTAACTACAGCTCTTATTTTACATCTCTACAGGATGTCGACGCGCAATTTGTTTCTTCTGAGAAATCTCTCCCGCCGAGAAGTACGTGGGATCTTAGGTTGGGTCACGCAAACAAGATCCCTTGCCTCAAAGCCCCAAGTTGCTGAAAATCATTCCTATTTTACGCCTATTCCTCCCGAAGACATAGCATTACAATTTAAACATCGCTTGGCTGGGAGGAAATATTTGCCCGGCTCCCAAGGAAAAGGCTTCCCAGAGTTCCTTGCATCCGCTCGACAGGGGTTTCCATACGCCTTGCGCGCCGACTCTGTTAGTCATGTGAGCGTTGAGAAATGGGCTCAGCTCTGCCGCGAACAGCTCGACAAGGCTCTCCCGGAATACAACGCGGTCCTTTTTCGCAATTTACCCTTGTTTGAAGCGGGAGATTTTGCAAAGTTCACGTCCAGACTTGGGTACAAACCAACGACGTACGAAGGTGGAACCGGAAATAGATACCTGGCCGAAGGAGAAACGGAAGTGTATTTATCTACGAGTGATCCCCCGGATTTCAACATTGAGCTGCATAATGAGATGGCCTGTTCGCCAGTCCATCCTAAGAAGGTGATGTTTTAGTAGATGCACGAAATATCATTCGAGTTATAGTTTTTATTATTTTAAAGTTTACACTCACTCACTCTTCCTCGTCGTGCCATAGGCAAAATACTAGGGTACCAACGGATCAACCTAGGAATGTCGTGTTTTTGTTTTAACTGCTCTTTTTAAACTTTGCTGATAGATAAATTAAATTAAATTCGTCGAACATGCGCGAGAAAGCTTAAAACATACAGTAAAAAACCTGTACATGTGAGTAGGAACCTAATTTTTAAGAACCTGCTAGGCCTAATATTGCTAGTTAGACACCCTCTTTCTAAGAACCTTAGCCTAAATTTCGGAAATGTGTTCTTAATCTCAAAAATCGATTAAAAATGTTTGCTTTTAGAGAAATAAGGTAAGTCGACATTCTGGATCCTTTTGGAGACTCCTAGAAGTTTTATCACTCCAGATGCAATGTAAATGCCAATGTTGAAAATCATAAAATATTATTATTGATACAGTCACAAAAATATAAATAAAATAGTATGCAAATTTCACATAAGAAAAAGGCTGAACACCACTAAAAACTATATTAACAACAATGTAAATTTTTCTTCGGAACTGAAGAACAAATTAAGAACTTAAATAGCCTAAATTTGTACCAGTTACCATTTATGTAAGAACCTGCTTAGGCTAACTTGAGAAAATGCAGGTTCTTACTCGCGGGTTTTTTCTGTATATCAATTTTTCAGCCATGTAATAGGAGCCCTTATTGGCCTAGTGGCGCTTATTAGAATAGAAGCAAACAAGTGCATAAAGCGCTTGTCAGTAAAGGGGTGCTTATTTATAATTAGAAGAAGGGCGCCAAATCCCGGGGGGCGCCAAATCGAATCTATGGTAATAACTCCATGTTCTTCTTCATAATGTTGTTGTGTGTTTCCTTTTTACAGATAATGTTCTTTTGCCTGACTGAACCAAATGAAGAATGGGGAGGTGTTACTCCACTGGTCAGAAATAGCGAAGTTTTCGCTCAACTTGATCCTGAGGTTGTAAAGAAACTCGAGGAAAGACAGATTCGTTACACGCGGTATTTACCTGACGAGAAAAACAAACCTTATGCATCCTGGCAACAGTCGTTCATGACCAACGACCGAAAGGTATGGCAGTGCTCTATGGCTTCGCTTTTAACCCGCAATCAGCCTCATTTTTTTTCGGTGCGCTCTTGTTTACTTTGTAGGTTCGCGTGCCTCGATATGTAAGGAATTCGGGGCTCAATAGGCCGTTTTCAAAAATACTAAATACTCTTTGTTGTCCCTCCAAAATTTTGCATAAGCATTGTTTTGCTGTCGATATACTGAATGATTTTTTATCGTTTTGTAGAAAGTAGAAGAGTTCTTACAACGACAGAAATTCAATTATGAATGGGAGACGGACACCGGAAATCTTTATTACTGGTACACACTTCCGCCGTTAGCGACTCATCCAATCACAGGTCGCAAAATTTGGTTCACGCAACCAAACGTACATCACAACACATACTACAAGGAATCACCCATGTTTGATGGCGTTACACTTCCGGACCACATGTACCCAACGCACACACAGTACGGCGACGGAAGTGAGATCGACCCGGAAGTGATTGAGCACATCCGGGCAACCGGCTGGCGGAATGCAGTTGGATTTCCTTGGCGGAAACGAGATGTGTTGGTAATGGACAACTTAGCTGTTCAACATGGCCGACTGAGCTTTAAAGGAGACAGGCTGATTTTGGCGTACTTGACGGCTGAATAAGTTCAGTGTTTAGCTGCATGTGAGACTTGTAAATACGAACATTTGATGACTCGGAATATAATGACAATCAGTGTTTAATTTCTTGGCAAAAACACACTCACACAGCATGTTGACACGATAAGTGCCAATTTTCCCAGGGAGGGGGAGGAGGTACCAATTTTTTAATGCAGTCCAATCTGGGCGTGGCTCAAGCTTTATTGTCTCAAGAAATACCAAAATCCGTAATTACAGCGAGACAACGAGCATCCTCACCCCTTCCACTTGGGAGTATCTGCAGGTCAATTTTGATTTGTTGTTCCACTATATTGTAAGTCGAAGAAATAGTTGAATTTTCCAGAGTTCAACTAACTTTTGGCCGAGGAGATCAATCGTTGACTCTAGGTACTAGGTTTTAGTTCGGCTCAGTGCGGCAATCTAGTACTTAGTAGCGGCAGTGCCGTGACCCAGGTCGGCAACCGCTGTGCACGACAATTAGATTGCGTTCACAGTTTGCTTTGCACTACGCCCTCTTCCTCGTGCGTCTTTGCTTTAGCTCGTGAAGCTGAAAAATGAAATGTGTTTGCATGTTGTACATAATTTGCATTTTCGTTTTTGCGAGTGCTTTTTCTCCAGTCAATTTGGTCGCCTTTACGAATCGCGCATGTAAGAAATGTCCTGCTGTTTTCAGAGTACTCGGAAACACATATTCGTCAAAAGATGTACATATTTTAAAGAAAAAAACATTAAATCGAATTCAAAGTTTTAACCAAGCTTTTGTATGACCAAATACACAGCCAATTTATCGCCAACAATTCTAGCATTTCTTTGTGACTACAGTGTATGTGCAACTAACTAACTAAGCTGGCCGGCGAACGATCGAACAATTCTGTCCGCATCTTTTATAATGAGCGCCACGATATTTTCCAATATGCCTACAGGTTTCAGGAAGTAAAGGCTCCTACGAAAGTAGACGTTTGTAGTTCCATGGAGGCGAGTAATTGTAACTCAGTAGTATAATTAAGCGTACAAAGAACTCAGGCTAGATAACTGCGAGAGGAACTGTAAGATAGTCTAAGATAACGCTTCCTATTTTTTGCAATAAATTTGTAATTTCACCCGCTTCTGTTATGGTAACTTTAATACTCCAACATCACTCTAGAACTTGTGGTTTTACTTATACCATACATAAATCCTGAACATATAAACCCCGCGCTTATTGTTCAAAGCTGCTTTCTTGGGAATATAAAATGACTTACTCCTTTACTCAGTTGTTCTGCATTTCCTAGCCTGTTGAAATTCCTCAAACTGAAGAATAACGAATACTTCAGTCCGCCCTTTTAGATAGTCTTTAGATAGTCTTTTCCCCGAGTTTCTATCACAATATCTCTTGTTTAAAACTTACAGCTTACAATTTTAACTTGAGCTAGTTTGGCCCAGTTACATGAAAAACCACGTACGAAATATCTTTACTCTTTTATGATCCCTAAGATGAAAATGTTAATTCTCCTTACTTATCAACATACCTTCCTTCAATGCTAGTTCCGAGAATTTCCTGTTACATCAACTGACAACGTAACACTCCTAACTGACGATTCTGTGTATTCTCCTCACCTGTCTTGATATTTTACTGGAGAAAATAGATTTTGATTGCTTTTGAGAATTCACAGGTTGATATGAAAATTGTTTACCTCCAAAGAGGTTTTTCAAGCAGGTGGAATTACCCTGATATAAATCAGCGTCTGTAAACAACGCGAACACACTGTTTGTGAAGAGTGAAGCTGAAACAATTTAACTGTAGTTGCTATTATCTTTTTTGATTCGATCAATTCAATTCAAGTCAATTCAAGAGCCCAAGAAAGAAAAGGTAAGGAATTTATTAAGTCGCAACTCTAAATAATGACGATAAAATCTGTAAAACACATGTCTCTTTAAAAAAATATTTAAAACCTGTACAGGTAATTTCAACGAAATTACATTTGCTCTTCATGTTTTAGTCTAGTCAAGACAAAATAAAATCGTATTTTTTTTGGTCTCGTTTAGCTTTAGCCGAATTATTTTTTTTTCGCGTCTCTTATACTTTCGCCTCTGCCGTCCGTCTGCCTTTTCACTTTATTTCTGTATATTTAATCTGCTTCTCCTTTACAGACTTGAACGCTTTGTCAGGGTTTTTCCCAATTTATACTGGAGAAGAATTATTCTCCTCTGATAGATAGATCGCCTCTAGTAAAATTGCGTTTTGTTAAAAGAGCTTTCGTTTTTTAGATTTATCATAGACAGTTTTCCTCTTTGACAAGGAACTCAATAAGGTTTGTTGTGAGTAAATCAGTACTATTCAGATATCGAGAATTCATGAATGAAACAAATATTGTTTTCTCAGAGGCGACACTATTTAACAATCTTACTGCCGCACTTGCATGGGTCATTATTTTGACTATGAAGTTTTCTCGCCCAATTCTTTAGAATTACTCGAAAGAAATCGACTTTCATGGATGCCATGGCTACTTTAACATCAACAAATACGACAGCACCTCACAGGTAAGACTGGGGGCGGGGCTGGGAGGGTACTCCTATATATGAGCTATATATATATATATGGTATGTGTCGCGGGATAGGGTATGGTTTTTGAGTTTTTCAGTAATTAAAAAAGGCATCCTTTCAGTTTACCCTTTTTGGCATTGCTAGCCCGGTGCTAGTCGTTTTGGGTATGAAAAAAGGCCAGCTACGATTTTCGAGAAGGCAACAGCGGTTCATAAACTCGGGTAATAATATTTCGTTCCCTAAAATTTTCTGAAGTTTGAAAGTCCAGCTAGCGTATCCGAAAAGATACACTTTTCTTAGCGTTTAAGAATAAGGCTTTAAATCACACAAAAAGGACACTTATAACGTAAAAACGGTGTTCCAACACCTATAGTAAAATTTTCTCGTTGGGTGCCCCTGGATCCTTAGGTAGGGTTCCATTAAATCGCATCAGCTAAAATTAAAATGCGTAAATGTCCAGATAACGAAAAAGATATGGTCTGATGAAAGCAACCACACGTTTAAACCTTCCATGTTTCAAAAAAAAAAAAAATAAAAACGACCCGTTCATACAATTCTAAGTTAGCGTTTTTCCTGAAATATAGGGTGCCATTTTTTGGTTTGAACCTTAAAAAGTGTATCAATTTTTGATTTTTTATCCTAAAATAATGGTCAGAATAGTATATCTGTTTCAACAGCATCCTTTACAGTGATTTTGTGGAACCCCTTACGTGAAATAGTTTTTGATAATTTCCCACACAATAGATTTTCACTTTTTGAGAAAATATTATCATAGGCTTAGTCCCGGGGCTTGGAATCGACGGCTAGGAGTATTGATACTCCCCCTGGATGGGATGCAAGTCCCTCATAGGTTGTCCCCACCCCTCCCCCCCCCCCCCCCCCAGGTTGCCCCAACAATTCTTGAACAATTCGCCAGTAACAACTCATACCGGGTGGAGGGACCGATGTGAGTTTTAAAAGGGTCTTGCTCTAGAATACAACACTGACTAAGGTTGGTAGGGCTCGAACCCGGACCGCTTGCTCCGGAGTCCAACGTACTATAACAATAGGCCACATACGGTAGAAATAAAGGACCATTATGTTAACATTTTGAAATTCCAGGTCTGCTCTTCCGTCTGCGTATAATAATTGGTCTCCGTGGGCCTGGGACTGGTGGCTCGATCGAGAACAAGGTGACGTCATCAAAGCGGAACAGACAGCGCAGGAAAAAAGAAGCAAGACCGCTGACAATAAGCAGGCTTCCATGAACGAATCGACAAAGAAGACATAAGATGCTGCTTTTTTTATCACAGAACGAAATGTTTTATTTGAAATGAAATGTTTGTAAATGTTTTATTCATGTCCATTCGCAAGAGGGAACCAGGCTAGGCGTTAGGGACGGACCATTATTTTTTTGGAGGAAGGGAGGGGGGCAAGTATGAAAATATTCAAAAAAATTGTTTGCAGGGCCTAGGAAGACAAAATAAATTGTTTGCAAACACGATATGTATAACAAAAATAGTTTGAATTTCGAAAAAAAATGTTTGCAAAGGGTGCATAAACTAAAAAAAAGTTTACAGAGGCAAATTTCTCATACCCCCCTCCAAGAAAATAATGGTCCGTCCCATATTCACTGGGTTTCGTGCCTGCCAGTGACTGGGTACTAGTATTTTAACAGTTTGTTTAGATATTGATAATGCCCACCGATTGAAGGTGGAAATAAAATCCTTGACCTTCACTGAGGTAAAAAACTCGCGAATAACGTGATTTCAGCTACAACTTTAACCTTCAGAAATATGACGAGGCTACACACATGAAATTTATAAGTCTGCGTAGCAGGCGCCTTGTAGTTTTTGAGCGCGCATCTGGGAAATGCAAAGTTGCGAGACGTCGACGCCTTCACTCTTTTGCTGCCGTCTTGCGTTTACCAAATGCGTGCCCAAAAAACTACACAGGTGCCTGCTACGCAGGCGAGGAATTTAGGCAAAATTAAAACCAAGCCAGTACAGCGGTTTCACCATTTTCTTGTGTAGTTAGCAGGGGTACAACCATGTGCTTTAGCTTGACTCGCTCGCTTCGTTTCCCTCGTTTCTTCCCTCTTTCCCCTCCCTCCCTCTATCCTTCTATCCCTTCCCTCCCCTCCCTCTATCCCTTCTTCCCACATTCTTCGGCAAGTATTCATTCCACGCACTGGATTCTCAGGACAGGTGCCAGGAGGTGGGCTGTGGCTCTGTTGCCATGGTGACCTACTTGCTGCTGAGGAGTTTGTTGCCACCCTCTACCGTACCTTACGGCCTCTTCCCTCTAATACGCTAAGGGACGGACCATTATTTTTCTGAGGGGGGGGGGGGGTATGAAAAATATTGCAAAATTGTTTGCACGCAGGGCCTAAAAAGACAAAAAAAAATGCTTGCAAACACGATATGTAGAAAATAATAGTTTGGATTTCGAAAAAAAAAAAGGTTTGAAGAGGTGCATAAATTTAAAAAAAAAAAAATTTCAGAGGAAAATTTTTCATATCCCCCTCCAGGAAAATAGTGGTCCGTCCCTAATTGGCTTAGAGTTTTACCTCCACGATACTCGAACGATATGGTTTCCAGTAAAGATTGGCGAGTTGTTATCCGCAGAACTTGGATACGATATCTCGTTTACTAATACTTCACTCCTTACATTTCAAGGAGAGCTATCATACTGAATCACGCGTCACTCTGGTGACTGACGTTTGTGGTTTCTCCAATATTACCCCTTCATTGTTGCGTATTTTCGCGAGTCTTTAATATTTTTACGACTAGAGAGAAATCGCGAAAATAAGGACATAAAAGGTGCCGCAAAAATTAAAGGCGCTAATTTTAATTACTTAAAATAGAAACAAGCAAACGGTCGGTAGTTTTCGGGACAGTTTTTCTAGAACGAGCGGTGTAAAATCATAAACGAGTGCGGCTAAATAAACTTGCTTGATTGAGGTCATTGAGAGTTTTATGTTGCTTTAGTGCGGTATTCATTTCATGGTAACTACAGCAATGACGATCATTTCGGGAATTTAATGGCAATTGGGTCGAATTTTCCTTATAAATCGCGAAAATTAAATCTTGCGAAATTAGGTACCCGCGAAAATAAATAAGAAGTAATTAGTTTTGTTCCACTGTCACGCAATCTGCAAGTATATGACACAGACGTGACTGCGTACAACCTTGAGATATTGCAATACTTGGGGGTACAGAGAAATGTTTATATAGCTTGACCTTTAGCTAAATTACGTAGTCGCAATATTCGATATTCAAAGACGGAGCAAGTCGTAACTCTGTGTCTTAATCGAGATACAAGTTGAACAATGCGTTCATTCTCAGCCTCTTTGGCTTCTGTTCTTGGTTTTACATTGATCGCCACAGGTAGGTCGCCATATTAATCTAATGACACTGAATAGAGGTACGGAAGACTATTAATTATACTTAGCCAATTTCGGAAGTATATCGGGTGCGTTTAATCGCTGTTGTTTAAACAGGACTAAGGTATTCTTTGCCGTCTACTGGCACCAAAAATTCAAGAATTGTCTGAGAAAAAAACATAATAGTACTGATCTAACTTCTAACTCTCCAGTAAATAGTTTCAATAGCAAACAAGTCGTGATTATGGATACGAAGCAATTTATAAATGAACATGTCTTTTCTTGTTTCAATGTCTTGTTACACCCACCTAAAATATCCGATTCCCATTGGCCACGTTCCGCTCTCACTCACGTGAAGCGCTTCTCCAAAAACCCGACACTGACACAGATCAAGGTTACACATGAAAACAATTCTGCTTACTCGCGAACACGCTGGGCCTATACGCGGTTTTATACGGCGCTGATAAAGCGTACGCGTGGCGAGCGCGTAGAGCGCGTGAGAAGCACACACGCAAAAGAGTTTTGCGCGTGGGGAAACACGAGAAATACCCAAATTTAAAATATTACTCTATTCTCTGACGTACTTCATGCATGAACAAATATCGTAGTTTTACAACATTTTGCTAGCCAGGATGAGCTTTTTTGACAGATCAAGATGCACTCATACAATGGCCACAAACATGCACACACATTCCTTCACGCATACGCGTACCGCGATCCTAACTTTGACAGTTTGGTGGGTAAACAAAGTCACACTATGTCATAAAACTCATAAATAACATTATGGAAAACGTAATCGTATTATAAACTAGTGGTACCTATCGGTAGAAATGCCAACGAGTACAATGGGAGAGAAGAAGGGAGGATAATTGTAAATGTTTGGCTGAAAGTACGCTTTATGATTTTGGTTCGATCAATAAACATTTCGCGTTTTCTTTGAAAACCTTGAATGTTTCTGGAATAAAATGCGATTTTGTGAAGGCTATAAATAAAATGAGAAAGGAGTTCTACATGATACCAAAGTAGTGAAGATTTAGTGAGAAAGTTTGTAAAATCCATGTTATTTGAGAGTTTTCAAGCCACTGTTGTTCGATGCCGCTATTTTGGAAGTGGCTATGAGCCACTGAACTCGGAAAATAAATTACGAACAAAAAGCAAACATTTACAAAATTTGTCAAAACAAATCAATTCAAACTTCCCACACTGCAGTAAAATCCACTCAACACATAAGTATCCAAAAAATTTGAGGTTTTAAAAGGTAAATCCCTGATCGGACAAGTTGCGTGGCCAAAGATGGAACAAGTTTATTTTATTATACTACCACCGTTCCGAGAATAATTCATCACGCACAATGCGTGACGTTTCTAATGTCACGTTGTTTTGTTGCAGCTTTTTGGAAAATTAAACGCCCGGTTGCCCGAGAAAAAAACGCCGGACAATCCAGGAAAAACATGAAGTATAAGCCATTTATTTTCTAAATTCGAGAAACGAAAAAAAAAACTCTAAATAGCTCTCTTCTGATCCATAAAATCACCACGAAACCAAATCCGTGTTGTTTTCTTAGCCAGACCTAACTTAATTACGCATGCAAATTTGTATGACTTCGAAATTTTCGAAGCTTTGGCAATTTTGAAGCTTTGTAATGCATTTCTTTCATTTATCTTAAATGAAATTAAATTCTAAACAAAGTTTTATTCAAGTTTCTTTCGTATTTCAATGTCTAGTTCGGTAATTTTGGCTTTTACAATCGAACAGATTTGAAATCTCTTTGTTATCTGAGACGCATCTGGTCTGGGAATTTTAGCCAATGCATCATGCACGCGCTGAACAAATTAGTAGCGCGCTGATTGGGCAAACTACAACAAAGTGTGCACGTGCTGAACAGATTCTGCTGAACAGATTGGCTAAAAACATCAGACATTGTGTCGTCACGATCTACCTTACATTAGATTACGGGGGTGCTTACCATTTGTAAGAATCAAAGATCTCTTAGAGATATCGACTTTTTTTGCATGAAGTTAGTATGAGTAGAAGGTTTATCCTGGGCATTGTTGTTCGAACATATCATGGAAGAATTCAAACGTCTTTCAGTTCAAGCATTTTTTTATTTTCGCGGAGTAAATGCTGTATTTGTCAGTCGCGACGGCTGGGTGCTTTGCGACTCATATACTTTGGCTTGGTTAAAAAAGGTAAACTTTGACGTTTGCCTTCAACATGTTTAATCGAAATAGTTGTTTCCTTTCGAGTTAGAAAGATTTCTACTCGGCTTAATGCAGAAAAATAACGCCTGATCGCAGGTTAGGTTACGCACGACAGAGTTACCTTTTGTCTCGTCACGCTATCTTAACCCGACATTGAAAAGTAAATTTTCGTTTGGATATTACCAAAAGCCGCTTCTCCTCGTTATTCTTTACCTTACGGCTACACATCCCATTTCTAACGACTACATTTCCAGCAAAACAGTTGCTGTTTATTTTTCTAATGGCGATGCATTAACTGCTGAACGGAAGAAACGTTTAACGTTTACTGCTTCCACCGGAAGTAATTTCACAACAGGCCACAAAAACGCTTATAAATATCACTTAACACATTTAATGATGTTGCAATTAGCGAAGCGCACTAATGACGTCACAGAATTTGACCCCCGGTGTGAGTCAAAATTCGGACAAACAAACCGCTCTGTAAGAGCAATGTATGGTTGGCGGGCACTTTGGAGGCATATTTAGCGATTGCTTCACAAAACCATGGCCAGATTGGCTCGGAATTCGGAAAGCCTTACCTGTGCAACGTAGAAAGCTCAAATCGTGGTTTGAAACAAAAGGTTTGTCAAACAGAGCGATTATTCAATAAATGTGTAAAATGTTTTACTCTCAGTTATTGAATGGATTATAAAGGCCCGATTTGCTGCCGGGATTTGCTGAAAGAAAACATTTATTGTTATGAGAAATGCAAAACGTTTACACTGTTCTTAGTGGCACATTTTGCAACACAACAGAGCTAACCTCAGATTTATGCCACCACAAAATTACACAAAGAAACGCTCGTCCGATCGGTCCCCTTGCCTGACCCGAATATTTAAAGAGGTCAATTTCGTTACACAATTGTCGCGGCAGATATAACCTGCGATCAGGCTTTCTTTTTTTCGCGGCGGAGGGCGCCTGATCGCAGGTTACGGCAGATACTATTTAATATACACTGTTCGAGCTCTGCAGCTGTAGCTTCAGTCTGTAATAGTAATGAGGATAAATAATAGCTTTATTTAAATCAAACCCGCCGTCAATTCCATTAGAAAGGCGTTTGAATAGCATAATATTTTCGCCCTCTATCTATCATGTGTCGAAACAGATCGGATGGCCGGCGATCAGTGCCGTCAAATTCGGAAAGAATTCTGAACTTCTTGCAACCGACGATCTTTCCGGTGCCTAAATGAAGCAAACATACAAGTGCTATCCTTCGCAATTATATAATTCGATAGTAATTCGCTATCCGCCGTGGAAATCAAGGTGTCATTACCGGATCTTCGACTAATAAATTCAATTTTGGGCCATTTTTTGGATACCTTCAATCTGTTTTTCACTTACTAAAGCAAAAATGTTTGAAATCTATCATTTTTCGAGCCTTTCGAGAATCTCGGCCTCAAATTGTGCCTTTCTCGCCCTTTTTTTCTTGTCAAGAATGCGTCCCCTCCATACAAAGCCTTTGCCAAAACTAAAATTGTTGTCCGACTCACGCAGGGGGGTATCATGTGGCGAAATCTATTTTTAGTAATAGTGCGCTTTGCTAGATGATGTTGCAATTCTAAATTGTGCAACTCAGCAGAAATAATCAATTGTCACGGAATGAGTTCCCTTTGGTTAACTATTAGCAACGTTTTAGTATGTTCGTGCGGGTAATGTTTGACCTCCTGACCTCTTTCAGTGCTTTGGCTAAATTAAAGGCACGGCGCCGCACAGTAAAATCTTTAGAAAAGCAGTCACTTTAGAAACACACAAGTGTTGTTTGCGTTAGTCACGGAGTGAACGTGACATGAATTTCCTTTACCACATCATCTTTTGCTTTTTAAAACCACATGCCTAGCCGGAAAAATGCCTGCTTACGCATGCAAATATTTATTTTGTTCCGAATGTTCAATAAAATAACCCAAACCAGTTCTTTTAAAAGAAAGCCAAATCACGCCAAAATAAAGAGTAGACTATAAAGGCTATCCCATTGTGTTTCTCCGTTTAGCGTCTTCCGACAAGCTTTTGGTAATTCCCCTGGCGCGATGACGTGTATCCCGTGCTTTGACACATTCTTGCTGAGCTTGCAACTTACGTTTCGATAACGTTTCGATTCTCAAAATACCGTAAACTTAAAACAAAAATTGGGATATCCAGAAAATAAGTCGTTGTTTTGCAATATTTAACACGTTCCGGGTAAATTGTACGACTTGTACTCGCTCCGAGCCAAACGCTTGAGTAACACAACAATAAATATTTCACACAAACAGAGCGCAGAGTATTCAAACTGAAAATAGGTGAATGATTATTTATAGCTACAAGCGAGAGATCGCGTGACATGGGTCTGACGTAGTGGTAGTTTTAAATAGCTTGGACATGTCCAAGCGGTCTTTCAGTGTTTTCGCTATGTGATTTTAGGTTAAATTAATATTAGCGCCTAAAGACTTGTACTAGTAAAAATTGCGTTCTTAATCGTTTTAAACTTCGCTGCCTTCGAGCGCTGAACCCCTTACATTCTTAATTGGTTATGTGACGCAAGATTTGGGCTACTCACGTTTTTGATTCTTATATAATGTTTGTAAATTTGACAAGTCACGTTTTTTCTACAAGAACGGAAGTGCTGAAGCACAACTATGGAGTGACACTTTACAAGTCACGCGCTTAGATCACCCACAGCGGAAAGTATTCCCTTGAGAAATTAAAACAGTCCCTTGAGAGTTAACAAGAATGCAATCCCTTCCGGTTCAGATTTTAGCCCAGTAAACGCTATTCTCCTTCTTTTTGCTTGTAAACAAGCAAACAAAGTCGAAAAAATCCGGTTGGTGCGACCGTTGCATAATGGTAAGCGATTTTCCGAATATGCCGACCAACCGGATGAGATTTCGCTTACCATTATTCTACCAGGCGTTCCATCCCGCTCACTCGATCAAGCGCCAAATTCAGTGTTGTTTTCTGTCGATATAGCTGAATATTTTGAGGTAGAAAACAAACTTTTCGACGAATAAGATGGGCTGATGCTGTTTACTGCCGTCAGCTGTTCCATGAGACGCGATTTAAACAGAATACAAGGTTATTTAGAGGTAACTGTTCCCACCTACGCACCGAGTGAATTTCGCAGTCGAGTGAAAATTGGCACGGCCGAGCTAGATCCTGTCCCGAGAAAAAATATGAACACATGAACAATTCCAACGTGGAATACCAGAGGCAGGCAGCTTTTATCTCCTGTTATAAAAAAAGTGCTGACATTTCTATGGTCGAGGTGAACATACACGTTCTAAAACCGCGCGAAAGTGCTAAAAAGGGCCTGGAAACGGAAGATTCGTTCAAATGGTAAGGAAATTTCCGATGTTCCGTTCCGAACGGAAAAAGTGGAGTACCTCTAGAGGTAGTCCACAATTTCCGAATGGAATTTCCGGAAAATGACCTTACCATTTGACTTCAAACCGAAATTTCCGGATTTTTTGGCTAAATGGTAAGCACCCCGGGTGTACAAAAAATTTCCGGAAATTCCGGGCGGAATGTAAATGGAACACGACTTTTCGGTTCGTTCCACTGGAAAGTTCCCGAAAAAAACGGACAACCTGAAAAGGTAGTCCCGTTTTCCCGGTGGAAACTTCCCAATGGAAATTCGTGTTCCATTTACAGATTTCTCGTCTTTCTCACCAGTCCCAAGCCTTTTTCACAGCCGGGTCTCACGGCTCCTCAACTAAAATGGCGGGTCAGTCTTATGTATAAATAAAGTTCTTCATGGTTGAGTTTTCAGGGTGTAAACGATTGCTCTACTCAAGTATTTGCATCAGTTCTACAAAATATACTGCATCACGATAAATGGTAGGTAAAATTTGTGCCTGAAGCCAAGCTTTCTTTGGGCAAAGCAAGTATATTAAATTCATCGATCGAATATGCTGACAAAAAACATTCAAAATAGCGTTACTATTGTGGCACAGGTAGCGTCTCATGAAAGTTGCAGCCGCGGCAAGGATACTTTTCCCCATAATCTTTTGAATTTATCAGATTTTCCTTGTCAACTACGAACTTTATGATTTCATTCATCACGGCATTTGAGTATAAACATCTTTCGCGGACGATTCGAGGGAGCAACAGAAACTGAACAGAGAGGAGCCTGTGAACGAATGAGACCCGTCTAAATGGAACGCACTCTTCCCAACGGAAATTCCCAACGGAAATTTTCCGAAATTTTTTTGTAAATGGTAAACACCCTACACATTACTTACATTACCTTTTCATTTTGGAGCGTTTGTGAGATTTTTTTCGCACATACAAATCTTCTCGCGGCTCTATGATCTGCCGCCTCGTCAGGCCTTCTGGTCTTCCAGAAGGCCTGACTCGTTGGCAATTACACAAAATGCCTGTGAAAAAATTCGTACCCTGGTCTGTCCCTCCCCCCTCCCCCAAATTAAGCCTGCTGCATGTCCTCTCCGTCTCTTTTAGCTTCAGCTCAGTTTTTTGATGTTTTACACTATTTATAAAATGGGATGTGAGAAATGTAGGAACTAATCAAAACCAAAATCAGCAATATAAATAATAATAGAGTGAAGAAAAAATACATGGCATGCGGGGCTGATACAACTCAAAAAGGGCACATTCAATTACTAGAAAAATAAGTGATTTTAAAAAAGAAAAAAGGCAATCACTGTCAGAGAAGTGAAGCACGGAACGAACGAACGCAAAAATGGAATGAAAATATTATTTTAGTACAAGGTAAACAGAGATTATCCAGTATCCTATTATATCTTTATTTTAGTGCCCTATGGGGTCTTCACCCTAACAAGAGACGACATTTAATGAAAACTTTCGTTACACGCTTAACTTCTCTGGAACCTCTATTTTCATTCGCCCGTTGTAAAAACTACCTCCACTGTTTCCTAAGGCTAGGGGTATTGTTATGACTTGTTATCAATTTCTTTAAGAAACAATGAAGTAACTCGTTCCGGAAAGTAGTGGCCCAACCTCGTTCCCAGGGTCTCTCTCTTTCCCCGCACCCCCTGGGTGGGGAGGGGAGAGGCCCCTGGGAACGAGGTTGGTAGTGGGCGACCTAAACTGCAATCAGGCGTCCTTTTTTTCGTGGCGCAAAAAAAAAAGAACGACTGATCGCAGATTATGGGCGACTCCCAAGACTTGATTGGCACGTTTCATTGCCGCCTTCTTGTTTTGCTCATCAACTCATCTTTCTTGTTTTTTCCAGTTTCTTTCAGAGTCGCTGAAGCCGCGCACGCTACAAATGATCAAGAAACTCTGGTTTACGTCTTTGGGTCTGAAGGTGTTTACATTATAGAACCAAAGAGCAAAAAGATTGTGTCAAAGATCACTGCCGCCGATGGTATTTGTACCAAGTCAAACAATCGGTTTTCCAGGTAATCTTTGGGGCAACTTGCGTATTGCACGTGTTTTGCATGCGTATTTCCTGCGAATTGCAAGCCTATTGCACGTGTTATTGCACGCGTTTTGTACGCGTACTGCACACGTTATTGCACGTGTCTTGCACGCGTACTGCACGCTTACTGCATTGCAGCGTCACCATGACTTGCCCACTGGGATCTCTTATTTGGAGGGGGGAGGGGAAGGAGGGGGGTTGTCGTGATATCAAGTTCATTTTTGAGGGGTACCAAAAGAGACCCTTTTCTTGATGAGTAAGGGACAAAATATATTTATTGACATCTTGTTTCTATTTATTTGCGACTTTAAAACATACCTTATGTAGCAACTGTGAACATTTAAAATGAAACAAGCAACACCAAAACGCGATTGTCATCCTCTATAAAACTACATGAGTTACATCCCTGGCTGACAGCGCCGTAAATAGATTACTCCCTCTCAGGGGGGGGGGGTAGTTACCCGCCGGGAGGGGATATTTACTGCATATATAGTCTGCAGAAATGACGTTTTATCTCTAATATTTTCATCTAAACATATTTTTATAGGGATAAATGTTCCTTCGGAGGCGAGATAGCAGTTAAAGATGAGCTCGTCTTCTTCAGCGACATGCCTGGGAACAGAGTTCATGTAATCGATGTGCACGAACAAAAGGTAAGCTCTTCACGAAGGAAGACACAAGGCTAGTAAAATAAACAAGTCCACGGGCTTTTAGCAGCATTGCACTGAGTAAAGTCGCTCTGGTTTGAAAAAACTTGATTCTGGCACAGAAACAGTACACAATAAAACCATTAAAAATTGATATATTATATTTTTTAAATTAGAGCAGTTTTCAATCGAGTGTCGAAAGTAACCCCGAACTGCTTTAGTTTTGCTTTACTATACCCTATGAATTATTTGAAGAAAAACGAAGACCCTGCCAACCACTTACTCATCTCAACGAATCAGATGCTTATTTGTTTCTGCCTCTTTACCAAAAGCACAGTGTCCAAGTTTTTACTCTTCCCAAGTTCCCTTGCGGCTCCAAGAATTCCAGCCCGCAAAATACCCCGAAAGTTCCTGCGTAGAAGAAGCACGGCCTGGGTACGAGGCAGTATTAACTTCTATTTCTTCTTCGTTCATTGTGTTTGGTACGTTCACTGTAACAGGCTCTCGAAACAAAAAAGGTCTTTATTACGCCATAGCTGATTAGCAAACCTACCGGTACTACATTCCACCCTTAGTGCTTATAATAGTTAATTTCAAACTAGCTTGGCCTGGCATAAACTATTCGAAGGGAGTGTGCAACAATAATATTCGTGTCCCGGTTTCCAAGGTTACTGAGACAATTGCCACAGAGGGATATCCAGTTGATCTGTACTACCTGCCCTGGCTGGAGGAGGTCTGGGTTCACACATGGACCAACTCTACCTTTGACGTCATCAGTACCGCGGGGGACCTGAAAAAGACTCACAAGGCTATCAAGGCGCATGTGCAACCAGGTGAGCACTCCAAAGAGATCTGAGTACGAATCCCCCCCCCCCCCCCGCCCCGTTAATCCAGAAGCGAGTTTAAACAAGTAGCCTGCGTAGTTTTTTTTAGCGCACGTTTTATAAGGACGAAAGATCGCATTTTTACTATTTTTCCTTGCGTGGCAGTCTCGCGCGTTTCGCAATTCCCAAACGCGCACTCGAAACTTCAAAGGCGCCCGCTGCGCAGGCTAGAAGAAGTGATACTAAGCAACAAAAATCCTAATGCGTCACGCTAGAATGCGCAAGCTTTTGATTGGATAAACTAAGAATCGGAAATCAAAGCTGTGAATGAGTTAAAGATAAGAGAAACACTTAAATTAAGTGACACACCCGGACACAAACCCGCGGATTACCCACGACCTGCCAGTACCTTTCGCACGGAAACACGGCACAGCCATACAATGTTAGTGGGGATGCAATCTCGTTACTAGAGCCTGCGTCCCCCTTGACCAGTGGTCGGAAACGCAGGAAGTCCTAGCTAGGCTTTTGTACATTATGCTAGCATTTTTTCGAGCATTTTAATAGTGAGGCAAAAGCATTGAGCATTATTCGAGCATTTTAGTGAGGCAAAAGCATTGAGTATTATTCGAGCATTTTAGTGGCATATTCCCGGGAAATTTATTTTTTTCCGAGAAAATTAAAAATAAATTAATTTTTTTTAGAGAAAATGAAGACTAAAACTCAAAATTCAGCAACAAATAACTTTCTAGAGATAGTCACCTACTTTCTTAACTTAGCTTCGTAGATGATTTCGTGGATTATGTTTTTTTTTTGGCTGTATTTATGAGCTTGTATACGTTGTTGTTGTTACTAACAACACTTGAACGTTTTTGTAAGTGTTAACAGTTAACACCATGTTAAAACTTTGAAATTAATTAAAAAAATGTTTGTATAATGAGCATTATCCGAGCATTTTAGTGACTTTTATGGGGGAGACCGAGCATTTTAGTGGGAAAAATGGAGCATTAAGGTGGAGCATTTTAGTGGGGAAACAAAAGCATAATGTACAAAAGCCTCCTAGCTTCGGTTTGATTCTGCGCGTGCGCCGGAGATGGTGGATGAAATTATCAAGTCTTCAACAGCCATTCAGATTTGGCGGGCTTTCAGACTAGCCCAGAGGTTTCGATTCTTGGTGCCGACAAAAGAATCGCGGCCTATGGGGACGAGATTTATGGGGGAAGAAACAAGAACACGAGGCTATTTTCTATATTTTGCATTGAGTTTAAAGGGGGTCTGACCTTCTGCAAGAAACGGTTATGCTCTGATAAGAACCCGTACGATATGATTGCTTGACGCTGATACAATACATAACACGTACAATTTTCACGTTTAGGCTGGACACATGGTTACATGTTCGCTAACAAGAAAGTGAAAGATGGCAAAGTTGGCTACGTGACTCACATGTTTAACCCAGGCCTCCATCAACTAGACCTATCATCGAAAACTTACAAAGGCTTTGTAAACGTTTCAAGCTACGGCTGTACGGGAACTTTTTATTTCGCTTACAGCTCTGTGAACGAACACGCGTTCTTTGATTGCCGTGGTCAAAACGCAGTGTTAGAGCTAGATGTCACAAAGGATCAGATTGTCCGAAAGTGGAATTTTACAGGTGTACCGTACACCTCTCCTGACGGTCGCTTCATCGTGTCAATTTACAAATCCATCAACGAATCCATAAACGTGCTGCTGGCCAGCAAAGTGTATGTCCTTGTCGTTTCTGATAAGGTGAGCGCTCCAGTTCTAAAATCCCCAATTGATATCCCTGGAGGTGTCAGCGATTTGGTGTTCGACCCGAAAAACAGCGCGGTTGCTTACATCAGCCTCATTTACAGCGACAAGATTGCGGTGTTGGATCTCAAACTCCTTCAAGTCACCTACATCAAGGGCGTCGGAACTGTGTTGTTCAAGCCTGGCATGCATGCCGTCAGCCGTCCTCTTATTATGGCAGGGTCTTGGATTGTAACACCAGCCACAGCTACCAACTCAGTTGCCATAATCGACGCCGCCACACGTGAGTTGCATGGCATGGTGTCAGACGTCCCCGGTGGCAGGGGCTTGGTCGCAGTGCATCCAAAAGCCCTCTCTCCACCTTCAGCCGCCCCAGGAAACCACTATCATTCAAGGGAGATGTTGGTCTTAACCTTGCTGTCTGCTCTGTGTGTGATCGCTGCGTAGATAACGACCTTTAGAAGTGCTTCATGATCTACAGATAGGTATAGGACTGCGATGTTTGATAAAGTAGTCTGACAATGCCATCGATGGCTGCCATTTTGAAGAAAATCGAAAATTCCCTGACCGTAGTAAGACTGATCAAATGAAAAGGAGCCATTTTACGCATTGAATTTTAGTTCTTTTGGATAAAACACCTTTTATAGTATATTATATCCGCCGGATATTTCCAGACCTTGGAACAAGTTTTTTTCTTTTTTTTTACTGACCTGTAGCAACCTCCGCTTTGCTTGATTTGAAAATCAGTTAGAAGGAGTGTAGAATTTTCTAGGTTTTCACATTGTGGGGGAACAGCCGAAATAACCCTGTGAACGAGAAAAGATACCAGGACAGTAAGGACTGGGGGAGATAACAATCCGCTTGTCACGCAATCTTACCACCAGTCACGCACAGCAAGAAGACTCCTTTGTTAGTTTATTTTTCTCGTTCACGCGTTGCTGACTGTTCCATCACAACATGAGAGATTGGAAAAGGCCTGTAGCATTTGAATCCATAACTAGACTCTGTTTGTTTGTAGTAAAGCGTGGAGTATTCGTGTAACCAAGCATAATAAACAACATTGCAGCTAAAGTTATTTTACTTCAATTTACTCTATATTCTACAATTCTATTGTAAGCCCTCTGTTCTGGTAATGAACAATCTCCAAATTCTCCGCGGATGGACCAGTTGTGGGACCTCAGTTGTGTAAAATGGTCTCGTACATTGCTTGTACGCCCATCACAACATCCATCGCTCGTGTCTTCAGCGACAACTGGGGAAACAGAGAATACACCATGTTAGCTATTATAGTGACTGCCAGACGGACAAAGGGACGAACGGACTGCCTGTCTACTTGACCGACTGCCTACCTGGCTGACTGATTGGCTAGCTGACTGACTGTCTGACTGACTGACTGACTGACTGACAGGCTAACTGTCTGACTGTCCGACTGACCGGCTAGCTGAAAGCTGACTGACTGACTGACTGACAGGCTAGCTGTCTGACTAACTGACTGACTAACTGGCTGGCTAACTGGCTAGCTGGCTGGCTGAAAGACGGCCCGACTAGTTTTCAGGTAGGCTGGCTAGATGGTTGACTGACTGGCTTGCTGGCTGGCTGCCTGCCTAACTGGCTGGCTGCCTTCCTAACTGGCTAGCTGGCTGGCTGCCTGTCTGTCTGACTGACTGACTGACTGACTACTGACCGACTGGTTTTCTGGTAGGCTGGCGGACTTTTTCCCAACCAGCTCACGATAGCTTGGGATGCAGCTGGGTCGTACGGTAATTGGTTTAAAAAATAAAAAGGTAATTTTATTGATCACAAGATACTAACCTGTACCACAGGATTACCAGGCTGCATTTTCAGCTCAGCTAGAACCCAGATGTTATTCGTGAACTTCACTGACTGATACAGCATGTCCTGGCAAAAAATAAAACAGTGCTAAACTAATTAACAACTGAAGAGAGAAATCGGCGAGATAAATAGTGAGGTGTTAGGTAAAAAAAGAAAGAAAGAAAGAAAGAAAGAAAATAGGTCTGCAATACATACATGTATCTTTAGCGAATCACAAGTTGTAAACATACAAGCCACCAGGAACGGTTTAAAGGGTTACCATACATAGGCACTATAAGAAGGCTTTGAGTGGAAACTTGCGTATGGAAAAAACAATCGTACTTAGTTTTAAGTGATTTTTCCAAGACACGAGGGCAAAATTTGAAAAAGTCTGTCCTTTGTTTTCGATTTGAGATCCATACATGGTGCATGCATAAATTATGTGAACACCTCTCATATAGCTTCAGTGCAGTAGCTGGTATGTTCATTTTGTTTGATTTTTGTTTTTAGCTCAACATTGATGTAACTATCTCTCTTGGCTACACTTGCAGTCCAGTCCAGTTCAATCTCTTAACACCAAAATCAAAGTCACTCTGGCCAACCACAAAGGACGCAAACAATCCAGCGTTCCAATAAAAACTCGAAGATACATGTAGCCGGCACGAAGCGAGAGAAAATGTGCGTGAGTGAATCGCGATTGGTTTTGGTTGATCGAGAAAGTGGCGCGAGTGTTTAAAAACCAATTACTAAACGTAGTAATGCAAAACCAAAGCAAACGCGAATTACCTTTGATGCCCAGGTGAAAACCATTTTAAAAGTAATGCTAGTGATTAAAGGGGCTATGTCACGGTATTTTAGGTAATTCTATTTATTTTCTTAAATTAGAGCTCTAAACTTTAAATTGGCAAAATCACGGCCACGTGACAAACAAGGATGGTTTTCGAGCATTGTAAATAACACTTTCATACACATTGAGATAAACTTGAAAATAGTCGGGCCGACTTTTTTCAAGTTTACCCGAACGCAATCCATTTTAATCTTCTCGAATTTTGCCCATCCATGGCCCTTTTTGGCCTTTTTGTGTTTCCTTTGAGTTCTTCTACAGTTTTAAGCCGTTATTGTGATATTTCAGTTAATTCTATGAACAGTTGGTCAGTGCCGAAATTGCCTAAAATTGCGTGACATAGCCCCTTTAAGCCTCTATGAGCCGTCTCTGCAATTACACACAGCACTAACCTGACCTTCCACAGTTCGTTTGGCGATAGTGAAGATATTGTTGGCAGAAAGTTTTTGCTGCGCACCGTCTTAAAAGAAAAAAATTAACAACAGGATTAGTTTAGCACTCGCCAACAACACCGACTAGGCTGGTCACCGGCAAAGAAAAATCTCAATACCTGACGAGAGGGACACATTGGCGATTTGATTCTGAACTTCATTCGCGGCAGGAATGTCCTTCCACGTCGCTAGAAACACTTTGCGGTCTGAATGAAAGAAAGAGAGACAGTCATAATCAGCCAACAAAGAGAACGAAGCAAATCGATGTAAGTGAGAGAACAGCAGTTACCTTTTTGTCAAAAGTAATTAGGCATCCAGGACATTTCAAAGGCCGTCCTTATAAGATATTCTTTGCGCACACAAACTAATGCCATCGAATGACATTCGTTTGTGTGTGCAAAGAATATCTTACAAGGACGTTAACTGCCTTTGAATTTTTTCCTTTCTGAGAGAAGAGGTCCAATTACCCCGTTTACCCGAAAAAGCACTGTAGTGCTTATTGAAATTTGCCACACCTTTTTTATGCGGCGCTTATTCGAGGACGGTTGATGTCACGCTCTTTTTACCGTTCGGATTCGAGTTTCTGCATCTGGGCGTAAGCCACTTTGAATAATACCCACTGTAGAGCTGCAGCGCTTCTGATAAGCGCCACAAACAAGTAAGAGAATAAGTGTTTACCCATCTGGCCCTCTTCTGAAAACAGCACGTTATAAGGGACTGAGCAACTGAAGTAGAATATATCCACGTTGTTCTTGACTGCCACTTGAAGGTTGGTTAGTGGATCCATCCTCTGTACAGGGCCAGCTGAAATCACACAAATGTAAATCCGTAAAATTCCGGTTATAAGCCCTGGGCTTATACAACTTCGTAAGGGGTTTTGGGTGGGCTTATAAGTGGAGGGGCTTATATCCGGGAGGGCTCATAAGCGGAATAAAAAACCGTTTCGAATTGAGCCTCGGGAGTGTTGATCGAAATACGTTTTGAAGTTAAAAACGCGTAATAAGCCATATTTAGCCCTGTTCAGTGCTGTCATCCGGCAGAGGGGGGCTTATATTCGGATGTATTTTTTTTGTTTCCAGGTAGATGGGCCTATTACCGGGGGCTTATAACCGCAAGTTTACGGTAGTCGATCCTCTAACAGACACTTCCATAATACAGTCAACTCTCGCCCTGCGGACACCCCGCTATTACGGACAAAATCCAGATCTCCGGCGAAATGACTCCCGATATTACGGAATTACGGACACTATCGTGGTGGTATTGTATTGACTCTCGATAAAAGCGGACACCACGAACTTCTCATATAGCATAATTACGTAAAATCGTTGTCTGTTGTTTGTTATTTGTCAAAATACACTTCAAAAGATTCCTGGAATATGGACACTAGACGACGCCCCGAGCGAGTCCGCTAGAACGAGAGTTGACTATACGTAAACCTCTGTATTACAAGCAGTTGAACTGGTCCCAGAGAATCCAGAAATCGCATCATCTCAACTTCTATGATACTCCATAATAGGGACTCTCAGCTCCGTCCCTTTGGTGTCTGTTTCTTAAAGGTTCGACCGCATTTTGTAGCAATATGGTTGGGGATGGACCATTAGAAATTGCCAGTGGGGGGGAGGGGATTGCCCCCCCCCCCAAAAAAAAAAAAAAAAATATCCTGCAAGGTAAACGTGTCAAAAAAAATTCCTGCAAGCCGAAGCGGTTATGCCAAAAAAAATTTATTTCTAATGGTCCGTCCCTTAGAGCATCTGACCAATGTTGTGGAAGGTCACATGTTCGACTTCCGTTGGGGACTCAAAAATTTTTCTTTGTGTCAAACTCAATACAGTTACTTACTGACCTATGAGTTACTATAAGGTAAGACTTGTTGTACACAAAAGGAAAACCCAACTGAATTCCCCACACTTGTCTAGAAGCATGTGATGTTGCTATGGAAACAGGGAAAGTCTCCTACAGTGAACTCTGTCTTAACAGAAACCTGGTGTTGGTTCTGTCTCTGTCAATTTTTCAGTTTTTTTTTTACTGTAAGACACAAGAACTGTACAGTTTTTTTTTATTTAATTAAACTCTCAATATGACGGACAACTCTCTAAGATGGACCTCTAAGATCGACAGTTGGGGCTGGTCCCGATAGGGTCCATTTTAGTGAAAGTCCACTGTATTCCTGGCCCAAGCCCTGTCAGCCAATCAGAATTAAGTATCTCTTCCGAGGTTATTGTATAGTAACTAAGTTGGTACGTACTTGTGTTGACAGGAAGTGAAGTTTCAGCCGATTGGTTCGCGAGTAATGGTGATGGAATGTTCAACTGTGAACCTGGTGCCAGGCCAAAACTAAAACAAAACAATAAACAAACCATTGTCATCCAAAACAGATCCAAAGATCGAGTAAGGTTATTCCACTGAAATAGAACCTGCACTGAGATTTTTGTCAAACTTTGCCTATTGAATGTTTCTGTTATAGGAACTTAAATTTTGAAAAAATGCTTGTTTAGGAGCAACAGCACCTTGTTTATAGGTATCTTTACTTAACCATACCCTACTCTAATCTACCCGTGATTTTTCAAGGGTATGGAGCTAAACTTTGGGGTTTACCAAAGTCTCTTAGGTGTGGGGCTCCACCATCAGTGTGTTGTTTTATCATAGCATAACCAGGTGGCACAACAATGCCATCGTTAACTACAATTCCTGTAGTGTGAAGCAATTACCAGTGTTCACTAACTTATGGTCAGTGCAACATGAAGTATGCCTGCCCAAGTAATACAAGGCTAATCATGATTCACACCATAACAATTTCGCTTTCTACAAATGAATCCATTGATCACCTGTTCTTGTTAAACTGAACGGCAAACGATCCCATGCCTTGCATGGCTTTGTTAGTGAATGTCATGTCCATGTAAAGTTGTCCTTGACGACGACAAAATGTCCCTACAAAACACAAGTGACTTCGCAGTTAATAGACCATAATCATATTCTCGGTATTAAACTGGAACTAGCTTGCAATGGAGACTAATGCTGGGGGATGTCATTAAAATGAGCTTCATGTCATTCGCATTTGAAAAGATTCCCCACATTAGCCTCCATTGCAAGCTAGTTCCAGTCCAATAAGGAGAATATGAATATGGTCTGTTACGGCTGATCAAGATCTAGTTTCTCTTCACAATATCAAGACAATGTCAAACTGGAAGGTGAGGAGAATAAAGAAAAACATCAACAGGAGGATTATACTGCTTTCATGCATCACAAACAATAGCAACAAGAACACAACCCAGACTGTGCAATCCAGCACACTAACTATCGGACAACTGTACTTTCCAAATTCTTAGAAATAACATAATTTTTAAAAGGAACAATATTAAGTAAGGGAATTGCTCCTTTAAGGAGGCCCTGCAAGGGTAAATTCCGACAAGGAACACGGCCCAGAAAGTGGCGACAGCACAAAAAAATAAAATCACGATAAACGACAACCCTTTTGAAAAACTTAAATTCCAACAAAGACAAGCAATTTTCCTTCAATTTAACTAACGACAGCGACATGAAGTGCGACATTTTTAAATTTAGACAAGCGACACGGGATCTGGCCCCCACCACTGGCAGGGCCTCTTTAAGGAGAACCTTAGCAGTCCGTATTGCAGAATTCAGTGCTCAGTACAACACTCAGTAGAGATAGTGACTCACTGCAGATAGAATGTGAAGTAAACCATTATTTGTAATTGCCATACCTGAAATTTCAAGGCCTTTCCCTTTAGCAGCAGTGAGCCACATCTAAAAACAGAAGCCAGAGAGAAATCACTTCACAAGTAAAATCACAGTCAATCTATTTGGCCAGGCTGAACTTAACATGTGTAGCTAAGAAGACCAGCTTATTTCCTCAACTGACAGTTCACTAGGATACTGATTGACAACATGAAAAAACTAAGAAGGGATCCTTGTTATGCTTCATTTTGAACACTGAAAGTTTGAAAGGTGCAAACTGATTATCATTTTACCACACTTCTAAGGCATGGTAACCGTGACTGCATTAGGCAACTTGCTACTAAACTGCTTTTGAGATAAAAACAATCTACAAAGTCCATTACAGTCAACTCTCTCTAACACGGACACCTTCCGGACCGGCTCCAACTATCCGTCTTAGAGAGGTGTCCGTCTTATTGGGAGTTTAGTTACAGTAAAATGACTGAAAAACGGCAGGGACGGGACCAACACAAGGTGTCCATCTTATAGAGGAGTCTTTTTTATAGAGGTGTCCGTTAAGATAGAGTCGACTGTATAATAACTAAACAAGAAAGACCTGTCAGACCTGCTTAGGTGCGCAGTACATCCCTCCTGGAATACCAGGTCCTCCTGATAAGCTGAAAAGATCACCCAGTCCTCCCATGGGACCTACAGGCTGAGCAGGACCTGGGCCCCCTCCACCAAGCTGAAAAAGTTGAAGGAGTGACATTGAAAAAAATAAGTAATTTATAATCTTATTATCCATTGTAGTCTGTGAGCGGAAAAATACAATGTTTGAGTATTGTTTGTTTTCAAGCTTTCACTGTTGAAAAACAAAGAAAATCAAACATAGAAAATAAGAATGTTTTGCCTAGTTAATGCTTTAAATAGTTCATTGGCCACAACTGTAATACCTGCTCTTGTGTTCAATGTCCGTAACATCACAACAACAAATAAGTGTTTAATTGTAAAATTTTACAACCTGCAGAAAGCTTTCACCCACCTGCGTGGTTTTGAAAGTAATTAATGTTTCAGAGCTACACAACAACAACATAATTATCACTGTTCCATAAAGTACAATAGTTTGAATTTTCTACAAAACAATAAATAATTAGATTCAGTTTTGTGATATCTGGAATAATGTTGAGGCAAGTGTTATCAGCCTCAGCCTTACCCTGACCTAAATTATTCTGGATATCACAAAAGAAAAACCCCTCCAAAAACATTGCCATTGAGTTAAATGTAATCCTTTACCTGTAAACCACTGAGGTCTTCTCCCAGGAGATCCATGACGCCACCACCTGTTGCTGTAGAAAGCAACACAAATGTCTGTTAACATTACAGTTAAAGCTCTCGTAAGGGGACACCCTCGGGACGAGAAAAAAGTGTCCGTAACTGGAGCTGGCCGCTTACGAGAATGGTTCTCGCACGCGATCAGTAGAGGTGTGGGGGAGAGATGGCCGCTTGAGCTTGTCAAGCTAACAGTAATCGGAGGGATGTGGGTGACGACAAAACAAACACTGAAATATAGAACGTAAAGTCATTGTGACGAACGGCGATGTGAAGTTGATTGATAAAAACAAGAGAGGTTTTTTATTGGATTTTCTTTAGGTTGTCCGCTTACAGGAGCTTAAAAACAAAGAAAGTGTTCACAATCCGTGAAAGTGTCTGCGGCCACTAACGGGAATGTCCGCTTACCAGAATGTAAAAATACAGAGTTTGTATGGAAGTTAAAACGGGGTTTCTAACAAGGCGGCCGTAAGTAGAACTCCTACTGTATTTGCAAAAAAGATTTGGACGCTTATTTTTCGGACACTTGAGTTTTTATCTCATTTCGGACAAAAATTTCGGACACTTTGCTGAAACATAGCTTCTAACCAGGTGTATTTTTTGTTTCAGGTAGATGGGCCTATAACCATAGGAGCTTATAAGCAGGGGGGGGGGGGGGCTTATAACAGAATGTTTTCGGTATCCCAATACATGGAAGTGTCCTTTTTACAAAAATGTCCCCACTCTTTTAAATGCCTATTCCAACATGTGCTCATTCCAAAATAATATAAATGTGCAAATTCTGCTCTGAAAATATTAGTGTCTACCGTGCTAAATCAAATTATTACCACATACCTGCTGGTTGAACAGGGGGAGGAGCAGGCTGAGCGGGTCCCATGTCCATCAACAGATCACCTAGAAGGGAATCAGCTGCTGGCTGGGGTGGGGCGTGGGCTGTCACAGGAGCCACAACCGGGGCTGCGACTGGTGCTGCCACTGGTTGAGAAGCCGGGGCAGCTTCCTCAGTCTCTGCACCTAAATAAGATGTGCACAGTCAATGAATCCTTAAGGTGATTCCCTAGTATTGCATTGCGCATCCTTACTGCACAGAATTTTACACGTAATTAGCGCGCAGACAAAAACAAAATGGCGACTTTTTTCTATGCAGCATGGCTCGCGAGAGGGATAAATCATTGTTTTCTCGTAAACAAATACAGTGACCTATCATTTTCGATCAAATTCTTTCTGTAAAATGAATACAGATCAATTTCTATGTCAGAATAATACATAATCAACGAAAACATGTACTTTGCCAGTACTCGAAAAGGAATTATTAAGGAATTATGTGGTAAATACAAAGTCATCCTGCTCCTAAACGAATAAGGTGACCCCCCTTTTTATTTCATAATTTAACTTTCCTAAAGGGAAACAACCAACCGGAAAGGTTTGTACCAATTACACCTTCCTGTTTGTATCAAGTATGAGTATGTAAAGACACATGTTTATATTCCCTTCTGTCTTTTTTACACACAACAATGTACCCTGTACCTGGGGAAGGCTCAGCTCTCGGCGGCAGTGTGAACCTCCTTGCTGCTGTGCGTCCCTCTACAAATGAACTGGGTGGCTTGTGGTAGACAGACGCCAGTGTGGAGATGTTACAGATCAGCTCATCTAGCAGGGTGGGCTCCAGAAGGTCTGTTTCTTCCGAAATCAAAGGTTTTTCAGCCAGCACCACTTCCTGATAAGTCAAACAGAAATAACTTACAGTCAACTCTCGTTATAGCGGACACGCTCGGTGCGTCGTTTAGAGTCCGTTATAGCGAGAGTGCGTAATAGCAGGAGTCATTTCCAGTCAAACCTCTTTTGCCGGGAATCTGAATTTTGTCCGTTATAGCGAGTGTACGCAAGGCGAGAGTTGGCTGTATTATGCTACGGATTTCAGGAGTTGACCTTGTGCTCGCAAGTGCTTGCACCTACACTGTATGTTAAGAGGTTGGTTTCATTCACCATAATGATAACCCATTGCCTAAAGTCACTGTGCAAAAATAATAATCAAGAATGTCATGCCCTTATCCAGCAAAAATAGCCCTTAATATTTTGCAAAAATGGATTGAAAATGGATGGGTTTGGATTTAGCTGTACAAAGGGGTCACCACCTTCAGATAGCCAATATTTTTTGGGGGGTAGCCAGATATAATGTTTAGCATTGCTTAACACTGCTGCTGTGAATCCCAAACATTTGTGACAACCCATGAACTGGGAAGCTCGATATTAGAGAGATTGATGGTTGCTGCCAAAGCCGTCAGGCCCATGGAAAATAAGGCTGTTTGTTCACTCGCGTACCAGTGAGAATAGTAAATTAATACATTGTACATAAATATACCAGCACAAACTAAAGCAGCTTGAAAGTTTGATCATCACACCTTTGCAGCGACAGGGTCAGTTGAAAGCAATCGCCAGTAGATGTACCCCCTGTCTCTCAGATCTGGATTGTCACTATCCTGCGTCGCTAGACTTAAAACCTGTTGAACCAGCTCTTGTGTGTCTGTTGGACGCTTCAAGAACAGCTTCACAATGGATGTTAGCAGCTGTAGCTGAACCTAAATTGAAGCAGCACAGAAATGTTCTTAGTAATCACTACACCTGCCTGTTATGTAGTTAGCAAATAAAACAGTCAAAGCTAAGTACGATTTGAATTTGACATCACAGTAATCTAGAAAATAAGCTGCAGGCAAGTTTTCTTTTCTATTTCTCAAGGGTGTGCTGTCCAATAACATGTTTGAAATAGTCAATTGCACAGTTTCCTATGTTTTATGTTACCCTCATTAAATGAAAAACCTTTTTTCACTGCTATATTGCACAATTCAACTACAAGGCCAGACAGGGTAGGCGGGAAAACTATTAAAAAACTTCATGAAAATTACAGTGTTCTTGGAATAGAAAATGGAAAATAGAAAATGGCCTGCAGATATGATAACATTGTTAGTCTTTGACAAATGAAAATCTATGCGATCTTCACAACCTGGGAAAGTTAGGTGGAATGCAAAGCATATCATCCATCTTACACTTTTAGCAAAAGGTGTACCTGAGAATTCTCATCTTGGAACCCCTCCAGGAAAGACTCCAACAGTTCTGCTGCATTGTCGATTCGTTCAGCATATTCACCAATGATCCAAATCATTGATGCTCTGACAATAAACAAAAATATTATTTTACTAAGTAGCTCCAGAGTTTAAAACGTTAAACAGTACCATTTTCAACGATGATTGTCAAGAGTTACTGTTCTGTTATGAAACAAAAACCTAGTAACCATATGTCCTTCAACACTTAATTTACTCTCACCTTGCTTCTGGTTCATCTAATGAATCCAGATTTTCACACAGTGTAGAGATGATGCTCTCATACTTGTTTGGGTACTTCCTGAAGATATCCTAAACAAAAAAAATACCTTTGTTTAACAAATTCAACTTAGTGGTCTCTCATGTGGACGTAAACCTAGAGTGACAAGTTTCCATCCAGAAAACCCTGAGAATTGTTCTGAATGCTGTAAAGATTCCAAAACTAGATGCAGCTTTTTTGAATCTTCCAACAAATTCCTGATTTTGAGGAATCACTAACATCATGCACGATTTAAGGATCCTCTGCAGTTACAGTAGTGAATAATCTAATTGTTTATTGGGTATACAAGGCCATATTCTCCCAGAGGAGAACTAAGGATTCAGATGATTATTAGGTATACAGTGTAGTCTTTGCGGATATACAGTATGGTGATATAGCTTGTGTTGTTGTTGTTGTTGTGGACCACCAGTAGAAACAAGCTTCTTACCTTGATCACCACAATAGCTTCTTGCACCACATAGTTCACTTTGGTCTGAATCAAGTCCAGGAGAGTGCTTACACAGCGTTCAGCGGATTGCTAGTGAAAGAAGACAACATCATAACATAGCTAGCAGAGCCGCTTAATCGAATTCAGTAAACATGAGCGTACACAAAATCAAATAGAGCACGCTGGTGGTGTGAGCAAATCGCTTTGCCAGAAAACTTTTTTCTCACATGCAAAACTTGGTCGAGTCATTGACAGTAGTTGCAATATTCCTGCCTGGACTACTGTAAGCTCTGAGTGGATAATACCATTTTTCAATGTACATCAGACAACATTAGTTTGGAAAACTAGGGAACGCTCCACTTACCTCAACTTTAATGGCACAACGTCCAATAGCACGCACTGATTTTCTCACAAAATCAACATCAACTTCAGTAGCATACCTAGCATTGTAGAATTTTAATCCATTATAAAAGCCATTAAATAATAAATCAACTGCCTGCTGCCTGCCTGTTTGATATGTGAGCAGGCTTTTAGCCAGGATTTAAAAAGTGGGAGTCCAAAATGTTTTATAAGGCCTGACTGTGTCCCCATAGGAGGGCCTGAGAAGTATGCAAGGTGTTTTTCTGCAGTTATGAGTGCAAAGGTATCTAAAGATTTCCAAATTTGATGAAGCAATCCTCTGTATACAGTTATTCATATTAATTAACTTTCTCTGAAAAGTGGCCGTCCATAGGACTCCTGGACTCCCACCTGGCTAATGGCCTACTTGTGAGTAACAAACTGTTGCCTTCAGATCTCGATTCAATTGGAATTTAGCTGTATTCGATTTTGGGGTGGGAGGAAAACCAGACAACCCAGAGAGAAACACTCCGAGCAGGGAAAAAAATCGCATCTTCAAGTTCTAAAGAGATATGCAAAATACATGTAACTTCTTACTCTTTCAACTCTGCCAGCACTTGAGCAATGTTCTGTTGATTTGCCAGTCTGATCATGATATCCAGCTTCTCAAGTTTCACATAAATCGGATCATTATACTTGACAAAGAACACTTTCATCTCATTCTTCAGAATGTCAGCCCTATAAGGATCAAACAACATCAATCAACAGTGAATATCTATATATAATTATCCACTATACAGTCGAACCCCTTCAATACGCCAATGGGACAGGGAAGGCTTTTTGTATTTTAGAGGTGTTTGTATTACAGAGATGGGTTTAAATGAATTTTGGTCTCAAACAGTAATGAAAAACATTGTTTAGATGTGCTCATCAGAACCAATATTGAAAGACAAATCGATAATGAGAATTGCATTAATTTTAACCTTAACAGTGTTATAACACTTCCATGTTTCTATTTAACAATTAGACTACGAGCCCGAGTTTTCTATGAGTAAATAGTCAACGAGACGCAGCTGAGTTGACTATCGCTCATAGAAAACGAGGGCGAGTAGTCTAATTGTTTTAGTAGAAACTCTTAAGGATTGCAGTCCAAAATCTACAATATTGTGCACTTTGAAGGCAAAAATCAAGAAAATTTACCGCTTAAAGAGCTACGCGCGCGCGACTGTTTTCTATCGGCGAATAGAAATCAGTGGGAGAACCAATCAGATTCACGGATTTCCAATAGAACACAGCTGAGTTTCTACTAATTGGGGTTATAGTACATTCTTGTAGAGTGTTTCCCAAATATCTTTACAATACATGAATATTACATGTACAAAACATACCTCTTTTGTACAATCAAGTTTATGTTCCTTAGAGCAACATACTGAACTTCTGGTTCACTTGACAACAAGGTCACTAAAAAATAATACATTGCAAGGTACAGTGTACTGTTAACAGCACGTGAGTTTTTCAAATTATTAACAAGCCAAAGCCATAAGGTTTGCTACATTCCAAATGTTCTCAAATAACTGAAGTCTTTTACAACAGTATGGCATGTCCCTTCGGCTTCTTTAGATACATGTACATGTACTTTGTGATATAACTGTAGACTTAACCTATCCAAACCATCTAAACCTGGTTTATGTCTGTTTATGTCCAAAAAACCATAGAAAATCAGTGTGTGCACAGAACTCATGCTGTCTTATAATAAAGAGCACTATGATTTTACTAATACAGCTGTAGTATCTTCTTGATCAAAGTCCTTTCTCTGGCATTATAAAGGTTTCACTCACCAAGTGGAGGTGATAGCTTCTTGATGAGATTTTGAACATACGGTGAAGATGGAGTCATAATTTCCATGTACTTCATAAGAACCTGAAATTTCAGAGAATATTTTTATTTATGTACTTTGCAGTTTAAATAACACTGATCATGCAGTCTCTATCACAATGGACACAGGATGCAAAGAAAAAAGTCTCATAAGCATAATGATTATGATGCTTTACTTGCCCATTAGGCAAGTGAAGCATTAAGTCCTGGCCCATCAGGCAAGTAAAGGATTAAGTCCACAAGCCCAACTGCAAAATCCACCAGCCCCAGGCTAGCAGACACTAACTTCTTTGCTCGCTATGTACATGAAACATTTTTGTAATTGGTCAAGATACAAGGATTTAGAGCATGCCATGTACGGCTCATCCTCTTCCCCAGGGCCACGCGTATTTTTTTAAAATGACATGACGTAGTGGCCCTGGTAACGGTAAAAAATATGATTTTTTTGATTGGCTGATAAAAACTGCATGCGTAATTAGGTAAAAAAACGAAACGCTTCTACGCAATTTTGGCTATACTTCCGGTCATCGAAACAATTGAAGATGCAGCGGAAAGTTTGAAAATGTTACCGGAAAAAGACCCAATAACACTGGGAGTTTGTTGGAATAACGTATTCACGAAGCAGACCTTCGTTTATGAACGAATGACAAGTACATCTCTTGCAAGGTGTAACTCAGTTGTACTTTTTATTGCATTAAAAATATTGCTAACATTTGCACCATCAACTTAGCTTATACAAGATATACACACTAAATGGAGTTCATGAATACATGAAGACTTAGAAATTCAATGTGATATTTCTTACCGCTGCTCAATAGAATGATACCTCGTCGATCAGCGGCTTTTTTGGTTCTGAATTTTCTACAATACCTCCGCATGGCCATAAATAAATTTCACAGTATCATCAACCGTCGGAATGTTATCAGCTGATGATATCCACGACTCCATGTACACTATAACTCCAATTCCTCTGGATTCTAACTTTTCTATCTGCCGTCAGATAATATTGCGTGTAGAGACGACACAACATCATCAACACATCTATCAGCCATGCAATTCAATGAGTTCCAAACGAATCGAATTGTGTAAGTTAAAATATCAACAACTTGAATTGCCAAAACCAGCTTTCAAAATTCGCTTTCTTCTCGTCTCAGTCAGCCCCAGCCTTCCCCTTTCTTTTACTGAGCAGGCGCAGACGAACATTTATGCAGAGGGCATGCGCTACCGGATGTCGTGGATTTTACGACATCCGGTAGTCAGTGTTACCAGAGCCCTTCGTTTCGCCGACCACGTGACCAAAAGAAACGGAGGCTCTGGGAACGAGAATGTGTACGGCTGGAAATTAAAGATACTGAATATTTGATTGCATTCCACATATAGAGTAGATAATGAAGACACAAGACTTTTTTTCAAGGTATACCACTTCAAAGCATTGTAAAATTACAGGGAAAGAGCCCTGGGAGGAACAATAAGTGTATTTGTTAGGGCATACATCAAGGAGATGAAAACAAAGTAAAACAACAATACACTGATTAAAAACCACTGATCAACAATCCCTTCTAGTCTCAGGGGTTGTCCTGACACACGACCAAATTCTCCCAACCAACACTGTAAGACATTATTTTGCTCAAACAAGGAAGGCGAATTTACATTTAACTGTACATGTACCTGACTAGTACTGTAAGCTTACCTTAACAGCTGAGAGAACGACAGCGGCATTGGCATGAGATAACCTGGGAGTGACTCGTTCACAGATACTAATAAATATCAAATGAAGAGAAAGAAAGTTGTAACTGAGAACCTTACACATCACTAAATGCAGATACAGTGCAAATCTAAAATGGTGGAACAGGGACAAGATTTTTAAAAGAGCAGCTACTAAGTGTTGTAAAACCAAAACCAAATGATCAATATTTGAACAACTTGTTGTATAAGTCATTAGTAACAATAGGAAAAACACCACATGTAAGACAATGAAAGAAAAAATCTTTTCTACAGAACGTGATGTATAAATTTAGGTTTCCATTCTGAATAAACATGTGCTTACAAAGTATTGCACTCTACAATTGGTTCAGAGTCGTCGCCTTGTGACTTGACCCCCTCCCTGGTCCCTTGATCCCTACTTATAAAAGTTCAGTACCTCTGAGCCTCTCGATCATCTTTGGGGGTGTACTGTGCCAGGGAATCAAGAATAAAGATCTGTCCCCACCTACAAAACAACAAAACAAAGCAAAATTTGATTTGAAACTGACTTCAAACTTCCTTCCGTCTGTGACTGACACCAAAATCAAGAACAATAGTAAGTACTACTCACTCGGTGCATTCATTGAGTGCTGTCAGTAGTTTGTTTATTGTTTGTGAGTTGATTTCCATCATGGCAGCAGCAGTTGGGGATACATCACCAATCTCAGACAGTGCAGCCACAGCATTTGCTACAACCTGAACAACAACAAACAAACAAAAACAACAAAACATAAACAACAACTGACTTGCCAACCTTGTTAAAAGAGAAAAATGGACAGACACAAAGGTTTATTTGGCATGCAAGAACATCTACTCAAAACCGATTAATTAGCCATGTTCAAAACGAGCAGGGGACTGGGTACGAATATTCAATATCGATTGCACTGAAAAACTGGGCCGGTCATCTTAAAGAGCATCAAAAAATTAGTAACTCAACCAAATTTAAGAGTTATTGGTTTAAACGCATAGGTATGGTTTACTTTTAGAAATTGCTAAAATAAGAGAGCTTAGTATGGATTGGAGGGACAGCTGTCCATCCAGCCATACTGAGCTCTCTCATTTTAACGATTTTTAAAAGAGTTCCATGCCTTTGCGTTTAAACCAATAACTCTCAAATTTGGTTGAGTTACTAATTTTTGGATGCTCTTTCAGATGACGGGCCCAGTTTTTCAGTGCAATCGATATTGAATATTCGTACCCAGTCCCCTGCTCGTTTTGAACATGGCTAATTGGTTGAATTTAATTGTTTTAAACTTACCATGGGATTAGAATCAGACAGAAGATCTTTTAAAGAGTCAAGAAAACCTTGATCTTCAACCAGTTGAGAGTTGATGTCATGGAGCTTGGCTACACAGACTGCTGCTGTCTTACGCACATAAGGATCCTCGTCCTTCAGGCACTTGCGGAGCGGCTCGCACAAGTATTCTGTGATCTTGTCAACACGGATACAGCCCATGGTTCGTACAGCTAAGGCACGAATGAGTGGGTTGGGATCTTCACAGTCCTGTGTGGTGAAACCAAAACCTTAAATTGCTTTTTGAGGAATATTGTTCACCTTTCAGTGATTAGCCCAAGGGATGGAGATATCAGGCATAATTTATGTACAGTGGGGCATTTGAATTTTCAGAACAATTTTTATCAAAATCCTGACCCTGGAGTCCACAAAAATTGGGTCAAATCAGAACACATCCCCCGCCCTTGTCATGGGCTAGTACAAAAAGCTGGAATGCCGGAATACTAAAACTCAGAATGCATAAAATATATTGTGTAATCCTTACAAATATAAAGAGCTAACCGTGAACAGGCTAACCGAAGTACATAGTAGGCTAACCAAGGTGAATAGTAGGCTAACCGCAGTGCATAGTAGGCTTACTATTCACTCCGCTTAGCTGTACTACTTATTCCAGTTGGCCTGTTTACGTTTAGCTTTTTATATTTGTAAGGTTGTGCATTCCGGGTTTAAGTATTCCGGTGTTCTGGCGTTCCAGGTTTTAGTACTAGTCCTGGTCATGTTATTGCCTCATTGTCAAAGATATGTACACACTATAACTGAGGGATGGGGGGTGGGGATGTCAATACATGTAAAATTCAAATGCCGCACATAGTGTGTAGCTGGCCTCCCACTCTGGGATTTGACGCTGATAGGTGTATTAGAATGATAAAAATAATAATCACAAGATTTAGCTTACCTGTAACAAAATAATACTAAAAGCACTGTAACAAGGGACTGGTATGTACATGCACAGTGCTTTGCATAAAATTAGGTAAGATGTAAAAATTTTTTACATAGCTATAATACCTTCACAAATGTATTAACTGCCATGATAGCCATGTCTGGCTGCGACTTAGCGTAGTTCATAAGGTACAAATACACCAACTTCTTTAACTCCAAGTTGTCAGTTTGCATACAGTTTACCACATCTGGAAACAATGAGCTGAAAACAAGAAAAAATATAACATTAAGGTAGTGGTCAAGTGTTTCCATGTTTACAATGTACATGCAAGGTAAAGGAAAAAGGTAAAGTCTGCATACAAGCCTAGTGTGCCAATCAGGCCAGAGCTGCACTAGAATCGGCTGTAATGCAAACCTTTGACCACGCCTTTCTCACCTCACATCCTTTCCAACAGTCATACTGGCAATGACTTTCTTCACTGCTTCCTTCTTGCGATCCTTTTTATCGCTGTTTAGCTCTGCCTTGAGCTCAAAGATCTCCCCTGAAAAATTAGAGTATATTGAAAACTTGCCATGGAAAGGAGGATGGGAGTAAAAGGGGGTAGAAACCACAATAAAGTGGAATGGGACTCAGGCTATGGGTAGTGCCAGAAACCCATAAGGGTTGAAACGTGTAACGCGCGCGTACAGCGTTTGAATATTCATTTTGCTAAGTACCATATTTGGAAACACAAAGAATTTGTTCGCGAATGCCTTATACACGTAATGGCACACGCAACCTCATTTTTGGTTTTGCGGTAAGTTGCTTGAATTTCGACCTAAACGCCATAAATTTCTTACAGAAACTAAAGAAATACATAAAGTGTATCGAAGCAAAGTTCTCCGGATTACTTCAAGAAGATGAAACATGAGAATTTAATCAAATTTAACTTTATTCAACCCAGCTTGTTCAAAAACAAGATTACGCCATCGAGCGTGAGCTAGCGTGCGCTGTGAATTTAATCCAAATGTTGCAATTTTGATTGGTTAAATGTTTCTCGTGATTTTCCAAATATGGTACTTAGTGCAAAACGAATGTGCAAACGCTTTGTACAATGCGAATCATAGGGAGTTACACGTTTCAAACCCTTATGGGTTTCTGGTAGTGCAAGAGAAAAGAGTGGGAAACAGGATTTCTGAGAAAGCAGGAAGTAATACAGTAGAATCCTGATTTCTTGAACCTCCAGGGGAAACAAAAATGGCTCCGAGAAAAATCAGCAGGTTCAAGAAATCGAGGGGTAAAATTACAAAGAAGTAATATCCAAAGAAGATGAAAAGAAATTGGGAGTTTTGAGAAACCCAGGGTTTCAAGGAATTGGGATTCTACTGTAGGACCAGAGCAATTAAAATCACAGCTCTCTGTGCAAGATCAGTCCACTTGCCTGACCCGTTTTGGACATCACAGATTCAGACGTTGATCGATGAAGCAACTGGGTCCCCAGATTGACAACCATTTGAACACATCGAAAAAACTAATGGAGTACACTCCTGTTTGTGCTCTTTTGATGTTTCATACACGTTACATATATATGTATCGTTTCAGTTGAAGTTTACCCGGCGTATCCAATCGAACGTTCGGTAATCAAACCCAATCGAACACCAATCGTTCGATTGGGTTCGGTAGTCGAACATAATCGAACTCACAATAAAATTTGGTCAATCGAACAAAATCGAACGTTCAATTACCGAAAAGTCGACAATCAAACCAAATTGAACGTCCGATTACCAAACAGTCGACAATCGTACTCAGTCGAACATTTGATTACCGAACTCCTGTTTGTTTATATTGTGGACATTTTGTACGGTGCACCGTCCCCCTGATTAGTCCTGCGTGATTTACTTATAAAGAGACGGACTCTGAACAAAATCGAATCGGATTGAGTTTGATTGTGTGCGATTGGTTCGAAAATCGAACTCATAGCAAAATAGATGTTCGATTTTGTTCAATTACCAAACCCAATTGAACGATTGATGTTCGATTAGGTTCGATTGATTTTTGGTTCGATTTTGTTCGATTGGATACGCCGGGAGTTTGATGTTACAAAAGTCAAATAAACACCTCTCCTATTTATTTGGTATATAAAATGGCCTACCATGAAAAAATTCACTGGATTATATTGCACTCAATAATTACTTACCTTTCTTGGTTGTGGTAAAATATTTGGAATCAGTCATGATGCCTGTAACAAAAATATAAGATTCAATCTAATGTAATTTACTTTATGATTTGTAATAAATTATGAAAGCTTTTAGATTGCACTGATTGCAGTTGAAACAAGATCGCAGATCAGTTAAAGATTCACTGAAACTTTGTTTCTATCTGGTACGTCTGTCTAGTTAGGTGCTCAATACGTCTACAACGAAAAATATGCTGCATATTAGCAAAAGGGGGTGTTAACGCAAGTTTAGTGCACGTCGGCATAACTTCGTTCCCGGCTTCATGAGGGAATGTACTATCGATATGCCGACCAGCATGAGGTTGGGACCAACAGTTAGTTTACTATTTAGTCCACCTGCACATGAAGCAAACAATTATTGCACCAGAAGGGTGGAAGAACATAAAAGTAGCTTTTTAGATTTTAAATCACGACAGCTTCATGAATTTGAACGAGAGCTTCATGAATTTGAACGCCTTCGTGGCTCATGCAAACACAAAAAAGAGATCAAAAGTTTAAATGACTGTCGATCGGCCTTATTCTCTTAAAAACAAGGCAAAACTCACCTAGATGATCCCGATGGAAACAGATTACTGTCAAGAAGTTGATCCTGAAAGACAAAAATCCAAGATGGCGTCTTCTACAGATATTGTTGCTCGGCCCAATCTCTGCTCTTCTTCTTGTTCCCTCGTCACACAACGCAACGCGTGACCAACCTCCCATCAACTGCACTTTCTTACAAACGACCAAGAAGAGGGGTGTCGAATGGTAAATGCGAGACTTTGCGAGACGGCGAGACTGATATCTTTTCTACGAGCCCGAGACGTTTTTAGCCTTGCAAAAGAAATCGAGACTGCGAGAAGGCGTCAAAGAAAAATTCGAGACGACGAGACCCCTGAAATTTGGCTAAAATGTTGCGAGACACGCAGTTTTTGAAGGACCATTCACCACCCCTAAGAAGCGCGGTTGATTTTCCTCCGAATTTCTCCATAAAGCTACGCAGTTTAGCTCTAGAAAACAAGCTAAAGAGTGTTCAGCAGTGAGTTTCTTTGAGTGTGGCGTCAAGGTGGTTAAGGGTTTATGCGAAAACAACTCGAAACTTGCCATGACTCGTAAATTACAGGACAACTCGGATTAATATTAATCGGATTAATATTAATCCTAATGATTATTATAATCCAGTAATAGATTATTATAATCCAGTTATAGATTATTATAATCCAGTAATAGATTATTATAATCTATTACTGAGGTTTGAGCCGTGCCTTAATCCATTAGGATTAATATTAATCTTATGTAAGATTAATATTAATCGGATTAATATTAATCTTAATAATAAATCTCAACAACTCAATCCTAGTCCAAAGCTTCCGAACTGAACCATATACTGGCATATACAAAACGCAAAATAGTCAACAGACTTGCGCGTGAAAGATTTCAAATCTATATTTGAATCATGTGGTGCCAACGCAACGCAACAACAAGGGAGGTAAAAAATCCTAAACAACGAGCTAAAAAGACAGAGCGCTCGATCAAAATAATGCAAGAAGCATAGCCTTTACAACACAGAGTGTCTCTCTGAAACCAACTTTCAGCTTTTTCATAGTAAAGCTGAAACAGTCTCTGGCGAAGCCGGACCAAGATAATCTTGCAACAATATTGATTAAAATACCGGGCCCGGCGTCAATAAAATGCAAGTAGTTTACATTTTCACGTAACATTTCATATCTTGTCCTTCAAGGGCGAACATTTTGAGAGCCTAAAGCATATCTTGCAAATAGAATTGAGCCAAAACAAACTGAACTCGCACAACATGTGGCAAAGTACAGATTTAGAGGTGTCATTCAACTCTACTTGTAAACGGAAACCACGCAGCGCGGACTAATGACCTCTAGACACTTCCTTGGCCACAATCTTACGGCTCTATTCAATACATAATGCCTCCAAATAAAAACAGTACCCTCAGAAAGAAGTCAGAAGCAAATAAGGTCGAAAGACCTAACTTGACATAAAACGGCAAAGGTACAAATGTCACGAACGTAGGAGTCGTGTAGGCCCGTCACCTTTACTTACAATTGACGGATGTAATAAGTGACTTATGTTCTGTCAGTCCTGTGTTGTAAGTCTGCAGTGTGTTTGTCATATACATATCTGTCAGATAGTCAAATAGACATATCTGTTATCCGAACATTCAAGGAATTTTATTGGGATTATAATAGAGATTAATATTAATCCGGATTATAATATTAATAATAATCTAATCCTTCCAATTTTTTGCCGTGCCTTAATCTATTACTGGATTATAATAATATATTACTGGATTATAATAATCTATTACTGGATTATAATAATCTATTACTGGATTATAATAATCCTATTATAATCTATTATTATTATAATCCGCGGATTAATATTAATCCGAGTTGTCCTGAAATTACCAGTCTAGCAAGGGGTCTAGCAAGACGGACCGTGATACGTCATTCCGACAAAACACGTTCGTGAAAACCGAAGGACGTGTTCTTTCGGCTCATTTTGTGCATTTTAGGATATGTCTCGTACTGTGAACTTGCCTGACAGATCAACTCTGTTGCTACTAGGCTATTGAAAAGTAAATGCTACGCAAATTAACTACTGAATCAGTTTAATGTATACAAAATATGTGATACGTGAAATGGTCTAGCGGAGGGGGACAGGGGGGCGGGAGACCGGGAGAAAAGGAGCGGGGAGCGGGAGAAGAGGGGGCGGCGGAAAATTGAGAGTAACATGAGGTACTGCTGGAGAATATGGGGCTTAATATTTTGGTAATTTATAATATATCCGGAACTCACCGATACTTATGTTTAGAAATGCACGCAATTGCAAATTTTGTTTACAGAGTACTTCATTTCCTAATGGGCTTTTAGACATTTTCATATACTTCATTTATTAAAAACTAGCCATGGTTTATTGCAATTCCTGATTTTTTATTAGTTTACAGGCAATGGTACATGAGCTCATATAACATGGACCACAAATTTGGTAGGTGTACGCGTCGGAGAAAACAGACGGGGAGCTCAAATTTTGCAATTCTTTGGGTGTTTTTAATAAAACAATTATTCCACTCTCGCTTGTTGGATATGAGAAGCTATGAGATAGCTATAGCCAACTCGGCTCTACGTGCCTCGTTGGCTATCAACCATCTCATATCCAACGCGCGCTCGTGGAATAATTGTTAAATATGATATAATTCTGTGTGTTTTGGTGTAAGTTCATTAGTGAAGACACTATGTAATGCCTATTATGAATCCGAATATGAATCTCATTAACGTGCATTTCTGGACATATCTCTCACATGTTATCTCAAGTGGTGTCTTCCCCCGGCTGCATGCCTGGCCCTTGTATTTTAAGGCGAAATTAGACGTCGATCACGGAAACACTGTTCTGTTTTTTCTTTACTAACAGATCGCAAAAATAATGGGAAGAACAACGCAGCCCGAACAAACGCCTGATGTTGTCAACGGGGGAAATTCGTTCAATAGTACCTGCTGTGAGCAGCGTGGACTCCACGAGTGCCCGTACTGCAAGTGCAAATGAAAACATTCACGACCATGTAGCATATGTGAAAGACTAAGAATCGTAGCAAAGAACCGAGAAACAGAAGCTTTAGCCTCCCCATATACAGCCGGTCGAAGCTCTCGTAAGCGGACACCCTCGGGACGCGAAAAAAGTGTCCGTAACTGGAGCTAGCCGCTTACGAGAATGGTTCTAGTAAGCGGCCACTAGAGGTGTAAGGGATATATGGCCGCTTACGGGAGCTTGTCCCGCTAACAATAACCAGACGGACGTGGATGGCGACAAAACAAGCGCTGAAACAGCTGAAATGTGGTACTGTAATTAGTGTGAAATCATTGTGACGAACGGCGATGTGAAGTTGATTGATAAAAACAAGATACAACGGTTGTTAACAGGATTTTCTTTGGGATGTCCGCTTACGGGAGCTTAAAATCAAAGAAAATTCTAAGTTGTAATCTCTGAAGGTGTCCGCGGCCGCTTACGGGAATGTCCGCTTACGAGAATGTAAAAATACAGAGTTTGTATGGGAGTTAAAACGGAGTTTCAAACAAAGCGGCCGTAAGTAGAGCTGTCCGCTTACGAGAGTGTCCGTTAAGAGAGCTTCGACTGTAATATCCTGGCAGTCGATGATTTCAAATAAGCGTGTAACATCGATGCGCATGTGCAGCTTTGATTAACAGACGATATTCACATTGGCTTATTATACAACAATGCAAACTTTATTGACATCTCCCTAAAAAAGGGCTTTTTAGGGCCTGTTTATATGGAGGAGAGTTGTCCCTGGTAGGAGGGTTACCCTCCATACCGAGCCAACCCGGGTGAGAGAGCTTTTCATACGTTTCTTTATAAATAGCTTCGAACTGTTTGTATGAGAAATTGCAAAGTTGGCTCGGGGGGCAGGGTGACCCTGGGTGGAGGGTCACTCGCTTTGAAGGCAGGGTGACCCTGGGGAGCGAGCCAACTTTTTTCCATATAAACAGTTTGGTTATTTTTGCCTCGCCTACCAGGGACAAGTTGACACATACGGAGCATGCGCAAACGCTAAAATCAGCAAAAACAAAATTGCAGATAAATTAAAATCGAAGTCGGTGGTAAATTAGTCAAAAAATGGTCTTGGTCGACGATTCAGCGTTCCTGATTTAGAAAAAGCTACCATAATAGATGTTTCAAAACAACTCTCGCCAGTCTTTTGAACCGAGAGGGCCAAGATTTGGCTCGGTCAACAGGGACAACTTTTTCATATAAACGCTCGTTTAAAGATAGCTCGGGGGAGAGGGTAACCCTATAAACAGGCTTTTTAGTGACAAAATGTTAAAATTTACAAAATTCTAAAAATTGCGTAAAATTACAATAACAATAAAATAATAAATAAAATTATATAAAACTATGGATGAAAGTGACAATTTATTGTAAAGCACATTTCAAAAGACGACCTCACATTTCATATGAAGACATGCGCGTTTTCCCTGTCCTCGTGACAAAATGTGACGAGCGTGTTGAGGTACGAGCGCCTTCTGACACGAAAAATGCACGCTCGGGTTCTTTTTGGTAAAGATCAAACAAACAAACAATAGACCCTCGCCTTCAATTAAATGTAGCTTTCATTTGAAATGTCTTATGGAAAAAAGACTGCCTCGTCCGCAGGCGTCCTCGTCCTTGGTCGTGCACGGTTCGCTTGGTGTTGTGGGACTGACGTGCACGGTTCGCTTGGCGTTCTGGGCCTGATGCGGACGGGGAAGCGGACGCGGCTCGCTCCCTAACCATCAATCCCCGCGCTCCCTGTTTTCCCGCCTTACCGCCTCAACGTCCGGCTAATCGGCGCCTGGGGACGAGGCAGGAAAAAAGAAAAAATTTCGTGCAGAGTTTTTGCACATATGCAAAGCCAGGCATATGAAAGTGAATATGTACAAAAAGCTGAAGACAACGACAATATTATAGGTACGAAAGTACAAGAAAAATATAAAAAATGATAAAAACCGAAAAAGGATGGCTTTAGTTAATTTAGAGATACGAGACTATTCTATCCGAGCATTAAATGCAAGTTCATCACAAATGTTTTTAATTTTTTTTCAAAAGAATAGGCTTCTTTTCTAAACGTTCTTAGAGTCTTTTTACTGTATGACTGTAAACGGTTTGTCATTTTAGCAATTAAGGTGGCTCACAACAGCTGACAGTTCTTGTGCTTTGATGGAGTGATACTCTACTTTTTTATAAAAGAAACTTCTAACGTGTTCTTGGCCTGCTGGTATTAGCCCTTTTGATATCTTGACGTAAGCACGCACGTCATGATTAAGCTGTTAGAATATAAAGCGAGCCTCCTTAAGCTTGCAAGTGCTGGTCACAATATAATACTTGGCTTCACACTAGAAGCTAAGTAAGTTTTAAGTCAGCACTTGAATCAAGTACACTTAAAAATCTTAAGTCGTATTTTACAAAATCTGGCTTCACACTTGATGACTAAGTATATTACTTGAGGTACAAGCTGTCAATCATCTTTCGCGGGGTAAAATCAGTCACCCATAATTATCACAAACACGATTGTACGCTTGTGAAATCATGAGGAGTCGGTTGGTAAAGTGTATTTGTTGCGGCGCAAAGAAGTGGCCAGGTTGAAATAGTGGCTGCACGTGTGGCTGGTTTTGAAGAACCGCATTTCGTGGTAGAAATGAAAACCGATGGTTAAAGCCGTCTCTGAAAAAAAGGAAGTTAAAATAGGATTATAAGTTTATTATAAGTTTAACCATATGCATCGACTTTTCTTTTCTTTCTTTGTTAACTTACATAAGAGACTCTTGCTCCTCCGAACACCAGCCGTCCTTTTTGAATTTCTTCTGATTTCAGCTGGCAAGTTGTTTTTCAGAATCGTGACAACGCTGCACGCCCGCGCTTTCAGTTGGCTTCCATTTCCTATTGGTCAAGTGCGTTCTCAAGTGTGGTGTAGACCATTCTTGGCGGCGTACTTCGGCTTCTTTGAACTATGAAAGTTTCTATGGTCACCAAGAAAAGTTCAAGTAAGTACGTTTTACCCCTTCACACTCAAAGTAGGTTCCAAGTGCACTTAGACTATACTTTAAGCTCTAGTGTGAAGCCAAGTAATAACCCCCGAATAATAATCTCCCGTTTGGTCCAAAGAAAAAGATGTTAATAAAAGTAAACTTTGCCGATAAGAAGTGAAGAGAGGGACTCGCAGTATAAATCTTTGTAAAATGTCACTACTGTCACGCAATTCAAGTCTGAATCAGATTCAGTTTTTGATCGGTAGTTTTCTCCAGCAAATACTCGGCATTCAACATTGAATTTTTTGTTCACATAATTTCAGGTTTGGAAAGAGAAAAAGAAACACAGTTATGTTTGCTCATACTTAGCTAACGGTTTAGCAAAAAAGCGATCTGATTTTACTTTTAACAATTTGACGGATTTCTGTCATTTTCCAACCGAAGACTATCGGGTTTAACGAAGAGTTTAGCATCATTAAAACGGTGGCAAATTGCACAATCTCTTGTAAAGCGACACTTGGACCTGAAACCAGAAATACGGTCAAGGTAATAAAGTACGGAAGATAACACAGTTCAAATACGACAAAAACGTACAAAGTTTTCATGGCCAAGTTCTTGTTACGAGCCAAATGAAGGTTGCTCGCCACCTGAGCTTGGCTGTTTATACTCGCCTGGTGTCGACGAGCCACAAAATAAACTTTCATGTAAATGATGCTAAGTAAAAGCAGAAAAGTATAACCAAGAACCAGGGCAAGTATTTCTCCAACTTGGAAATAACGTATGACTCCTATGAACACAGTTGAAAGCGTAAAAACCCACACGGCAACCACCAATATAACAACTCGTTTTGGAGTAACTAGTTCATTGTATCGAAGATGCACAGTTATAGCGAGAAGTCGATCCACACCGATAAATATAACCGTATGGAAGGAGACCATCACCAGTGACACTGACAGTATGAAAAACACCGTTAAAATCTCATGGATATTTTCGCAGCCATAACTTTGCCGAATTCCGGCGATGACTGCAATGTACAATGGGTGTCCAAGTACCCCAACGCTTAGATCCGTAGCAGCCAAACTTTGCATCAGAATTCTTGATGTCTTTGGAATAGAAGAAGCTTTCTGAAGTGCGTAAATCATCATCACATTTCCCACGATCGCCGTTAAAGACAGTAAACCATTCAGAACACACATGATGACATAGAGTGGGTCCACGTCTTCCGCTTTGGCGTAAAACCTCAGTGCTTCGAGACACAGCTCGACTGTTACTCCCATTTTCAACTCGTGTTCAGCCTCTGGATTGGTAAAACAGTCTAGATTTGACGTGTTGATACCGTTTCGTGCTAAGCTGCAGTACTTCCGATAAATAATTGAATTTAGTGTTTAATGTATTCCGACAGGGCTGTTGTAAATATTGCAGCCCACCTGCTCCGGATCTTATTTTTTCAGCTTTTTGCGTCTAATTTTTAAAAATGATTTGGTCACTACAATTATTAACCCATTGTATTCGTCTTACTTTTTTTTTGCAACAGCAATAAGTCGAATCCACATACGGCTAAAATTCGCAGACTCATGGTTGAAATCACATGAACGATATAGCAGTTTAACTGAAAATAATTTATCTTAATAATTACTGACCCACAAAAACCCTATTGTTCTCTCTCTGCAATATATCGAATATTGCAGCCATGAACCGAAACATCAGTGTGAAAGCGACTGAAATCGCCGATGTGATGCAGAAAGAGAAAAATAGGGTTTTAGGAGGGCCAATAATTATAATAGATAATTACTTCTGCTCACAGCATTATTGGATATATTGCAGGCAGCGGCCTCGAAGTAATTATCTATTAATAGATAATTTCTTCGGCTCACAGCATTATTGGATATATTATTAGCCGAAGTAATTATCTATTAATAGATGATTAATACCTCGGCTCACAGCATTATTGGATATATTATTAGCCGAAGTAATTATCTATTAATAGATAATTAATACCTCGGCTCACAGCATTATTGGATATATTATTAGCCGAAGTAATTATCTATTAATAGATAATTACTTCGGCTCACAGCAATATTATTGGATATATTGCAGGCAGCGGCCTCAGCTTCTAGCTCACTAGACGTTACGTGGATAAATACTGAAATGATTGATTGAAAAGTTCTGCTAATTATAACTTGTTTCAGTCTTTGTTTGCCTTCATTCATCTGGCAACTGTTCGTAACTGTGAATACATTAATGTGACGTCTTTAAAAGTGCGCCATGAAAAAAGCGCCTCACGTGTAAAGTCTGCTTCGAGCCTAGTGGCCCATACAGGCCGGAGCTTATCTCGGTTTCCGTAGCATTAAGCGACTAGGAGTATTGCTACTCCCCCCTGGATGGGATGCTAGTCCATCGCAGGGTTACCCCCCAGCAGTAAATTCGCCGGTACCCATTTATATACCTGGGTGGAGAGAGGCACTGTGAGAGTTAAGTGTCTTGCCCAAGAACACAACGCAGCGCCCCGGCCAGGCCTCGAACCCGGGCCGTTCGACTCGGAGGCGAGCGCGCTAACCATTAGGCCACCTCACGTGTAAAGAGGTAAAATGTTCGATTACTGTTAATACGATGTCAGATAATAATCTAAGGTAATTCAAGATTCTTATTAATTCTTTTGGGGGAAATAATTTGCTGGAGAGTCTCTTAAATATGTAAATGTGACTCCAAGTAGAAAAAAAAAAAACAGACACGAAAGTTTTGTTTATCCGCGTTGTCGATGTCGAATATTTACACACGTGAGAAAGACATTTGAAAGAGAGACAATTGATTGAACGTTTGATTGACATTTTTACCTCGTGATCAATTATCGGTGTCTTTGTGATCAGTAATTAAACGAATTGAAAGGAACTAGGAGTGTGTTTTAACTTAACGATAGTATTTATTGGAGTCACATCACTCGCTTACCAGCTTATTGGCTCAAGAGACTGAAGAGAGCGTTGAAGCTTTGAGGAACGAAAAATTATTAAAAACTCACAAATTTAAAACAGCCAGGCGAGGTAGTCGCTAAATGATGTTAATGACAATGATGATGATACTGACGACTATAATGATAAGTAACACATTTGTATAGTAATAATAATAAAAATAAAAATAATAATATTAATAATTATTATAATAATGATAATGATGATAGTTTTAAATAATTAATGGAATAATATTGACTTTTTTAACAGCTGACTTTTAAAATTTGTATCTTTTAATTGATGTGTGTACATTTTTTTAATGATTATTGTGAAATAAAGTTATGATTATTATAAATAATAAATATAATTTTTATTTCGTAACCTCTAAAATACAATAATAATAATAATAATAATAATAATAATAATAATAATATTTTCAAATAAATAATGGAATAATCTTTATTTCGTAATCTCTAAAATACAATCAATCTCTAAACACAAAATAAAAATAATTAAAACACATTCTGATTTAAAAAACTTATTCACATATTTTCAGTTGATATAATAACAATAATAATAATAGTGAAAAATATAATAATAATAATGATAATAATAATAATAATAATAATAATCAATAGCTGTGTGAATCTTTAATACTACTACTACTACTAAAAATAATATTAATAATAATAATAATAATAATAATAATAATAATAATAATAATAATAATAATAATAATAATAATAATAATAATAATAAATATTTAACTAGGAAGCCTCCAATCACTTGAAGTGGTTTTCAGGAGCGTCCTCTGAATCTAATCTTCTCCATCTAATAAATTGATATACACTAAGAATTAGAATAGAATTCATTAATCTAATATCATGTAAAAACTTGGAAATTCAGTAACAAAAAAAAAACGTAGAATAAAAAGCGATACAGGCGGATTACAAAATTTGTTACACTTGGAGCTAAAAACATGCAATCTAAAAGTACCATAAATACAAAGTGGTTTATAAAATACTACTTATTGAAAAGAAAAAGTACCCTACCAGAAGCATATGGCCCTACTGGATCTTATCTCAGCATACAACTGTAATTACGTGTAATTGGTCCCGGTAACCTGTGACCAGACTCTATTTTCGATATTTACCTTTGCGGAGACAGCCGGCTATGGATGCTTTCAGTTGGTTAGGAAATTAAACTGGTTAGTTGCAAGCTGAAAAATGAATATAAAGTTAATAAACCATAGCAAACTGACATCAACCGGTTTATTGACAACGTTGTATGAGCCTCAGAGCCCGCGTTAACCTTATCCAGCGGAACGGGAATGAGATTGTTGATAATCTTAATAAATTGACTTTTTGAACGAAACCGAGAGTCAAAGCAAATATATTTTGAATCTGCATCAAAACAATCATACCAAACATTAGGAGGACATTAGAACAAACAAACATTAGGAGGTCTCCGTCTTAGCCTGCGACGCTGGTGGGATTTCGTTCTCATAGCCCTGGGAAGAGGTTGGAATAGTACACGAAAAACGAGTACTTCTCGCAAGCTCAAAGATTTCAAAGCTCAAAGAGTAATTCTTTATTGTCTATTAAAAACAGTTTACAAATTCAACCAAAATATCGCGATCCAGGCCATTTAGATTTCTCAGGTGGGAAAGAAAAACTCTCCTTTCTCGATCTCAAGTGACAATTATAGTTTTGATCGCTCGGTCTTGGATTTCATTGGAACCGATTCATACGTGCCAGTACCCTGGCGAGCAGTAAGACCTTGTCCTAGTGGATAGCCTGCGTAACAGGCGTCTGTGTTTTTAGCGCACGAAAAGAGTGCGCGATCGCGAGAAGGCCGCGCGAGGAAAAATCAAGGAGACTCCTCGATTTTTCCTCGCGTGGCCCCCTCGCTCCTTTCGCGTTTCCCATACGCGCGCTCGAAACTACGGCGCCTGCTACGCAGGCTACCTAGTGGAGGAATTTCGGTTCTGCCATTTTTAAAATCTTTTATAGTAATACCTAACAATCCATTTGTGTTTATTATCCCGATTATAAGCCCTAGGCCTGCAAGTTGTCGAAAGGTCTTTTTGGTTATTTTAAAAAAAATGTGGCCAAAGACGCCAGTCGTCCATTGTTCATTCGTCGATTGTCCATTAACTTGATCCGAACAGTAAAACAGTATTTTTATTTACTCTGAATTATGCTATGCTATGCTGCTAGTAGTGAGCTTACTGCGTAAGGAAAAGAAAACCAATCAGCTAGCAGCTTTATTAGTGGACTGAAGTTCTTTTATGCCGTTTACAACACGTCCATACGCTTAATACCTTTTCAGCGTTTATTTGACTGTATATTAATTGGGCCCGGTGTTTATTGCATTAGACTTTTAAATTTCGCCATTTGTCCATTATTTTGAACATATGTAGGCACGTTTGTGTTGAAAAGTGATAGATATGTCAGTTTCCTGTGAATATTACCTCGCCGTACCAATCATAAATGCAAAAAATTAAAGTGCGCTATTTTTTTCCTAGCTGTAAGGATCAATAATGGCATAACTAGCATAAAATGCTAAATAAGTTCTATCCTAGGAAAAAAAGTTAGTAAGACCGCAAAAACAGCATCGGTCACATATCGTTTTAAAACGAAGGTTCAGAAAGAATTGATCATCCACGGAAAGACGACTTGATTCAAAACACGGCTAAATTCTCCCGGGGAGAAGTATAGAAAATAGGTCAAAACTAGTAAGGAGAATTCGATCTTCAACAACCGGACATAAATATTTAAGTATACCCAAGAGAATGGTGAAAAATCTTCAGAATTGTGCACGCTTACAATACAGAACTGGTATTGTGCATGGGGCAGGACACTTTTATTGAACAAGTGAGGGACAAACTACCCGGGGGGGGGGCTCCCGTATGGAGGGGACGGGTGGCTCGTCGTTTCGCTTAACTTAAGGGTGTAAATTAGGGATTTGCGTCACTCTCATTTAGGGTTGCACATAAAGAAATAAAAACGCCGTCACACGATGGTCTAAAACGATCAGGCATGAAAACGGTATCTTTTAGGAGTGAAAGAAAAAGCTCGAGCAACGCCCAGTTCATGATTTAAATTCAAAATTTCTGACGAGCATCCAGGTCCCCTTCATGTGGGAGCCTCCCCCGGATAAATCAATTATGTCCGTTAAAATAGGCTCCCTTATGGATGGTTCTCCATCATTCTTTGGACAGCTGGCCGCTTAAAAGGGTTCGACTGTTAGTCCTTTATTTCTTGACATAAGCACATCATGTCATAATTAAACTGCCAGTTTGGAGTAAAGCCAGCCCCTAAAAGTCTGTCAGGTGCTCGACAGCAATAATCTCCGTATCTACTTATGAACAATATTATTCAAGAATTCATGGCCAAGGTTTGGTTAATGTCTACCTTAAAATAAACGTTACTTAAACAGATCTTACTGTTAAGAAGTTTATAATGAAAGGGACCACTCAGTACAAATCCATGTGAAATCCAAAATGCGTTCTCGTCTAAATCAGACGCAGTTTTAATCAATAGCTTTCTGAAGTGAATACAGCATCTCTAGAATTTCTGTTCAAATACGTCCTTCAGGCGTAGACTAAAAAATTATATTGGGCGTACTTAGGCTTACCTTTCAAATTCAATTTTAACTTTCTGTGCAGCAAAAAAGCGTTTTGAATTTATTTTTAACAATTTGACGGATTTCCGTCATTTTCCAACCAAAGACTATCGGGTTTAACGAAGAATTTAGCATCACTAAAACGGTGGTAAATTGTACCGTCCCTTGTAAAACGACACTCGGACCTGAAACTAGCAACGCAGTGAAGGCAATAAGGTACGGAAGATAACACAGTTCAAATACGACGAAAACGTACAAAGTTTTGAATGCCAAGTTCTTGTTACGAGCCAAATTAAGGTTGCTTGACACCTGAGCTTGGCTGTTTATACTAGCCTGGTGACGACGAGCCACGAAATAAACTTTCATGTAAACGATGCTGAGTAAAAGCATAGAAACGTAACCACAAACAACCATAACTATCTCTCCAGCTTGAAAGTAATAGAAGACTCCTATGAACACAGTGGACAGCGTGACCACCCACACAGCAATAACCATTATAACAACTCGCTTTGGAGTAACCAGTTCATTGTATCGAAGATGTAGAGTTATAGCGAGAAATCGATCCACACCGATAAATATCACCATCTGGAACGAAACGACAACTAGTGAAGCTGACAATATAAAAAACGCCATTAAAATCTCATGGATATTTTCGCAGCCATAACTTTGCCGAATTCCGGCGATGACTGCAATGTACAATGGGTGTCCAAGTACCCCAACGCTTAGATCCGTAGCAGCCAAACTTTGCATCAGAATTCTTGACGTCGGTGGAATAGATGAAGCTTTTTGAAGTGCGTAAATCATCGCCACATTTCCCACGATCGCCGTTAAAGACAGTAAACCGTTCAGAAAACACATGATGACATAGAGCGGGTCCACGTCTTCGGCTTTGGCGTAAAACTTCAGAACCTCCAGACACAGGTCGAATGTAACTCCCATTTTAAACACGTCAATTTTTCTAACGCGTAAAAACGAGGCGCCTTAACGTGTTCAAGTTGCAGCATTTAGTTTTAATTTATTCCGGCAAGACCAATTAGCCTTCTTGTCTCCAATTAAAAATTCAACAGCTTTGTTGCTAATATTATGATCCAGCTGCCTCTTTTTGTTACTTTTTTAGCTTTTGTGTTTTTTTTTTTTCAATAATGTTTTTGGTCACTACAGTGAAAATTGTTTTCCTTTGATCATAACAACAGGGCACCGTTTGCAAGCAGCTAAACTTCGTTTTAAAAAGTCAAATGAATGATAAGGCAATAGCAAAGTTTCGCAGACTTGTTTACTGTTTTTGTTTGCCTCCAATCATCCGACAATTCTCAGCTGTCATTTAAAAGACGATTTTAAAAACGCGTTGATCAGCCTAGGGAAAAGTAACGAGACAGCAGAATCGTTAAGAGACAAAAATGTACTGAATAAGTATTTATCCAAGATATTTCGTTAGAAGGAATTTTTTTCTTTGGCTTGTTTCAGTTCCTGTGTAAAACAAGGTGCTTCAGGGTCTCTTGAATATGTAAATTTGATTTCAATTAGAAATTAAAAAAATACTGGGAAAATAGCGATATTAATTTTTTTTTTACAATTTTACTCCAATCTTTCTTTTCGGTGAAACGGTTTTTTTTGTTATTTGTAGTCACCCTAAGTCTCTTGCTGCCTCTCAAGCTGGGTGAAAGATAATTCAAAACTCTTTTTTTCATCGTATTGATTTTCGTTTATTTGACCTACTTATCTCCTTCCTGTGCAAGCAATATTGACTCAGTATGCACCGCACCGGATCCAATTTATCACCTAGCTCTGTTCGGGAAATTGGCTGACGAGCGTTAAAGCTTTGAAGAGCGCTTAAGTGCTCATAAACAAAATAGCAAACTATAGTGGAATCTCGATTTCATGATAATTGAACAATAAGTCGCGATCGTTTCCCGTGGATATAAGGAATCGGGGATTAATTTGCAGTGCTTGGCTGAGTGAAGGGCCTTCACTACTACATTTAATTAACTTTGCCACGGCTGATTTCTCGAACTCTCTCATTTATCGAAACAATTTTCGTTTCATTTAAAGTGGCTACATCACGAACAACACAGCTTGAAATAATTGGCAAATTTTTCAAGTTTGTCGCTCGTACTCCATCTTATTCTTTGTCAGTCGAAACCATCTTTGTTCATTTTCGGGTTTTGACTACTTCGTTGATGTTCAGTTCTACGTAACAATACTATTATTTTGAGACTTTCTTCAATTTTAAACTAATCGGAAAAACGACTTAAAATGCCGTGACATAGTAGCTCCTTCAAAGCTGTGAAATCAAGATTCCACTGAAAAGGTAGTGATCGCCAAAAATATTCTGTAACCTTGCGGCTGTTTTAATTTATTTCATTTGACTGTTTGAAGGCAATTTAGTGGGAAGACTGTGATCATCCCCTACCTGCATTAGACTCTGTTCAATTTTGATCTTGTCCTTTGCGGAAACAGCCTGCAACCGGCTATATGGTGCCCGTCCGTTCATTAGGAAATTAAACTGCTTGATTAAAAACCATAGCTTTTAATATCCTTTTTTATAATATTTTAAACAGTGTTGGAAGGCCACAGGATTATTTTTTTCATCATTTTTTTACTTTCTCCTACCCTCATTAAATAAAAAAAAGTTATCTACAAGAGAATGTTATCTACTGTTGCAAGGGAAAATGTATATATGGGTTATTAACCAGGCAAAAGTCAAGATCTATATCTTATTTGACATTTTAGTAATATCGCCGCGAGTGTATAGTTTTACCATTCTTGCAGTAGTTTGGTCTATTTTGGCGAGACCAAATTTAAATGACAAGTGAAAATGTAAATTGCCTCCCTTCGTTTACGACTCTAAATTAAGTTACTTTACCTTACCTTAGCGATACCACACACTAAAATGTCTAATAAAAGATTTATTCGACGTTTTCTTTTCCTGAAAAGCTGACTTGCCATCGTATTTTTTCATCTTTCAAGCGGTCAGAACGGAATGAGAGACCTCAACGGAACCTGTTAAACCGGTCTTGTAGAGTTATTCAAGACGTTATTTGTAGGCTATGTACTGACCTGTACTCCACGGAGTAGACATGGTAGAGTTGGATAATAAGGATGGATCTTCAATTTTCAAGTTTATTTTGAGTGTTTATGGACCGATAACAACACATGAACAATGATCAACAATTCGACATATTTACTGTTTTGACAAGCAAAATGTTAAAGAAGGAAATCTCCAAGCCAACTGAATTCAAAATCTCCAAGCGCCTCGTGTCTCTCCTTAGAGAAAAACTCAGTGGCGCATGGCCACGCCAGGTCTTTCCATTAATTATGCGACGTGATGTTCGCCCATGGAATTTGAAAGCTATTGACGCATGAGAAGGGCGACAAGTATTATACACTTAATGACTGTTCCCGAGGGAAACAGTCTGAACAGTAATTTAATTTTGTTTCCTGAGAATCTCAATGTTTCCCTAGGGGAAGCCGAGGGAAACATTGAGACTCGAGGGAAACAAAATTAACTGGTTTCCAGAGGGATCAGTCGTTAAGTGTTTTGTATTACAGCACGACGAAGACTTAGAAAAATGGCGCTCGTCGGTCAACATTCGCGGGCAACACTGCAATGTTACCCTCTGACGTCAGAGATTTTGCAATGTTGCCCGCTCAGTGACTTTTGGCGGGAAACAGTTTTATTGTTTGATGTCATGTGACCTTGAATTAGCCAATAAGAGCGCGCGCTGTTGGGGAAACATTTTTCGGACTGGACCATATAAATTTTGAGCGGGGAGGGGGAGGGGGGAGTTGGAAGGGGTTGGACAACTTTCTCTAAGTAAGAATTGATTTTTTTCAGCATTTACTAACATATATATAACCCTCTGCAAGATTTTTTTTGCACCATCCACGTTTAGCAGGCGGGGGCTTCATTAAATTTTTTCCCATGCTTTCTTGTGCACGATTTTTTTTTGTCCTACCTACGTTTCTTGTACAAGAATTTTTTTCGTAATTTCCCCCCCCCCCCCGTCCCCCGCCGTAAAATATTAAATGGTGCGTCCCTTGGCCGAAAAATTAAGGGAATTTATTTCTCTCCCGTCACGGCAGGTCTAAAAATAATGAGCTTTTATAATGTCAAGAGCCAATTGAATAAAAAATAAAGGCGTCAACCAGCGAAATGAGAGTGATGCACTAGCACGGGCTACAGAAGGATCTCGAAAAGGAGCGCTAAAATTTAGCTGTCAATCATCAGGATCGTCCCGTCAACGTCAAATAGTTTTAGCTTCATTTTAAATAAATTAATTCGTTATCTGTTGGATTTATGCAGCAATGTGCTTAAAAACTGATAAGTTAGTACTCCAACCTCAAGATCTCAATCATCGCTCGTTTGCGGGCGATTGCATAGATATGACATACGATATTGTCTTGTAAATTGTGATATCCACAATTCAAGCTGGAGACCTTGTCATTTTTGCCGGGTGATAACAAGAGAAGCTTTGTCGCAATTTCGACCGTGCTGATAGTACATTACGACAATGTGTTCAAAAGCGCTTCTCAGCTTTTTGCTGCTTGCTGGGTTGACTTGTTCTGTTTTGGCCGTAGCAAGGTCTTCAGGCCGATATCGTTCGGCTATTACGACAGGTAAGTAAGTGTTGCCATTGAAATGCAGCTTAGATTGATTTGCGCCTAGCGCGCGAATCCTGGGAGTAAACCCAGTTTAAAACAGTCGCGTGGCTAATTTTCTATAAGATCCTTTCGCAATCTAATTTATTTGACCTTTGTGATTTTGAAAAATCCACAAATTTTCAGGTACCGAAGAAAATTGAACGATAAATTTGAGAACTAACTGGAGAGTTTTGTTTTCATTCTCGATGCTTTCGTGAGAGGATATTGCCTAAGACCAGACATACTCGGTCACAAAATGCTCTTTTTATACGGAGCAAATCGGTTCAAATTAATAACAACAGCTAATCCTGTTGAATTAAGCTGGGATGCGATCATACAAGTTGTATTGCAGCAAGAAGGAGATTTTGCTGTTTGTAGTCTTGGTCAGCGTATTTTAATAAAGGCACTATTGTGCCACCGTGTTACCTGATGGTGATTTAAAAGCCCTGACGGCGTGGTGTTATGAAAACAAAAATGAAACATTGGAAAATCCTAACCTTTGCGTGAGTTACGGTAATTAGTTTAGTCCTTTTCACGGCTTCAATTAACACCTTAGCATTTTGGCAGACAAGGCGATCGTTTTCACGGCGTTTTTGTGCAAAGGTATCCGAGACACCCTGTAGCGAACCATTAGCCTTTTGAACATAATGAACAAATGATTGTTGTCTGTATCTGTAAGGAAGGGAAGGCATGATCTCAGGTTATATCATAACCAGACAGCCTTCAGATATTTAGTAGAAGCTGAAATCCTTTTCAAAATTTTCCCGCGTCGTTTTCCTTGTAAAAAACATGACTTTGACAAGTTCTGAAATTCACGCGGAAACGATACCAGTCCATCATCTTTTGTGCTTTAATTCACCAGTAGAGTAAAAATGATTGGTTTTTAGTTTGTTGTGATAGACAACAATAATTCGTTCAACACTAGATAAGACCGATAGATAAAAGTTCGACCTTCAAGAATATTCCTACTAACTAATCTGCGCAGAACAGCCCATTCTTGCGCTCTCGTTCCCAGAGCCCGCGTTCCCGGACACGAACGAGAATGATGCGGGTGCCACTCGCTTATAGCTCTCTCGGTTTATAGACCTGCCAGTCTGGTAAAACAAGAACCTTACCCGACCTTCCGGGTCATCGGTAAAAAAGAGCTGTTCCTATTCAACATAATCTCTTTGCTCGGCTGAGGCGCTTATTGGGTGTTCCCAGCTTTGCCAACAGTCGACCTCCATGCGCTTCCAAGCTTTGCGGTCCTCATTAGCCATGTTCAAATTTGGTGGAGTTACTAATTTTTGGATGCCCTTTCAGATGACAGGCCCAATTTTTCAATCCAATCGATATTGAATATTCGTACCCAGTCCCCTGCTCGTTTTTAACATGGCTAATTGTCGTCCACAGAGCCTTCTGGTCTTCTGGTCTGTCGTGACGAGAATGTGCGGTGCTGCGCCAGAGCGCGAATTTCGTGAGGGAGAGGGGGATTTTCTGGGCTGATTAATTTGGCAGCATACTCGTGGAATAGAGTTTTACGTCCACCACGTTTTGGTTTGTCGTGCGTCGCGATCGGCTGGTACAGAGCCTATTTGGCAATAAGGTCTTCTTGGGGGCGCCGTAGACAGTTGCTCAGGATTCTAAGCTGGCGGGTTTTAACTGAAAGCGAAAGAGAGACTGTTCCTGTTCTATCGTAAACTTCGTCGTTGGTAACATGATCTGTACGAGAGGCACCTAGTATGATTCTAAGACAAGACTTTCAACATAATGCAATGGAAAGACAACAATTTGGACGAGGTTGAGCAAAACATTGTGATTTGTCAGTGGCGAGCAGATCGATTTGTTAACTAAGCAGCCTATTATCTCGGTAAAACCATCTCAGATATTCATTGCCCAGTCATAAACTTTACCCCAACCCAGAGATTATCCCCCTGGGAGATTGTCTACTAAGGATGGGTGGAGCTTGCCAAACCAAACCAAACCAAACAAAGTGAAACGATTTTCCTCTCTTAAGGAAAAGAAAAGATACAAAAACAAACACAAGACATGAAACGAAAACGACCCAACATTTGTTTCCCTACTTGGCAATTCCCTATTCCTACTGGTATAGCCGTTAAGTCTCCTAATCATATTGTTTCCTTACAGAAGCTCTCAAGATCCCAGCCCCTAAGGTAACAGCAGAGAAGATTATGAAATACTTCCTTCGCCGTGACGACAGCCTTATCAATACAAGGTCCAAGCGACAGGCTTCCAGCGTGCCGGACAATCGCACTAACAACGTCATCTATGTCATCGACTCGTCCAACTCGATCCGCGCGGAAAACTTCAGAAAGGGATTGGAGGCGTTGGTGTATCTCACCGAGAGAGCCAGCCCGAAAACGCTTTACGCTGTCGTTAATTTCGCCACAGAGGCCACTCTTCTAACACCCAAGTTCATATCGTATAACGAGACCATAGCTCTGCTGCCTACTGTAAAACGAAAGGCTGGGCTCACCAATACCCAGGAGGCACTGCAGGTGTGCAGGGATAGGCTGTTTGAGAATTCACGGTATGCACAGTTTAAGTATTGATTGAGGCTCCCCCAGGGGATTTAGGGAACAAGAGAACATGGGTATAAACAGGGAACAAGGGTACAAAAATAGAGATAAGCTGGAAAACAAAAGCTGTGATTCTTATATTTTAGAGAACAGGGATCATAAAAATTGACAAAATACTTTTAGGGAACAAGACAACAGGGGAAATGTTTTTGGGAACAAAGGGAACATAAACCCCTTGCGAGATCCTCGGTATTTGACATTGAGCTCCCCCTTATGGGTCTTGACCCCTTCGCCATTTTTTTAGACATTGGAAGAAATGAACTTTTAGTCAACTTAGCAAAAATAAAGTCAAAATCACAAACATTATCGGGTACCGTAGTTTCAAAGTCATTTGCCTCAAAAGGTTAAAATTAGGTTGCATTTAAACTCCTTTATAAGTGTAGGGTACCTTGGGCGGAAGCCCTAAAGAATTGGGAGCCGCACTAAGCACTCGCGCCTATTTATGTTATTTTAAAATAGACTACCGTATTTTCTTTTTATTTGTGTGCGCAGTTCAGGTTTTGACCCAGATGGCTATAAAAACGTTCTGCTTGTCACGGATGGTTTATCAAACATGGGAAAAGATATGACACTGTTCAAGGCATTTGGTTTGAAGAACGATGGTGTGGAGATATTTGTTGTGGCTGTCGGGGGATTTGCGTTTGGCATTCAAGAGATCATTGGTCTGGCCTCATCAACTGACAGGCATCTTTATCGCGTGCGAGATTTTGAAGGATTAATAGAAGTTACTAATCTTATCCCTGGCTGGCACTAAAGGCACACAGGACACAAAATAATTCTTACACAACAGAGCATTCCATAAGAGAATATTACCCAAAAGAAGCAGTTTTGTTTCCGATAATTATCCCCAAGATATTTTTAGCGCGAGAATCTACGCCTTCGGAATTGTAAAGTATATTAAAATCGTACAAGCTTGTTATTTTTAAATGTCCGTCAAGTTATATCAGCGACTTCAATCTTCTAACAAAGTTTGATGTCTATTCGCATCTTTGTTTCGGAAATACAGCAAGGTAAACGTTGCTCGTTTACGAGTACGTCATTTTATATCACCAGTTTTAATTGTCCTGTTACTGCTTTGGACATCCAGAATTTTGAAATTACGAGTGCTCAGTGAGCATGTTCTGTTTTCTTAAAACTCTCGGAACTAAGCAATAACAACATTTATAAATAAAAAGCATTGAAAAAATATATGCGAGTGTGTTTCTTTGAGTGAGCTGTGCTTGTTGGATATGAAATCACTAACATTCCCATTTGGGACCATTATTAGCAATTTGGCCACAGGTGTGGCTGAACTTGGCGTAGAAAAGCTGCAATATTTTCCACAACTTCTTTCTGCAGAATTCCTGACCAGTCTGTCATTTTTTTGTGTGTCGTATAAATCCCATTTCTCAGCCCAAATTTTGCTCAAATCCCAATCCCAGGTCCATTGTTTTTTGAATAGATAGATAGACAAGATAGACAACTTTATTTAAAGAGGGTAGCACGTAACAGAAATTCTGAAAAACCTGTGGCCCTCTATTTTTAAAAAAATTACAATTTCTAGAAATATAAAACTAATTAATTAATCTAAATAATCTAATTACAAAAATTTAAAAACCCTAAAATTACAATAATTGATTTTAAATACAAATGATTTGTTTACTACTTCTAATTACAAATATCATTTATGACAAATAAAATCAGTCGCGAGAGTGGGCCATGGCCAGGCATTTAGCCTTGTATTTTTTTTAAAAATACAACAACTTTATTTTACATAATTATTAAAAAATATACACAAAATATACACGAATATTAAACAACAATTCGCCGATGTGGAGGTGGATAGTGGTGGATATTTACCGAGCCGCGAAGATAATATAGCCCGAAAGGATGATCATTTTTGACTTGTTTATTCCTGTCAACGAGTACAGTTTTCGAGCGCGAGTTTCTCGGAGGTGATTAGCAAAGGATATACGGAGTTTGAGACGGTAGCCAATGTGCGCGCGCCAACAACACTATCCACTGTTTGAGTATAAACTAATACATGATATCGTATAAATGTATTCAATTTAAACATGCTTTTTGCCTTGCAGTATCTCGAGATACTGTAAGGGACTGCCTATTATTTATTATTTGTAGGAGGTACAGCTGTTTAGGACACCCCCCCCCCCCCACTCTACCAGGGAAACATTTTTTTACCACTGTAACAATAAAATGTAATGTTTTTTAAAAATGCATTCTTTCAAAAGTAGTTGTACAGCGTCATCCGGCAAAGGTGTAAAAAAAAAACTGTAAAAATTCAGAACCGGGTTGCCATTTCCCCTCCGTTAAATAATAAACGTAGCATTTGTAATCTACTTATTTTTCATTCAAGTCACGGATATAAAATGGTAAAGAGGCGATCAGCAATGAACGTCGGTAAATATGATATGAATTCGACTAATTTAGCATCCCGGCCAACCACATAACGTGTTCGAGGTCGCTGTGACGTCAGCCCATCTACGATCGCGTCCACGACTTTGTAAGTGTCTGGGGAGGCAGCGCCCAGAACCTTGACTAAATCGTCAAAAGCTGTAAAGAAAAGAGGAATACAGAGCACTTTTTATAAAAGTGACAATAGAAAGCAAGGGACCGCGGACGAAAATGCTGCTGTGTACGTAGGAGCTGGCGACAGCTCTAATCAGCCAAAAATAAAAATACAGAGACAAGAAAAGCAAGGCTGACACTACGTAGAAATGGTTTTTTCATTTCTACGTAGTGTCAGCCTTGCTTTTCTTGTCTCTGTCTTTTTATAAAGACCGTGACGTGAAACTCAAGGATAGTAACGGCGCTTAGAGTCAGTGTCTACGCTTGTAAAAAGAGAAATAAATTAAAATGAACCCAAAGGTATGCAAAATGACAACCAAGAAACATAAGAAGATGGCTAAGGTCATCCCAAAAAATGTTTCGTTTCCCACCTTGATGGTGGGTCGGTCGGTCGGGCAAAAAAAAAAAAAAATGAACACTTGAAGGGTTCTGGATTCCAGAAAAGGCCGGGCTGTTCAGTAAGAAAGCCTTATTACAGAATCAACTCGAAAACGTTGTCTTTTCGTTCGTTATTCCTTGACAATCTTTAAATAACGTAGTATCGATGTTTATTAAAGACAAAGACATCACATCATACCAATGGGGGCAAACCATTGATAGGTGCATAAGAATTGAAAACCAGGCCTGATGTTTGGTGAATTTCGATTTCATATCCCTGGCCTGAAAGCCAGCATCAAATACATGTCCTGAACATTGACATACCTTTTTGGAAATATTTTTCTCCATAATGCTTTTTCATCACTGGATCCAATTCATGCCACAACCGCTTAAGTGATTCTAGAGGTTGCATTAATAAGTTTGTCTTAAAAAAACCAGGCTCAATCATGCTGACCAGCACTCCCCACGGGCTCATTTCGCGTCTGAGGGCATCTGAAAAGGCTTCAATACCATATTTGGAGATAGAATATGCAGACATCCGAACAAGTGATACTAGACCTGTTAGAGAAAACAGTGCTTGGTTTTCAAATTAAATATTAAATTAAGTTGCTTGAAACGTGAAGAACGATCTGCTAATAGTCAGTATGCATTCATCATCTTAATGGTGAATGCATTCATATACTCTGCTTGTTATGTTATATACTAGTAGTAATCAGAGATTAGGGGAGTGCGTTCGACGTATCTGTAAGGTAAGGTAAGCAGGCAGTGGCAAAAAACCGACATGGTCGGCCTACTAGTAGTATGCCTTATGTCAAAGTTAGTTTCCATGCTTATACCTCACTAAACGCGAGGAGGATAAGTGTGAGAAAGATTGTGCGACGAGCCAAAATGAATGAAATATTATTTACACAAAAATAATTATTTATTTCACTTGACCTGTTATCGTTTGGCACTAACGAGATTTAAACTTCCACAAACTTCGAATTCTGAAAATAGTTTTACTTTGATTTAAAATTCCACAAAGTACTTAAAAATACAGACAATTCACACAGTAATCCACTACACGCATATTACATTCACACAACGATTTCCTCGTCAAAACGTCTAGTGTTTCTAGGAAGAACGGTATATCACAAATTCAAAGAAGTGATAAAACAATTTCGATCCGTATTATACCCACTCTCGATGCATTCAATTCTAACAATTTGTAGTTTTGTGCAACATATAATTGGAGAAAAATACGCTGGTTTACCTACGAACGAACTCCGTACGAAACTACGCATCGACTTACTCGATTTCCACTCTTTTTACGACGTTCGGTGGCTGAAGACAACTCTGCTACCTTGGATGATAAACCTTCTAATGTTCTCCATGACATTTTTGCCAAAATTACAATTTTGGAAACACGTTTTTAACCCTTTTTTTCAAGCAAAATAATGTTTCTAAGCTGCGTTTGGGACGCCATCTTGTTTTACATGAAATCGAGGCCATCTGTGGCTATCAGTTTCCCGGCCGAGATTTGCCCCTGCAAAAATCAATCGGGGCGGCCAATTTGGAGTCCATACACCTGCGCGTAGGCCTTTCTCGATTATGCTAGCATTTTTTTCGGCATTTTTTGGGAAAACGAGCATTTTTTTCGTTTTTTCTTCAAAAAAGAATTGCTAGCATTTTCTGTCACTTTTCATGACTGTGATCCAGATTTTCAGCACTCAGAACTCAGAAGGATAAATAATCCTAAAGTTTCACAATTTTGATTACATAATTTGATTGTTTTCTGTCTGTTTCGACTGTTTGTGCGTTGTGTTACTTGTGTAGTTGTGTTACTTGTGTGTGTTTTTCAGTTTTTTATTTTTTATTTCTTTTAAAAAAAATAAATATATATTTTTATTTTTTTTATAAACAAACAATTATTAAGTATCACCTGTTGTTGATATGAGCATATAATGTGAAAGTTTGTACGTTTTGTTTGAAATAAAATAAAGCATTTTTTGGAATTTAAGTGGCATTTTTAAGGAAATTAGGCATTTTTTTTAGCATTTTTTTGGCTTTATTCGAGAATTTCTAGTAGCATTAAATGCCAGTTTTACTAGCATAATCGAGAAAGGCCTACCTGCGCGCGCATTACGGCTCGATTTATTCCGCATAACAGTGCACAGGCCTACCAACTCAAAAGACACAGGACGCAAAACAGAATTAGGCTTGCGCTCTCCTTCGTCGAACGCAATAATAGTCAGTGAGTAATCATAATCTACCATATCATGGTTGCCACAGAAATCAGGTTTATTTTCACATTTCCACATAAGTTTTCCTTGACTAAAAATTAAAATCCTTGACTCCCTGACCTTCAAGAATTTTATTTTCCCCTGACATTTATCAACCATGTCTAAATATCATCTGCCAGTTTTTTTTACTGCAGTTTAGAGCTCTTTCCTCCGAAGAGGCCTCTTTCGCGTTTCGTACGGGCTGGAGAGAGGTGAAAAGTAAGCATGCAGCCTGGGGGGGGGATCCCATATATGGGCTATATAGGTATGTGCCGCCCGTTAGGGTATGGTTTTTGAGGTTCTCGGTCCTTAAATAGGGTATCATTTTTGGTCCTTTTGACATTTTGTTCCTGGTGTGATCCTTAGATAGGGTACCTATATTCTATCAGCTTTAATAAACGCCCAGATAAACAAAAAAAGGTATCTTAAAACTGAAATACCCGTTCAAGTATTAGTAAAGCGATTTTGTAAAGATTTGTGTTTGGCCGTGCAAGGTTAGCCGCTATTTGGGTCGTCACGGAACGCTTCTCCTTCCCTTGAATAGGGTGTCATTTTTCGGTTTGGGGCCTTAAAAAGGGTATCAATTTTCGCTTTTTTTATCTTAAAATAGGGCAAGGGTTTAAGAACCTTGGCGGCACACCCCTATCCGAAATTTATGCGAGTACCCCCCTGGGGCATGCAGAGCCTGGAGAGAATCGCACTTCCCCTATTTTTCATTTTTCGTGTTTTTCTGCCTTCCCCCACTTAAGAAGCCTCTGCAGAGGAGAGAGAGAGAGAGAGAGAGAGAGAGCTGTTAAGAGAGTTTTCAGTCAGGCTTAAAAAGAGTGCAATCAACTTTTTTTTCAATATTTTGCTCACAAACATACAGGATTACCTGCTGCACTTGACAAGTTAACAACTCTTCCCTGGGACTTTTTAATCAACGGCAGAAATGTCTTGGTGACGTCAATCATTCCCCACAAGTTGACGTCTGCGATGCGTTTTACATGGCCCAGCGGTGTCCATTCTATTGGTCCTACAATGGCAATTCCAGCATTGTTCACCAGTCCCCACAGGCCTGAAATTTATCGATTAACGTATATATCAACTCAATTGCTTGGAATATGAACAGCTTTTAAAAATCAAATACGGGTAGTCAGGAGTTGTCATATTTACATTTTTATTGTTTACTAGAAACAAAAGCGAGGTCGTTATTACACGCTTTTTGAAAAAATAAAAACTTGGCGAGAGGCTTGCACGCGTGACCATAACCCCGGGGGGACTCTCATATAAATGGGGCGGGGATGCTCGTCAGAAATTTTGGAAAGGACCCTAAAAAAGACCAATCTTGGCGTGGCTCAAGCTTTTTTAGACCACTCAAAGGTACCAAAATTATAAAAATAGAATTTATATTTGTATATTTCTTCATATGCAACTCCAAAACGAGACCCTGATGGCTTAAAATATCGCCATTTTGCCCAGAACATCCTAGGCGAGACCCAAAATCTGAAATGTAGAGAGGCCCGCCCCTCCTGCTCTGAAGGGAAAAGCGCCCTGGGGATGAGGTTGAGAATTTGCGCGCGAAAATTGAAAACTGAGCAACCCAATTAGAGCAATCTCGTCCCCAGAGCCTGTGTTCCCCTTGACCAGCGGTCGGGAAACTCAACGGCTCTGGACGAATCCAAACCGGAACCAGGAAATCCTGGTTCCGGTTTGATTGTGCGCGTGCGCCAGAGATTACAAGACTCTTTTGCGCACGCTCCACGTTCCACTGAATAATTAAAAAGTCATTCGACCGTTAATTCATTCACAGGAGACTAGACATGTCTGCGGTTTTATGCAAATTCAGGTCGTGTCACGTAATTGTAATAAATGCTGTTTTGGGATCATTCTCTACTGTTAAACATCGTTATACATTAAACATGCTTATTTAAGTGAAAACGAATTGCTCTGAGACTGTTGATGTCGTCTCCAAACAGAAATACATCCAAAAACTGCACATATTTCGATTGCGTGCACAATCTGTGATTTGCATAAAGCACAGACTTTCAACTCCCCAGGGGCCAGGACAACCATCCCGACGCACGTTCAAATTTTGGCGCGTTACAGATCGACCAATCAGAAGTGTTTTTATTGTTTCGGCGGCTTTTTGTGTCTAGTGTATCTAGACACTATGCAGAAGGGGTAAAAATCTCAGATAAATACTTCATGTAAGCTAAGATATCAAGTAATGCGCATAGAGTTTCACTGGGTTTCCCGTTCCGTGACCATTTACATGAGGATAAGAACGCATTCAGGAAAAGTGTAACTATCGATATATCATCGTGACGATTTCGCAATCACTCGAGTACAAGGAGATATTCGGAACCCAATTGAAATCAAGTACGAGCACAAAGAGGATATTCGGAGCCAATTGAATTCGAGAATGATCACAAAAGGGATATTCGGGACCAATTGAATTTGAGAACGAATATTCCGCGACGTTTGCGATGCTCTGTGTCAGTGATAATGCATTTGCTTCTAGTAGCGAACTGCAGCGGAACTAGCTAGCCCAGAGAAGTTATTGTGAAGTGTATTTTGTAGAGCAAGAAAAAGCTGAAGCTGCCCGACTGAAAACAGCTGTGACTGACCAAACATCTGCAAAAGCTGCTGAGTATTTATGTGGACAAAGTAATAATAGAAGTAGTAAACTACTTGCAAATCATGTAAGCGTTGGTCAATTTCACCATTTCACGTCTAATGATTACGGCATATAAAGTGAGAGCTTCCATATTTACGGGATTGTTGCCTTTAAGAGCACGAGAAATTGCAGACACTTTTAAAAACTCAGTTTATCTACCACTTAAAAAATCACACAATTTCGGGGTAACAATGGCCTTTATTAAGCGTGCAAATGCCCTCCAAATTCCCCAAAATTTTTTGACACTCAAAACTCTAATTACTCAGCGAATACAGCCGCCTCTATTGCTCCCGCTACTACGTGCGAAATGCGCCAACTGGGGTTAGGTTAGCTTCTGTCATTCGTTTCCTTTAATAGATAAAGCCGCTTAAGATGATTATCTGTGATTATCAATGATTCGCCGCATGAATGCACGCGCGCTGACTTAACTCACGCTTTATAAATTTAGACTTCGCTAATGTTTGCCCTGTTCCAATTTACTGTCAATTTAAACGTTTTAGGTTTTGCAAAGTTTGTTCGTGCACGTATTGTTTCGGAATTGCGAAAAAACGTGCTTCCGAGATAAATGAAGTAATTTCATTATCTCCTTTTGATCGCGATTGGCACGAAAGTGTTAGTTTTTGTTATCCCTTGTTGGCCAGGCGATAAGCTGTTGGTGTTTACGCTGTTTAAAATTAACATCAGGGTCGTTACTGTTTTACAAGCATTTCGCAAACCCGCTTTAACGTCTAAAGAAGCAATTGAAAAACAGGGTTTTAAGTATAAACAGGCCTAAGAAGTGCGATCCTTCAGTGTGAACTGAAAATAAGCGTCAAACTATCACTGTTGCTTGTGCGTCAAACATTTTCAAAAGACGACAGGGCAAGATCGTGGCGATAAAAAAAAAAAAAAAAAAAAAAGATCGTGGCGATAAGGTTGTCGCCTTAATTTGCAATGTATAAAAACACACAGTATTTTAGGCGATGATGTGAAGTCTTTCGTCTTAAGTAATGGTTTTGTAGCTATTCGACCGACCAAATAGGACTGCGAACTAACTACACGTGAACGTCGAATGGAGATTAAGTTTAGCACAACAAGAAATCGCCACGAAGAGCACAGAGTAAAATTCTTCTGGAAAGTTAGAAAGGACTTATACAAAATGTAAACGGATGAGACAAATTATATTTGATGACTTCTATTAGATTCAGTAAAAAGACAACTTCTACAATTGGCCTGTGTAATACAATTACGAGACCACGTTTGACCTCTGTCGCATGTATTACCAAATGTCACGCTACAAGATAACGCAACTTTTGTTTAGATCTTGTTGAACAGTCATTCAATACAGAAGTTGCTAGCTATTTAACCGGGTGGGGGTCTGGTGCCCCCCCGGTTCATAATCTACCTTCGGTTTTTTTTTTTTTTTAGTTTTTTTGTCGGTAGGGCATTGAAGGTCACGCATGTTGATTGGCTTAAAACAGGTCATCTTTCATCACCCACTTGAAATTGCCTCAGTGGAGGAAGGAGAATGGGACGGAGGAAATGTTTTAAATTACTTGCCACTTGAGGGATTAAAATTACGTGCGTTATACGCGTTTTCCGTGTGTTTAACTCAACAACAAATCATCGCTTAGACCACAGAGCAAAATAGAATTGCTGCTCAGTTAGAAATGACCAGTACGACATATAATTGAAAGAGTCAAGTTATATATTATGCGTTTTAAAAGTAGAACGAAAACAACTCTGATATCTCTACCTTCAAAGTCTTCAAAAGCGATCAAAGTGCCTTTGACCTTTAACACTGATGGCCGAGTATCGTATATCGCATGTCACGCTTCAACATAACGCACTTCTTGTTGAACAGCAACAAAAGGAAAAAAAACGCTACTGGGTATACGTCTAAAAGCCTTAGGCTTTCTTGTTAGCTAAAACATAGTTAGTAGAGGTGACTACTAACTATGGCTAAAAGAGTGGTTAAACATTAACCACCCGGTTTCGAGCTACTAAGTAGCTTCTTGTTTTATTTAGTATGTTAGTTTTTTGACAAATTTCCTTATTTAATATCCCGTTAGGAAACGTCATCCCTCTGCATGGACTGCGTCCCGTTTATTATATTGCTCGCCATTAGAAGGCACATCCACATTGTGAGAAATAATTTTTGGGAAAGATTACTGAATATGAGATATTATCGCCAAACACGTCGATTTTAAGAGCTATTTTTGCGGTGAACTAATTAAATACCTTATTAAGATTTATGACACGCATTCGACTCCTGACACCCAATTATATTTCCAAAATCCAGAAAACAACTTTGAATTGGGAGGGGGGAGTAACACAAATTTTTGCAAAATTATTTATTTTTAAGGGTACAAATCGACCCATAAAAAAAGAGCGTGAAGGAAAAGAGCTAAAGCATACATCTTAGGCTCAATTAGCAGCCAGGAAATCAGCCCACGCTCATCCCCAAAACGAAGATCCTAATCCTCCGGAAAAACCAAACACATCTGGACTCGAGAGATCAACGGAAATCAACCATAGTTACAGGTGTGATCGCGAGTACCAGTATCCACCTTGCACTAGACACATGTTCGCATTGCGGACCTGTTATTAGAATAGCCCAGAGGTCCCGATCCCTGGCGCAGACCAGAAGGATCGCGGCCTCTGGGGACGAGATTGCAATTAGAGATACCACATGAATCTCCGTAGAGCTGTTGTCAGCTGTTATTAGGTCTAATTGCATCCTGAAAGCTAAGAATAAATTGCTAGTGCGAGAGTGCAAAGGTCTTTTTTCAAACAATCTCGAGCCCAGAGTCCGTCCAGTCGGTCAGCGGTACGGGACGGACTCTGGAAAACTGGAATCGATCAGATCAATTTCAGGTCGATTTCAGGTAGAACCCTGGTCTTCCGGTTTTATTGCGCATGCTCTCAGGTCTAAGCGGAAGTAAATTTCCCAGAACGGAAGTAAATCGAGAAAGTTGAACTATTTCTAACACAGTATCGACACAACTGGTGATTATCGAAGCAACAAAAGTAACAAAAACGTTCTGCAGTTAACAAAAGAGAGAGTTAACAAAAGAGCGTCTGGTGTTTTGATTTCCGTTAGACTCTTTCTTGAGCATACTGCTATATTGGTTTTAAATCAAAGATCTTGTTTGCCTTCCAAGATTTCGCCTGACTGTGTGCATGTGTTCGTTGTTGTTTTGCGGACGACAGTGAATAAATTTACATAAATTTGCACAGACAAGCTATTGTTCTGTTGATAAAAATTTTTGTTTGGCGACTTTCATATATTTCAAAGGCTTCTCGCTGACAGCGCATCTTTTCATGATAGATTGCATGTTTTCGAGCAAATAATTTTTTCCTCGTCAAATAGTGGTAATATTAATAAGGACGTTAAAGGCCACATCGGTCAACTCTATTCAAAAGGTGTAATTAGCATTTCGGCGACTCAGCTCGTGCACACATTCACGCAATTCACGTGCACAAAATTGTACAATTCCTTTTTTCAGCAAAACAACAACGCGTAATGTTCAAATTCTGCTTTATTAGTTATTATTTTGAATCGAGAACTGTCTGCGATATTCCGTTTTTCAACCGTAAAAGAAAACAGTAGTTCTAGCGAGATTTGTAAGTCAACTATAAATTGAGTTTTCAATCGACCTTGTCCTTGGTGACGCCGTGGTTGTTGGTATAAAACTCCGCTCAGAATCGACGCTTAAAGGAAGTCCTTTTTTACCGAATGGTAATGAGGTGTAGTGATGATTCGCGAACTTGAAGTGACGTGTTTCCGTCACTCCATTCTGATATTAAACCGCAATTAATTCATGCATTAACGTGCTGACAGAAAGGTTGTTTAAAACGCCATTCAGCACATGTCAATCAAAAACAAATTATCCTATAACCTCATTCCGCAGGGTCTCTCTCTTTCAGGGAACAAGGTTGAATTTTTACAAAACAAATCGAAAGAGGATAATTACACTTATCCTCTGGTGATAAAAGAGAATAGAATTCGCTCTACGAAGCCGTAGAGCATACTCTATCAATGACCCATTCACCTAAGAAAACATTCAAACGCAAACGAAGTGAGATTGTGACATAACTGATAGCAGCTATAAGCTACATGCAGTTACCGCGTCTTTATTGTAAACACAACATTCATGCTGCACGATTTTGTTTCGCGTCACATTATCTTCGTGTCACGTCATCCGTTTTTCATCTTTTTGAGTCGTGCAGAAACGCGCATCTTTCTCAAGTTTTATTCGCTGCTCAAAATAACGCTATACGTGCTGACAGAAAAGTAAACATATCCACAAATCAAATTTACCTAATGCTAAATGGATCAAAGGTTACACTTTTGTGATGAAATAGAATTCGCACTACGAAGCCTGAGAGCACGAACCATCAATGACACAATTCCCATGGAAAAATAAAACATTCAAAGGCACATTATTGAACGCTTATTTGAAGAAAAAAAACTATCAATGACCCATTCACGCAAGAAAACATTGAAAGGCAAATTAAGTGAAATTGTGACATTACTGATAGCAGCTGTGAGTTACACGTAGTTACGGTTAAAAAATTATTACGCTCGCCATGTGACGTGTTGTAGTTAACACCAAATCCACAGCTTGAATCCACAGCACGTTTCTGTTTCGCGTGACGTCACCTCGTGTCACGTCATCTGTTTTTCATCTTTTTGAGTCGAGCAGAAACACGAAGTGCTCGGGCGTATCTTTCTCTCGAATTTTATCCGCTGCTCAAAGATAACGCTATACGTGCTGACAGAAAAGTATAGATATTCACAAAACAAATTTACTTAACGCTATAAAGGATCAAAGGTAATACACTAACCGGTAAATATTTACGAAACCTGAGAGCACGAACCATCAATGACGCAACTCATGTGGAAAAATAAAACATTCAAACGCAAATAAAATGAGATTGAATTACTTTATTGGACACTTATGTAGAAAAAAAATGCGAAGGTCGGCACTTCATCGAATTGCCAAATTACCATAAGGTTGCTCGAAGAGCCTTTGATTATTCAAGGTATCTTTTGAGTTCAAAAAGAACGGTAGAATTAGAAAATACTTCATTTATGTAGCGCCATATGACGAGTTCTTAGGTGTTTTACATAATTGAGGTGATACACCTGAACATTTGACCATGGAAAACAAAAAATGTGTTTCCAGGGTTTCCGGTTTGGTTTACTTCCGGGGCAGATTTTCAGACTTCCGTGTTGATTTCTATTGTTCTGTGAGGACCAGTAAGACACTGAATTATTATTCAGTTTCCCAGAGTGAGTCCCGGCGACCCTACCGCTGACCAACCGCTGACGGATCGCGGAGCCGGGGGTCACTCTGGGCTCGAGATTGTTTTTCAAAGAGAACGTGATAGAAACTGCACTTGCGCATGCCACAATATCAAACATTCGCTGCCACGAAGACAGCAGGCCCAGCCAATCGTTATTGAGTCCATGAAAGAGCACTGAGTACCACATAAAGGAAAAGCCGTTTTGGAGCCGATTTCCAAGATTCCCCTGCACTGTCACGCATACGAATAGAAGCAAATCCAAGAGTTTATGACGATTGCGTGACTTTATTTGTGGCGACGTTCTTTTATCTCTTCAATATTTACCTCGTCTTATTTCCATAAAGCTGACGGAAATTAGACGCGATACAATCGAGTGATTGAGCCAATAAGTATTATTATTTTGACCTACCACGACTAGATTTTCGAGCATTTCACCCATTATCGGGAGTGGAATCGTGAATCATGCATAAACACATGAATGCTATCATTGATATTGGGGCGTGTGAATATTGAAATTATATAACAAGAAAACGTTACATGAGTCATTTTTACTAAACTTCTTAACAAATATATTACAGAAATGGCTGGAAATAGCATTTCTGAGCATCTAATTTTCGAAATTTTCTGGCGGAGCATGTCCCCAGACCCCCCTACAGAAAAACACTGTAAACGCGAATGCACTCGACACCCTTGGCTTCACATCTTCATCCCTTACAAATTTGACTGTGAAATTAAGTATGTTTCACACCGTGAATATTTTAAAATAATTGACGACAGAAAATCAAAGAAAATATTTATATCGGTTTTGTGGCATAGTCATTATTCGTGCTAGCAGAGTTTTCCAAGTTTGGAAAAGTAGACTTTGCTAGCAGGGAACCAGCACAAACACTGCAGAGAATGCACAAGGAAACTGGCAAGAAGTTATTTTGAAAACTGGATGCAAACAATGAAATAAGAATCATGAATATCGAAAAAAAAATTATAAATGAATTGTGGATTATTGAGGTAAAATAAGACAGGAATCATGAATATCTAAAGTCCAATGATTCCGCTTCCACCCCCGACCCATGCCATCGGTATCGGGAAAGGTTGTTTCGTTTAACAGAATCATTATGCGTATAAAAATCTTACCTTGTTCCGAGGGTAACACATTCTTCACTTGCTTAAATACATCCTTAATTTGCTGTGAGTCTGTGACGTCCATCTGAAATGTTTTCAGTTTGTCGCTCGTCATCGATTTCAATTCTTGTGCTCCTTGTTTTGTTAAACAGGCAGCTAATACATTAACTCCCATCTTGTCCAAACGAATGGCGGTTTCACGACCGAAACCCGAGTCGCAACCAGTAATGAAGACATATTTCGTGTGCAAGTTTTGCACCTTTCGGCTTGCAAGAAACTTTATCACAGTTATCCACAAGACGACGAGAGTTACTGCCCCGGCAAGAAATAAAGTTACGCACATGTTTACACGACGTTTTGACCTTGAAACTGTTGACGTGTTTATTTTGTCGTGTGCAAAGCATCGCAGGTTAAATTAAAACATAAATGCTAATGAGCAAGACTGAATATTTTGATATTTTTAATTCGTAAATGAAGCGTGAATTTTTTCTTTCTGCCTTAAAATCTAGATCATGGAAGCAAAATTTTGGACAAGTCTAAACACCATGTGCGAGAGGTTTACTTCCTTTTTGGGGCCGTAACACTCATCATCTTGCGAGTTAAACTGTGATAACTTTTCTGGCAAACCAAAAGTTGCAAACCTTGCCCACGAAATATATCTTTATCACTGGTAGCTAGTAGTGCGACCATAGCAACAACGTATGGCATCCACCAGTAGATCCGTTTTCTTTGGTTACTCTAGTGTATAAAGTGGAGGAGTTCTCGGGCCTTAGTTAACTTGTTCTGATTAATATTGAGTTTATTCTCTTCTACTTTTGTTACTGCCCTTTCTTAATATTTGGTACATAGCGGTCGAGTACCTACCTAATGTTACTTTACTTTCCACACAAAAAATAATAATATATACGTATGTTATTGACAATCAAGGGCGGCGTTACCAGTCAAATTGGTTGACGACAGGAGCTGGGCAAGAGAATGAATTTTGACTACTCTAACAGATACATTGTGTAAGTAAATAAACAGCATGTATTGCATGCAGAGGCGATGACGTTTCCCAAGGTGGATTTCAGGAAATTTGTCAAAAACCTAACGTTTACTAAATTAAAGTAGCTGACAACTTCTGTGTTGAATTATCAACAAAAAGTTTCGTTATCTTGTAGCGTAACATCCGATATCCGATATACGATACTTCTCGCGAGAGACATGCAAGGTCAAGCGACTCGTAATTGTTTAAACAGAGCAACCACACAGATTTTTTGTATTAGAAAATGTAGAGATGCGATCATGTCTGTCCACTTAATTCAATAGAACGCACCAAATACATAACTTGTCTCTTTCGTTTATACTTTGTATCAGTCCTTTCTAACTTTCCAGGAGTATTTTGCTTCGTGTTTTTCGCAGTATGGTCTCTGTTTGCGTAACATTTCTTCCTGTGACAAGTTCCCAGTCCCATTCAGTATTGATCGGTCGATCGAGCGCAACAGAATTTTATACAGATCCCGCCGACCGCCTCATGACATAAGGCGAAAATATACAGCAATACAACACACTAAAATGCCAAATAAGCTGTATGTATTATTCCTCCAATTAATAAACTTAAGGTAGAATAGGCACATCACTCTCTCGAGAGGAGATCAGCAATAAACGTTGGTAAATATACCATGAACGGGGCAACTTTAGCATCCGTGCCAACCACATAACGTGTTTGAGGTCGCTGTGACGTCACCCCATCTACGATGGCGTCCACGACTTTGTAAGTGTCCGGAGAGGCAATACTCCGGCGCTTAATCAGTATGTCAAGATCTGTTAAAAAAAAGTAAAATAAGGAGCACTTTTGTAACGACTGCATGTGTCGTAAAACTGAGTTGATTGTAAAATTGATTGCAATAGTCAATTTATGCTTCACATGGAGATTTTAACCAAAAAGAACTTGAAGGAAAAATATTTTTAAGCAATAGCTATAGTAAATAAACAAGTAAACTACCTTAATGCAGTACATTTCAGGAATACAAAGTTCTTTGCGGGAAAACGCCCCAGGGTTAGGCTGAGGACATGGCATGATGATCCTGGAAACGATTTTAAGTAATAAAAAATCTGCAGTTTTAATACACGGATAAAAGAGACAATACTTATCCCCACCCCTCCTCGAATTGGGTTAGATAGTGGGACAAACGGTAAATAGACTTACATTTATGGAAATATTTTTCTCCATAATCTTTCTTCATCTCTGGGCTCAAGTCATCCCATAACCGCTTTACCGATTCAATGATTGAGTCTGATACATTTGTCTTAAATCGTCCAGGTTCAATTATGCTGACCAGCACTCCCCACGGGCTCATTTCACGTCTTAGGGCATCTGAAAAGGCTTCAACACCGTATTTGGAAATAGAATATGCAGTCTTTTGAACGGGTGATACTAGACCTGATAGAGAAAACAGTAATTGGTTTTCAAATATTATACATTATGTTGCTTGGAATATGAAGAGCGATCTGCTTAAAGTCAGTATGCATTCATCATCTTAATGGTGCATGCATTCATCATAGTTAGTAGAGGGGACCCTCTACTAACTATGCATTCATATACCAAATTTGATTGCACGGCTCTGCTTGCTATGTTATAATAGTCAGTAAGCAATCATAATCTACCATGGTTGTCACAGAAATCAAGTTAATTTTAAAAATTCCCTGACATTTACACATAAATTTTCCTCGACTAAAAATAAAAATCCTTGACTTTCCCTGACCTCAAAGAATTTTATTTTTCCCTGACCTGTGACAACCCTGTCTAAATATCATCTGCCAGTTTTCTTTGACTGTTAAGAGAGTTTTCAGGCTGAAAAAGAGTGCAATCAACTTGTTTTCTCAATATTTTGCTCATTAACATACAGGATTACCTGCTGCACTTGACAAGTTAACAACTCTTCCCCGGGACTTTTTAATCAACGGCAGAAACGTCTTGGTGACGTCAATCATTCCCCACAAGTTGACGTCTGCAGTTCGTTTCACCTGATTCAGCGGTACCCATTCTATTGGTCCTACAATGGCAATTCCAGCATTGTTCACCAGTCCCCACATGCCTGTTGTTTAATTTATCAGTGCATAAAACTCAAGTCAAATGGAGGTTTAATGTATTGCGTATGAAGCCTAAGTACATATTTCTTTCTTCAAATGCTTTAAAATTTTTCAATTCCCACACTCCAGAAACATTTAAGATTTGATCAAATTCTCTGCTGAACATGTAACCTGAAATACCAGCAGGAGTCCATTAGTCATCTCCCGTCACTCACATGGGGGTTAGGTTGAGGGCATTCTGTAAACACCTTCTTTAGATAACATTTTGACCATCGGGATTATTTCAGATACATTGCTGCACACGGAATTCATTGAAAAAAACGCTTTGGGCTATACTTTGCAAACAGTGCAGTCTGCCTTTAATTGGAGCCCTACTGTTAACTTTATCACACCTTGGGATTTACTTTACACATCCAACCATTTGATTGACAGCAGCTAAAATCTGCTTAGGGACTCAAGTTCTCCTAAAGGTAAGCCAGCTGACCAATCATCCGTTTTTTGATCCGTTTTTTTTTTGTGTAAGAAAACTGAAAACACTATTTGCGTTTCATTTAATATCACTATGTCTTCAGAAAATGTTCAATATCCGCAGTGCTACTGAATCACAGATCCAGCCAACAGGAGTTTAAGATAAAGCTAGATGATAAAAAGAGTTTAAGAAATCAAACTAAGGCTCAACTCAATCATATATGTCAGGGAGTTTTGATTACTGGGCGGGGGGGGGGGGGGGGAAGGGTATAAATCCCATTTCCCAACCCATGTTTTGTCCAATTCCTAGTCCCATTCCCAATTTTTTGTTTGTGATTTCCAGTCCCAGTGACCCAAATCCTATTATCCAAGTGAAAAAAAGGTAATTCCCAGTTCCCATTTTACCCTTTCAGGCCCGTCTTCCAAGAACCCTCTGGACTGTCAAGCATGCGATTATAATGATCGCGTGATCGATCGAATAATCGCTTTGGTACTCATTGCTCATTAACATAAATTTGATGTTGTCTAGCAAAGTTATACTTGAAATCAAAAGCTACTCTACCATTTTAACTTGAGCCTGCCTCTTTTTGGCATGCAACGGCTGCCCTTAAAGGCATTAACCCACTTACCTTCGATTGGAAAAGCAGTTGCTTTGAACCTTCAACGTAATGATTATGCTGTACTATTAGATATATGTTCTTACCTTGTCCAGCGGGTAGCACATTCTTCACTTGTTCAAATACATCCTTAATTTGCTGTGAGTCTGTAACATCCATCTGAAATGTTTTCAGTTTGTTGCTCGTCATCGATTTTAGATCTTCTTCACCTTGTTTTGTCAAACAGGCAGCTAATACATTAACTCCCATCTTGTCCAAACGAATGGCGGTTTCACGACCGAAGCCCGAGTCGCAACCAGTGATGAAGACGTATTTCGTGTGCAAGTTTTGCACCTTTCGGCTTGCAATAAACTTCATCACAGTTATCCATAAGACGATAAGTGTCACGGCCCCGGCAAGAACTAAAGTTAGAGACATGTTTACACTGAAGTTGGTTGCGTTGGTTGCGTGCAAGAACACGAACGCGTGATCTTAGGCTCATAAGCCGATCGCGTTACTAGTAACACAATACCGCTCATGAGAAGGAGTCACGTTAGTGTTCCCTTGTTGAAGGGGCTATGTCACGCAATTTTAGAATTCACTGAGATATCACAATGACGGCTTAAAACTGTAGAAGATCTCAAAAGAAACTCAGAAAGGCCAAAAGGGGCATGAATGGGCAAAATTCGAGAAGATTAAAACTGATTGCGTTCGGGTAACCTTAACGTCGGCTCGACTTTTTTCAAGTTTACCTCAATTTGTATGAAAGTGTCATTATTTACAATGCCACGGTGGGCACAGAATGACTCAAAATCGCTACCCATTCGTGTGACTGGTCGCCATATTGGACGAGGTCTATTTTCGGCAGACTGGGTACGAATTTAGCGGAGCAGGAAATGACGTTTTTTAGCCCTTCCCAGAGGGCCCTATGAGGTCGGAAGCTCAATGCAAGGAAGCCATCTTTGAAGTAGAAGGAAAGAGCTTTTATTTGGTACCAAATTAAGGTAGGTTTCTCTGTTTTTGTAGACATCACGGCTTTGATATTTTAGCCGCTTCGTGTTCCAGTGCTTATGAAATGAAAAGTGCCTTTTTTCGGCTCCATTCATTTCCGTCAGTTTCTGCTAAAACCTTTTGATTTTGCCATCATAGCATTAAGAGTAGGTTAAATTTCGATCGTATGTTTTTAGTTTTTTAAGAAAGAAGCGTGCGCCTTCAGGGTTACTCGTGTTTAACGGTGTAATTTTGCGATTACCTTCGAACAGATATCAACTGTTCTAGAGAGCAACTGGCCTGGCGCTTACCTACCTCCAGCTTTCTGGGTGTTTCTGCTAGTGAGAAAATGACACGACAAGTATCCAAAGTTCGAAGGCAGTACGTTACTACAATTTAACTTGATTTTGTTTATCAGGTAAGCTCAATCTAATGTCTATTTACTATATAAACACCAGTGAAATACCAGGTGAGCTTTCGCGCAAAAAATTGATATCTTCACAGGTGAACATGCGGAGATAACCGTTACTATGGTTACATAATAAATCGCTTTCCAAGTTTATATAATAAATAGAATATTACTTGGCTGCTTAGAGATATGAAATTTCTCTTTGAGTTGAGTGTTGAAAAATATTCCACTTGTTTGCTTCCCTAATTAACTCGTGAAATATTTTTCAGCACTCAAAGATAAATTTTGTATCTTCGCACAGCCATGTTATAGTGAATATTTTTTTTTAAATATATCTTGTTTGCTGTGTTTATGAAATTTTGTTTTTATAAGCACAAGTACAACAGTACACACACGATACCGTAAATTCCTGTTTAAGAATAATCAATAAAGGCTATAGTACTGTAGTAGCCTTGAAATTTCTTTCCGGCAGGCTAAAAAAATGCAATTGCTTAAATTGCTCACACACTGAGAATCACATCATTTATTTCATCATTATCCACAGTTCACATATATGTCTTTCGTATATTCACTATGTCAGTACTAATACTCTTAAGTATATCAAAAGGGACCAAAAGAACATTCAGTTGTGTTAATCAAAATTCCATAAATCATTTTCAATAACAGGCATAGACTGATTGTTTAGATTTCTGTTGGCAATCAATAACAATAGATTGTCATATTGTTGCACCTCTTCTATGTTAGCTAGATATGGCCTAATCAGTTTTTAAAGGTTATGTTTTGCTCTTAACTGATAGCCTTCTATAATTACACCATTGTGATTGCTTAACACATGCATATGATGATATACATGTATGATTAACCCCACTACATTAGAAATGTGCCATTTTGATTCTTACTTTTTTTTTACTTTTCTGCATCTAGGAATTGACTGGGGAACCAAGCCAGGGTTACATCTACTGGAAGCTTGTTATTTATACAAATAGCATGCAACGGCATATTTTTTTAAATAATTTAACTGACGAGCCACTCTATGGGTACCCATGATATTTCCCTTTGCTTTTCTCGTGAAATGTGGTCAAATGCCAAAATTCAGAAATTGCAAATATTTTCTGTAGTGTTTACAAGCTTTGATGGTTTTATATCAGAGTTTTCAATTTGATCAAGCAAATTTTGGTCAGTTTCAGCTCTTCGCTTCAATCTTGAGATCTTTGATTTCTTCAGAAATACCCATAAAGAGGCTCATCACTTATCTTTCAAGTGAGCAAGTATTTTTTAACAGCAACATAGTGAATGTTTAAGCTGTCAACATATCAGATATTTTTGGTTTGGTTTATTAGACAACAGCTGTGTTAAAAATATAAGCTGTTACCGGTAATCACTTAGCACAAAAATAGATTACAGTGAATGTGTATGGTATAGAACAAGCTAGGGCATATATTTTTGGCTCAGGAATGGGGCTGTTGAATCTTAGCTTAATAAACTCAAAATAGTTAACGAGACAGCAGCTCTATTTGCATCTTAGCTTAATAAGCTCAAGATATTAGTTTAGACAGAAGCTCTATTTGAATCTTAGCTGAATAAGCTCAAGATATTTATTAAGACAGAAGTTCTTTTTGGATCTTAGCCTAGCTCAGGATATTTATTTAGACAGTTGTATTATTTTAATCTTAGTTTAGCTCAAGATATTATTAAGACATCAACTCTATTTTTAATCGTTGATGTACTTTGAATATTTTTTTTAGCTTAGCAGTATAGAATACAGTTGATGTGTGTACTGTAGATTTCATATTTATTAAGGCAACAGCTCTATTTAAAAAATTTAAGCTGATTGAATATATATTTTGTAAATATTTTAACTGAGCATGCAGAATTTAATTAATAACAGAATACATTGAATGCAGTGTCTACTGTTTAACACATGTCAGTCATTTGCTTAAGATATAAATGCAAAGCTCTATTTGTAATTTACTATAGCTGTTTTTTATGTCTTTTTAACTTTGAATTATTTTAAAACAACTAAACAACTTAGCATTCTAGAATACAGAGGTTGTGTATTAATACAGTTGATCACAGGTCGGTCATTTAAGCTCAATATATTTATTAACACAACAGCTCTTTCCCATTTTTTTAACTTAGCATAATTTATTAGCATCAAACTACAGTGAATGGGTACTCTGTTGAAGACCAGTTAGACATTTTTGGCTCTATTTATTTTTTTGATTTTTTGAATTCAATTTTTGCTTAGTATTTCTTATGGTAAAAAAGGTAAAGTCTGTGTCCTAGCCAAGTGGCCCATTGCTTAGTATTTCTTATGACATACAGTGAATATGAACACAGGTCAGATATTTTGAGCTTGTTATATATATATGTCTCAACAACATATTGATGTATGTGAAAGATAATATTTAAGGTTAAAAGCTGTTTCAGCACTTGAAGAAAAAATGGTTAACAAATATATATTGAATTTTATCTGTCTTGTATTGATTATTTATAATTATGGGGTTCCAAATGGGGTATGACTATTTTGTTATACCCCGGCCCACAATGTCTATTACGAAGTGCTTCTGAAGGCTTAAGGGTTCTCAAAAGCCCCCTAAAAACATTAAAAAGATACAAAAAAATTCTTTATTCTGATTTTGTTAACCCTAAATGTGGGTGTAAACATTTTTAGATTATGGTATTTGTTAGGGATACTGCAATAACAACTATGGTTAGAATTATTCTAGCCATCGTTTTAGAATTTAAAGGCAGAGCTTTCATTTCTCTGACTATGGTATATATGTTGTTTAACTGACAAGCATTCTTGACCCCTTCATTTGGGAGACCCCTCACTCCCACAGTTGTCAAAACAGTATGGTATTTTCATAACTTTAATAATTGTCATCTCAGCTAAACTACCCACTTCCGTACTCGTAATTATTTATTTGTTTGCAGAAAAACACTACAAAGTAAAACCATGCGAACAAAATGCCGCTATTTACACAAGATTTGGTGAACACCGTGATGATAAGGGGTTATGCACAACTGCAACTCATAAAAAAAATGTTGTCCACAGCATAAGCTTAAGCTTAAGTACATACTCTCCAAAGTGAAAAGTTAGGGATAGTTTGCCTTTGCTTAATTTGTACAGAAAATTCCAGTTCTTCTTTTCGGATGCCAGGACGGATACTCTACTGCCCGATTTTTTTTCCTGTCAAAGTCCGCTTGAGGTATTTGTTGACAACATATAAACGCTCTGTTACACCAGAAAGGAGAGAAAAAAGCTGCTAAACTGGCCGTAATGTAGTGAAAGAAATTGTTTCTGCCTTTTGAGTTTTACCAAAGGACACAACTAGGGACAGAAAACCCATTTTTAGCTTTAGCCACTCTTATTATCACGGGAAAAAACTTTTGGAATATCATCCATTTCACGAACTTCATCCACAGAGAGAGCCGCCATTTTGAAATAAGGCGCCAATACCGCGCGTAACCGCTGAACAAAATGAATGGCGAACGTGAGCGATTTTGAGTCATTCTGTGCCCACCGTGTGCTCGTAAGTCATCCTTGTTTGTTATGTAGCCGTGATTTTGCCAATAAAAGACTTTTACCCTAGAGTAGAATTACGTAATTACCTAGTTTTATGCATTTTCAATGTAGTTTTAATTTTAATTTTCAATTTTTGCCTTTATTATTTTGTGGCGTACACTCTCTCCATATTAAGAACCTCAGTATAAGAACGTTAAATCAAAAATTAACTAACATCTTAACGTGACCCCATAAAAAAGGCTAAGAACATATTCACTACATTACCTAAGAACATTTTTATTTTCTTCACTCGTTTCTGCTCGAGTTCTACTTAAAGCACTCTAATACTGCCTTGTATTAAAAACATAAATTTTAGAAACGAGGGTGGTAAGGGGGGGGGGGGGAGGGGCTAGGGGGTCTAGATCACGTTTCACGAAAAATTACACGTAGTCTTGTTTTCAAACAATTACTGAATAATTTTTTTGGAAAAGAAGAAAAAAATCACGGTTTACGGTCACATTTCACGAGAAGAAACAACAGACATTTCGTAATTCTCATGGAAAGAAGTCGATTCTCGGTTCAGGGCTATCCGACGAAATCACGTTTCACGAGAAAAACATTAGGGATTTCACTATTCACGGGAAAAAATAAAGGCCTTTTACAAACAGGTTTAGAACGTTTCGAAGCTCATTATATTATGTATAAATTTCTTTTTCACACTTCTATTTTTGTATATAAATCTTCATAATGATGACATCAAGTCATCAAAACGTCAAGTAACTCTTTTATCGTTATTTTTCTTGAAATGTAATTTAAATCTACTACTATTACAAATAATGATAAAAATGAATTTTCTTTTGATTGAATTGAGCAATTCTCTAAACAGTATTATAGTCTTAAAAATTCTCTTCAAACTGCTGACTGCTTTATACCAAGAGTCAACTGTATAAGATCGTACAACAGTGGACGAGGTAATGTTTAATAAATGAGCAGCAGTGTTTTATCAAGTTTAAAACACGAGGCGCAGCCGAGTGTTTTAGACTTGATAAAACACGAACTGCGAATTTTATTGAACGGCTTAAAAATCTTCTGATGTAGATCAACTCATTTTTGCACTAATATTTAGATTTGGGGTTATTTTGGCCTAGAAAATTGGACGTAAAGTTTAGCCGTGTCTTTATCAGATATAAAGACACTCATTAAACATTCATTTCTTTTGTATTTTCTTTATGAATTATTAATGAGGTTTTTAAGACCACTTTAATTGATCACTGTTGTCCCTTCTAATTTGACTACATTAACGGACAGTTTGGGTAAGCTATGGCCACCGTTGAACTTTAACAACAATCAACAATGAAAACAAACAAAAGAAAACCGACATCGGCCTGCGGCGGAAATTAACAGTGGGTACCCTGTTAGCACAGACTTTCTAAACGTTTAGTTTGGAAAACAGGATACAAAATCCGTCAGTTTTCCAATGTTACACGTCACGGTGATTTTCATTTGGATTCAAAATGACTGGCTAATATATTTAGTCGTCGACAAGAAGGAGAGATGTGGACGGGGGGAGGGGAGAGTAATCATCGTTTGAAGCTATTTAAAAAAATGCGCTGATTCTAAGTTATGACTAAAATGTTCGTTGGTTGTTTATCGTTGAGCAAAAATTCAGAGAACAGATTTGACTGCTTAAATTTGGCCGTTGTGTCATTTAAACCTATTTCACATTCCAGCCCTCAAGAAGAGGTGCATTTATAACTTCGCAGTTAAGTTAAATCACTTGTTTAATTTTATGCGGAAGAAGCGATCAGCAATGAAGGTTGGTAAATATGACATGAACACGACCCATTTTGCATCCAGGCCAACCAAGTAACGTGTCTGAGGTCGCTGTGACGTCAGCCCATCTACAATCGCGTCCACGACTTTGTAAGTGTCTGGGGACGCAGTTTTGTCGAACTTGAGGATTCTTTTGATATCTGAAAAATAAACGAAGACATAGGGGTTTTCGCATTATTGCAACCGCGAACATACAGCAGTCACACAGATCACCATTGGAAGGGTAGGGGCCGCTTGACAGGGAATGGTTTGTTTTCATGATCTCCTGGAAATTGTCGGAAAAACGGTTTCCCTTTACTTCTGCATAAAGTGGTTAGAATTCGTGTATAATTTGTTATATTTATTCAAGAGTCTTTTGAACTTGTTAAATGTTTTTTTTTTTGCACTTTTAATAAAGGACCGTCAGTAACAAGGCATTCGACGTTTCAGTAATATAAGCTTTTAAAGGAAGACAACGAAATGAAGCGAAACGAAAGGAAAGGAAAGGAAATAAATATCACTATTTTAAATGTCTTGAAAATTGATTGTGATATCTGGATTGTCCGGTCTTAAACTGGGTCACAAAATGATAGGTCTTGGCTCAAACAGTGTCAGAGAATAAGGTGTCAAGGGGGAAGCAAAACGAACGGATTTTGCCTCAGTTTTTAATACTACCTAGCCCAAATTTCAGTTTAATGCCTCACACCAGATTGTTGACGAGTGTGTTCGTCATAAACAGTGTCAGAGAATGAAGTTTATTGTTTAAGGGGGAAGCGAAACGAACGGATTTTACCTCAGGTATACCATCTTGCCCAGATTTCCGTTAGGTGCCTCATCCCGAATTGTCGAGGAATGTGTTCTTCTAATATACCGGATTCAAGCCTTCCGTCCTGTTAGTAACGCAACTGGATTTGTTCTTAGTTGTCTTGTTTTTAACTCCTCGACTACGCTCTGTAAACTCGTTAGCCTACAAGCTGCTAATTAGGATTATTTTTACATGCTAGGTCAATTTTAATTATTTGTTTCTCGAACGGTTTCTTATTTATTAGTGGCGTGCCTGGAACATGTGGAAAGGAGCCGCACTGAAAGCTAGTCAGTGTCTTTAACTCAGCAACCTTAAAGCTAAGTGTATGTTCACCATAGTCACACAGGTTATATTCTTATCTTATTTTATATGAATAAGGTGGGGTGGGGAGGGATTCAAACATGGCACAGGAGACGCGGTGGAGTAATGGACAGCGCGGATCAGGTAGTCTGGGTCCCAGTGCTGGCTGGGGTTACTGTGTCAGCCTTTTTTTCTCTCCACCCATGGATTAAAAATTGGCCATAATGTTGGAGAGGGGATGTGGGAGGTGTAGGGTGGGGGTTGGGGCAACCTGGCGTCAGACTAGTATTTCACCTGGGGGGGGGGGGGTAGTAATACTCATAGTCCATCTTTACCTTGAGGAAATACGCGGTTCTACAGCAAAATTAAAGACTTACATTTTTCAAGGAATTCATTATCTCCATAATCTTTCTTTATCTTAGGACTCAGATCATTCCAAAATCGCTTTATTGTTTCAGTTATGTTGCGAGCTAAAAGGCCAGTTTGAAACGCTCCAGGCTCAATCATGCTGACCAGCACTCCCCACGGGCTCATTTCACGTCTGAGAGCATCTGAGAAGGCTTCAACACCATATTTGGAAATACAATAAGCAGACCCACTGGAAAACGACAAACGACCTATAAAAAATTACATTAAAAAAAAGATATATCAAATACTCGTTTAAAAAAATTAATTTGAGTTGGTGGCACATCAAGTGCGATGTGGTAGAAAAGCAATCGTACCTTAGATAGGGCTGTCTGAAAGATACTCGAAATTTCCAAAAAAGGTTCTTGAAATTTCTTAAAAAGTTGCTCAAAAGTTACTCCAAAATCCAAAAAGTTGCTCGAAAGTTGCTCGAAAAGATCCAAAACGTTGCTTTTGAAAAATAAAAATCTTCAGATATATGCTAATTTCCCTTTGACGGAACGATTTCTAAGCATTTTCATGCAATTTAACTGCAACAGAAGTATTTATTTAAAATAACATTTTAAGGCCAAAATTTGTTGAATTACAACAATCTTGAAGATACCGATGGCGTCATGTTTGCTGACGAGGTTGATGCTGAATGATCCGAGAATCTTGTGAACTTTCTCGGAAATCTTTGGTAAGCTAAAACTTCGTTAATCTTCAGAGAAGTTCGAAAAATGCACCGTAGAGTTTTAAATTCTCCACTTACACGTCGGAGCGGTCATCACTTTATCTGGCTTTGTACGAGACATACAGAAGTCAGATACATACAGCGTTTCTCCGAGAAACACATCCAGTCAGCTTACAGTTCGTAGGGAAAATAAAAACTAAAATATAAACAAGTTAAAGAGCGCACGGAACAATATCTCACGGGCTACAAAACGGTTTTAGCTTGTAAGCACTGAATGAAGTGACTAATGAACAATATAGTCAAATGCCTAGGGGTGCAGACTAAATTCTTTAGATTTTGTAGTCGAATGAAAACAGGAGGAAAGGAAAATGCTCAAAGAGAGCCTAATCCCCAGTCGTCCCCGGCGAGTTGGGATGTGATGTCACTCGCCAAGCTTGTCAGGAGACATTCTCGTCCCCATAGCCCTTTCGTTTCTCTTAGCCGGCTGGGCCTTGGCACTAGAAAACGAAGAGCTCTGGGGACACAGGATTTCCAGTCCTAGATTCTAGGACTTCCGGTCTTCATGTATGCAGCCATATATATGACGTTTCAAAAGAATGTATGAGAGAGTCGTTACGTTTTCGACTTCCGTTAATGAATTCTTTGTTCCAAAAAGCCAATCAAAAAAAAATTCGAATTAATTCAAAACTCCTATGTCCCCAGAGCCCTTCGTTTTCTCGTGCCAAGCCGGCTAATAGAAACCAAAGGGCTATGGGGACGAGAATGGTCAGGAGAGTTCGCGATCGCTTCCAGGCCTCCTCCGCTCACTCGCATAGCGCAGATTGGCCTGGAAACGAGGCTGGCTCAAGGAATGATGCCGCTATTAGTGGACCTTCGTGATACATCGACTGCAATATTTTTTATATGAAATACATGGCCTCGTGTTCTGTACCTTACCTGCCATACTTGCCAAGTTAACAACTCTTCCCTGGGACTTTTTAATCAACGGCAGAAAGGTCTTGGTGACGTCAATCATTCCCCACAAGTTGACGTCTGCCATGCGTTTCATTTGGTCCAGCGGTGTCCATTCTATTGGTGCAAAAAAGGCAATACCGGCGTTGTTCACCAGTCCCCATAGGCCTGAAATTCAGTGAAGGAACTGAGTCATTTTCAGAATTTGTTAATAAATTTGAATTTTGTTAACTTGAAGCAGTTGTGGTGTATTAAAAGGCTCTTTACTCGTGAATGAACCAAAGAGAAACAAGAAAAGTAAGGCCTGCGAGCATAAGAGGGGGAGTGGTGAGGGATGCTGGAGGACAACGGGTAGGGCAACTAGGGTTATGTAGTCGTTTTGCGCAAAGATTGCGTGACGAGTCAAATCAAAGGCTCTTCGAGCAACCTCATGCTAATTCGATGAATGAAGTGCCGACCTCCGCATTTTTTTCTAAATAAGTGTCCAATAAAGTAAAGCAATCTCACTTTGCTTTATTTTTCCACGTGAGTTGCGTCATTGATGGCTCGTGCTCTCAGGGGTCGTAGCGCTATTTAGTTTTCACAACCAAAATATTTACCGGTTAGTGTATTACCTTTGATCCTTTTAAGCATTAAGTAAATCTGTTTTGTGAATATGTTCAGCGGCGGATCCAGGATTTTTCAAAGGGGGGTGGCTGTTTACCAATATTTTTTTCGGGGGGGGGGGGTGGTGGGCTTTAAGGCCTTTTTTTGAAAGTGGAAGTGCAAATGAGTTTGGATGTGAGGCCCATATTTAATGGAGCCGAAGGCTCCATTCACCTAGGGGGGTTTGGGGGCATGCCCCCTCGAGAAAATTTTGAAAAGTTGAAGCCTCTTAGACGTGATTTCCGCGATTCTGAGCAGCTTTATACAGCTGTCAATTAAGTTATTAAACCACTGTTTTTCCTTGATAATTTGGCAAAATATTCTTTCTTCAACCATAGTTAGCTTCAACTTACCTTGAGTTATATTTCGGAGAAAAAGTCTAGTTCTTATGAAATGAATAGTGATTGAAATTTTAAGTTGACAGGCCACGAACTTACAGCAAAGAACAGATATGCGTTTTTTGCTTACCCACATGCGTGAAAAATTTTAGCCCTTGGCAAAGTGGCCTGGAGACAACTTTGGCGACTTTGCTTGTTTGTGAAATCGCTTCAATGCGAAAAAACGGTACGAACACTCGCTAAAAAAGATGTAAATGGAGAAGAAAATCATTCCAGCAAGGCTAAAACAACTCTCGAAATTTAAGAGGAATCTAATTTTTTCAAATTATACACACGTGTTTTGTTACATTAAGCCAGAAGTTCGTAAAACAGGCTGTCGAAAATCTCCTATTTTAGAAAAATGGCCTTTCTTAACTTTGAACGGCCGTCTGACTATGAAAGGTGGATGTACATTGTCCTTATTTTCGATTTTAGTATGTTTATTTTCATTTTTCTGGTGGATCAAGGGGGGGTGGCTAGCCACCCAATCCACCCCCCTGGATCCGCCCCTGATGTTTACTTTTCTGTTAGCACGTATAGCGTTATTTTTGAGAGCGGAAAAATTTGAGAGAAAAGATACGCCCGAGCATTTCGTGTATCTGCTTGACTTGAAAAAGATGAAAAACGGATGACGTGACACGAGGTGACGTGACGCGAGACAAAAACGTGCCGTGGATGTGGTATTAACTAAAACACGTCACATGACGAGCGTAATAATTTTTTATAACGGTTCAAGCGTAACTATATGTAGTTTATAGGTGCTATCAGTAATGTCACAATCTCACTTAATTTGCCTTCGAATGTTTTCTTGCGTGAATGGATCATTGATAGTTTTTTCTTCAAATAAGCGTTTAATAATGTAACACAATCTCACTTTATTTCCTGTGAATGTTTTATTTTTCCATGGGAATTGCGTCATTAATGGTTCGTGCTCTCAGGCTTTGTAGCGCGAATTCTATTTCATCACACAAATTAAGTGTAACCTTTGATCCTTTTTAGCATTAAGCAAATTTGTTTTGTGAATATGTTTACTTTTCTGCCAGCACGTATAGCGTTATTTTTAGCAGCGAATAAAATTTGAGAGAAAGATGCACGTTTCTGCACGACTCAAAAAGATAAAGAACGGATGACGTGACACGAAGATGATGTGACGCAAAACAAAAACGTGCATGAATGTTGTGTTTACTAAAACGCGTCTTTGAATGTTTTCTTACGTGAATGGGTCATTGATAGCCTATGCTTTGAGGCTTCGTTGAGCGAATTTTATTCTCTTTTATCACCAGAGGATAAGTGTAAGTGATCCTCTTTCGATTTGTTTTGTGAAATTCAATTCAGTTGCCTGAAAGAGAGAGACCCTGGAACGAGGTTGAAGAATAATTTGTTTCTGATTGACATGTGCTGAATGCGTTTAAAGGACCTTTCTGTCAGCACGTTTCTCGTTTAATGATGAATTAATTGCGGTTTGATATCAGAATCCAGTGAGTGACTGAGTGAGTGAGTGTTCGAGTGAGAAAATGCGGCCCATAACAGAACCTCATTACCATTCGGTAAAAATCATCCAGATGTCTGCTAAGTGACTCAAAAATTTTAATTTGATCTGTTTACTGTATTTTTTTTCTTTTCGAGCAAAATCAGAGAATGGAGAGAAAACAAAAGCTGGTTTTGCAAGCATTATTTCTAAGTTCTTGCCATGTCTAGGGATTACCGCCAGCGGAATAATTGTGAATAAAATATTCGGGATCCTCCCAAGCTTGGCCCTTAACTAATCCACATTAAATCCACATTAAATTTATATCATCTTGTTTTGATTTACGTAACAAAATACTATCAATGTAATTTATTTTATATGAATCATTTTTGTTTTTTACTATATGTTATCATTTTATTATTATTATTATTATTACTACTAAATAAGTTTACGCTTTTGCAATATTGTAACAAATTTACAGTCATGCAAATAAAGCTTGTTGTTGTTGTTGTTGTTGAATCCACCTTTGAGTGTTGGGTTACAGGAGGCGGGGTGACACAAAGTAGCATATACCTGCCTCACAATTTTGATAACTATAACGCCGTTTAAATTAGGAAGGGTTCAACTGCATAAAGCGAGATAAATCCCCCGAGGGTGAGACTTTGTCACTTGTATCTCTTTGTGGGAGATTCCCGCACCTACCGTACCTTTTCCCGTTCCTATTCGGTTTATTAAAAGCTTCAAAAGAAACCTAAAAATGAAATAAATTAAAAGCATTTCGAAATCTACCTGCGTATAAGGTGGGTAATCACCCCTTGGAATTAAAAATGACTGAGGGAGAGTCTAATGTCATTTAGGGATACTTCAGGCTTGTAGTTCTATTGAAATATGCAACAAGCATAAAATGCCCCCGTCACGTTCCCCGGGATAAACATGTCTTACCTTGTCCAGCGGGTAGCACATTCTTCACTTGTTCAAATACATCCTTAATTTGCTGTGAGTCTGTAACATCCATCTGAAATGTTTTCAGTTTGTCGCTCGTCATCGATTTCAATTCCTGTTCTCCTTGTTTTGTCAAACAGGTAGCTAATACATTAACTCCCATCTTGTCCAAACGAATGGCGGTTTTACGACCGAAGCCCGAGTCACAACCAGTGATGAAAATATATTTCGTGTGCAAGTTTTGCACCTTTCGGCTTGCAATAAACTTCATCACAGTTATCCATAAGACGATGAGCGTTACTGCCCCGGCAAGAAATAAAGTTGGGTCATACATCTTTGGACTCCGGGTTCGGACCTCAGTAGCCTGTTCGAGTTGTGAACAAATGCGTGACATAAGGTCACGCAGAACTTTGTACGAAAATAATACTATCTTAAAATTGACCTTTCTCTGACGTTTGTCTTGCACAAGAGTAGACACAAAAGAAACTGTCGAGAATCAATCTCGTACCTCGAGTCTTGACGATCGTTATTGCGCAATCTCAACGGTAAAGGAGTCAAAAGAAATCAGCCGTCTGTCCATCCACAGCACTGAAATTTCCGGATCCAAAAGGTCTTCTACCTACCAACATCAGAACACACACGAGCCTGGAATTCGGTTATCATTATTCTGACAAAGGGTTGTAACGCTCGATCTAATCGCCAGTCCATAGTTAATAGCCAGTCCAGTGGCGGCTCTAGGTTAAGAAGAGGTCTAAGAAGAAGCGGAGCATGCCTCTTCCTTTTTTTCGGGCATTCAGATCGCATCAGAGTACGAATACAAGATCAAGTATGAGTACCACTGTACGACTTTCGAATTTTTAAAAAAAGCTCAGTTATGTTCCCGGCGCCCTCTTGCTACCCGGGGGTCCGCTACCCCATACATTTTGGGTAGCCCCGCCCCCCCGGGCTTGTAACTTACCAATTGAAAAGAAGACTATTGGCACTCTCTCCTCCGCAGAGGCCTCTTTCGTGTTCCGTATGGGCTGGGAAATGGGGAGAGGTGAAAAGTAAGCGCGCGGAGCCTAGAGAAAATCGAAACAAAAACGCGCGGTAGACCCGCGCTCCCCCTATTTTTCATTTTTCGTGTTTTTCGCTTTCCCCCCACTAAAGAAGCCTCTGCGCGGAGGAGAGAGAGCTATTGGCACGAGATTGAGGGATATCGAATGGCCTTTGCGAGCATGCGAGCACAGTGTTTTTTCATGCAAGCACGCCGCATTGACAAAAGTTAGCCTTGCGATTAACGAGCACTTTTTAAAAAGCTACCTCCAGTTCTCCACTAACAAAACCGAGCATGCAAGCACTTGAATGAAACATAGGCACGCTAAGCGTTCAGGAGTTATTTTTTCGATTTATGGGGTAGTTTGGGGTTAAATTGGGTGATTGTTCTGTTGGGATGCCATGGGTTGGGCTATTTGTGTATGGCGGCCCACGGAGTCACTTTTTTGCACAAAAAAAATACGTGCATTTTGATACATCAGAACTGTTTTATTCAATACAAAAATTTCTTCGTTATTTATTGAAAAACAAAAAACTAATTCAATTATCAAAATGTCACAAAATGGCACGTTCTTATTCTGTTTAAAGCGGTCATTTTGTTGCTAGCTTTGTAGAAACCGTAACGTGTTACTTTTGTTTGTTAGGGAATACTTTTGGCTTTTTGCCAAACACTGTAACATGATACCGTTGTTTTTCTCACTTTTGTAACATGATACCTTTGTTTTTTTAAACGAACGTAACACGATACCCTTGTTTTTCTCGAAAAAGCCACGTCTCCATAAAGTCATTGAACGAAAAGTACTGTAAAAAGCGAAGTAATTCGAATCAAATAAAAAACAATCTCTTCGGGAAAGTTCTTTAAAGGGCAGTACACCTAGAGAATTTGTTTCCTGTCAGAACTGTTCAACAAAGATTTTGGTTCATTCACAACGTAAATTTTATTCAATAAACAAGAACTAATTGAGTTTTCAAGTTGTCACGGAATGGTACGCTAGCTCTTATTCTGTTTTAGCTATCGATCGAAGTTGCTTTGAACAGCAAAGTACATACTTGTACCGGTTCATTAAATGTTTGAACGAGATGTTTTACAGTTGATTTCAGTTTACTTTGGCCGCCCGCTTTGCGAAGTTTGTTGGGAAATTGGAAACTTTGTTTCGAACTTCGGCTCAACTGAACTTTCCAAGTTTGGTAGTTGAGGAGAAACAAGACATGTTGCTCGAAAGTCATGGCGATTCCTGAACTCGAAGATTTTAGAACTTGTCAAGGAAAGTTGAAGTAGCTTGAAGTGCAAGACGTTTTGCATCAGCGATCACGCAAGTGATTTGCCGATAAATAAATTTTATGCATGTAGAAATTTGCTCAAATGTTAATCCAATTTCCCAACGAACTTCGCAAAGCGGGCGGCAAAAGAAATGACAGCATTATTCTTGAAATCTGCTTTGAGCAAATGTTTTATGTAATTTTTACTACGGTCAGGAAAGCTAGCCTCCCCAAACGTACGCTCGAATAAGACGAAAAACAAGTTAGTGTTGGGCCTTTTGCTCACGGCGTGTGCGTTGTAAGCAGGCGAGCGTTAAGAAAAATGTTTTTAATCCAGGGTTAATTCACAACTCACCGATTCCGCCTCCTTCTAATTATCTAAAATCTTCGAACGAAATCGCTCACAACAACTGTGTCAGATTGCTTCGCCTTTATAAACTGCAATTTGATTGGTTCTGATAGTACCTGAAATCTGATTGGTGTGACAAGCACACATACTTCACTGACCCACTGACTGATTACAGGGACACGACGACTAAGAGCTATTTTTGAAAAAATAACTCAAAAAGCAAACTCAGTACACGACTAAAACACGGGACATGAATTATGACTTGGTTTTTCGAAGACTCGTGTATTTCTTCAGTCTCTTTACCGAAGCTTTTTAATGAATTCTCGTGTGTCTTGATCTTTTGCTATCGAATCGTGGAAATGCTTTTGTATACAAAAACCCTTCAAATCGTTCAAATTTGCCATTTTGATGAAATAAACAAATGAGGTAAATTTACGTTTTTTGAGTTTAATGTTGATTACACGCAATTTTTTTTACAACAATAACACCCGTTCCATATTTTTAGACATTTCTTTTTATTCCATAACTAAGAACATTCTCGCGCGCTCATTGGTCGAAAGTTATGGTCCACGAGAGTTTATAGTTCACCACTAACTTTTAAAAATAGGTCCGCAATGCGTACGTGTGCCTAGGGCTGAAAGCCACTTGTGATTGTAGAAATTGGAAGTCTCCCTCGTACCTCTAATTTGCTTTAAAATATGCGCGGATATTTGTTCGTGTACAGGATTGCTTGGTTAAGAAGCATAACAAATGATTGGTTAATGATTGCCCTTGGTTGTTACCTAAACAATCCTACAAAATTGCTCAGTCAGCTTAAAGTATCTGGAGTGTGGAACTGAGTGTAATGATTATATGTAATTTGTAATAACAAATATTTCAATAAAGTAGACTGTTTCCCAACGTTGTGCCATATCTTTATTAGGCAATAAGAATGATAAACCTAGTATAATGGTAACAAATGATTATTTATGAAATAAATGATCATATAACAGCAATGGTATATGTAAATGTAGTCGAGAACAGAACAGAATGACAGGAACAGCATGAAATAAGTACATGCTGCTGAAATAATGTACGTCTTTGATGGCAAAAACTGAGAATTAGGCAATAAAAATAATAAAATACGAGTATGATACTGAGAAATTATGATCATAACAGGAATGTTTCTTAAAGAACACAACAAAAATAACAGTAACCAAACAAAGTAAATTAATGCTGCCGAAACAACAGTGAATCAAGACACATAAAAACTATGGTACATGTAACAATAACAGGCAGTCGAAGACTGCGTGAGGATGCTGGTAGTGGTATAAAGATATTTTAAAGCAGTGACAGAAACGATCAGAAGACCGTGGTACAAAAAACTCAAAACTTTTAGCGCACCCACCCTCAGTTAACAAAATTTCTTCACCTACAAATATCTCAAAATGAATTGCTGTATTTTATCGAATTTGAATCAGTTCTCCCGAAACTTCGCGATTTTATTAAATTCAACATGGCGAATGCAATCTATTTATGTACCCTATTAAAAATGACATTCTGACCGCGAATAGTGTTAATTTCTGACTTTTGTGGCCTTGATGGAGAAAGTCAGTAACTCAGGTAATTCGAGATGAAATTATTTACGAAACACAGCAGTGTGTTTGAGCAGCGTGAAGCAGCGTAAAATTGGCTTAAAATCGTCCCTTGAACTCGACTCACGATACTTTCAATTGCTTCCATTTAACCTTCAATAAAAAAAAACTCAATTTCCTTTTTGAAGCACTGTAATAATTCTCAATTCAAAACAAAAAGCGGCTTACCTGAAAGTAAATAACACAAGACGTACGGCTCGCCGTAAAGATGCTTATCGGCTATAACTTTTGTCTTAAATCTTATTAATAAGTTTATATATGTTGCCTAAAATTTCGAACTTTTAAGTTTAAGAGATATAGAAAAATCAAAGAAACTTGAAAGAAATTCTGTTTCAGATTTATTTTCATTCATATCAAGATAAGGAATGTATTTAAAACCGACAAAATAGCGAAAACTTGAAAGACGTGAGATTCCGCTACACAAGCAAATGTTTTGAATTTTGGCTGCTCGCGGCGGCTTTTAATAACCGATTCTTCCAAAAATTCCATCAAAATTCGAAGCAACACTGTACATTACCATTTTGCTTTGTAAAGTGTTCAGAATCCGCACAAAGTCCACGATTACGGCGGTGTCACACTTGATATTGGTTAAGAAGCTCTGAATAGCATCGTTGAAAGCAGTGTACGTAACCATCTTATCCCCAATCTTCATGAGTAGTTGAGAGGAATTTCGCGGTGATCTTCCACGAACCTTCGTCTTTCTTTTTCCCGAACTGAAATTATCTTCAACGAAAATACAGCACCTTTCGAAGAATACAGCAATACACCTCTACAAGTTTTACCAGATCGAACGAGCGGGTCGACGTATCGCTGACGCAATGACGAAATGCTCTGTTCTGATTGGATCGATTGACAATTCTATTGTTAACAAGAATATCTTCCATCACAAAGTGGTTCGATCACATATTGCCTAGGGGCTAGGCGGCCTAGGCCCTAGGCACAAAAATTAAACGAGATAGTGTTGATTCGCGGAGAGACATTATCAGCCCATAGTGCACATCCGAGAAAGACACTCGGATGGTATGGTATCCAGAATAGGTAAATTAAATCTCTAATGAGTCAAATTACTTAAGCGATCAGCATAAGCGATCAGTAATAAATGTTGGCAAGTATGACATGAACACGATCTGTTTTGCATCCAGGCCAACCACATAACGTGTTTGAGGTCGCTGTGACGTCAGCCCATCAACGATGGCGTCCACAACTTTGTAAATGTCAGGGGAGGCATCCTTCGCAAGCTTGAGGATTCCGTTAAGGACTGCAAAGTAAAGGAAAACAGAGACTTTCTTATCAATGTCGCAAAACTGAATCGCAAGCAATCGCGCAGCTCACATGATTGTGATTTGGGGGAGGAGTGGTAGGGGGCACCATGGCTATGTGTGAACGAGGGCGTGTCGCTGGGGAGAGAATTCTTTTCAGGATCTTTCGTGCAAAAAGTTATAATATTTTCACTATTTATTTATTTGGAGTTTTTTTGTCGGAAACTGTGAATAAGGTAACGATGCAGTCATTTTCGAAAAAAAATTCCCTTTACTTTTGCCTATCAGTGGTGAGAGTTTGTTAATAGTTCTTTGAATTTGTTTAATGCTTTAGACTAGATGATAGCGTTTTGATAAACGAAATGAAATGAGTTGATAATAAAGATGGTAAATTTTAAGCTCGGTAATAAATAATTAATATAAGATGTTCAACATGACACGAGCATGGGACAAAGAAAAATTCTGAGTCCCCGACGGGAATCGAACCCATGGCCTCCCAGATACCGGTTGGGCGCTCTAAACAACTGAGCTACGAGAGACTCGTTGTGAGCTGGCCCATTTACTAGGTTGATATGTTGTTTTATGATTAATGTTGTTTTTAAAGTTTTGAAAACAGAATGTGATAACCACGGGTCCACAAAATGAGGAGTCTTGTCATAAACAGGGTCACAGAGTAAAGGGTCTGGCTTACGTTTTAACCCGAAACCTGGCGTCAGGCAAGCATTTCTCCCAGAGGAGCTAAAAAAACTCCTAGTCGCTTGATGTCGTGGAATCCGTGACAAGCTTCGGACATGTGGGCCAGTTTCACCGCGGTCAAACGTCTCAGGCAGCTTTTTTTTTTCTATTTCGGCGAATTCGTTCATATTGAAGTGTTAGTATGAGCAAGGATAGATAAAATAGTCGGCTGAGTGTAAAGATATTCCATTTAAGGTAGACAAGCCAGTGTGCTTTGACAAATGGCGCCGACTAGTCCGCATCTCGCTATTTTCAAACACGCAGAACTTTTTTAGTAAAGTTCCAAAATACTTAGTAAATCCTCGGGATACCGGTAATGTATCGAACTTTGAACTGTCAAAATTAAAACCTTATCTTTGAAGTACTTTTCTTATTTTTTGCATATTTCTGTCGTTTGACCGCGGTCGAGGGCCAGTCAGGTTTAACTCGCACGTGACTAGCCTGCAATGCACGTGTATTTTATTGCCACGAGTGCATTTTGAACAGGCGAGCGCCATCTTGGATTTGTACTCGGTAGGATTGGGGAGATGAGAAAACGCGTCCCAGAGAGTAGGAGCGAGGCTGAATGAAGAACCTCGCTCTCTCATCTCAGCCCTCTGTAGGTCTCAGCGACTCCAAGGTCAAATACGCGAACAATATCATCCACCGCTCGCCCATAATAAACGCTTACACTGCTTCACCGCGGTCAAACGTCTTAGGCAGCTTTTCTTTCTATTTTTGCGAATTTCGTTTACATTGAAAAGTTAGTATGAGCAAGGATAGATAAAATAGTTGCTGAGTGTAAACATAGTCCCATTTCCCTATGTAAACGAGTGTTGATACTTTTAAATGTTCCACATCCGAACCAAAGTGCTTTGACAAATGGCGCCAACAAGTCTGCATATCGTTATTTTTAACCACGCAGAACTTTTTTAGTAAAGCCCAAAAAAACTTAGTAAACACTCAGGATACCGGTAATGTATCGAACTTTGAACTGTGAAAGTTAAAACCTTATCTTTGAAGTACTTTTCTTGTTTTTGTGCATTTTTCTGTCGTTTGACCGCGGTCGACTACACTGCAGGCTAGCATGTGACATGTCATGTGGCTGTACCTTTTCCCCAAGAAAGCACACGGTTCTACAACAAATATTGGAGACTTACATTTATCAAAAGAATTATTATCTCCATACTCTTTCTTCACTTCCGGACTCAGGTCATTCCATAAGAGCTTTGTTGATTCAACAATGCCAGTGGGTGCTAAAATACCAGTCTTAAACGCTCCAGGTTCAAGCATGCTGACCAGCACTCCCCACGGGCTCATTTCACGTCTAAGGGCATCAGAAAATGCTTCAACTCCATATTTGGTGATACTATATGCACACAAGCTGGGATACGACAGGCGACCTGTGAGAAAGCAAAAGATAACGTTCAGTTTTTGAGTGCTTCCTTGTCATCATCATCATCATCATCACGTCTCGTCGCGCCAGTAGGCACATAAGGCCGTGAGACTACGAGCCCGACAATGGCTATGACTGTGGCTCATAGAAAACGAGGGTCAGAGTCTAATTGTTTTAGCAGAAAGGCTAAAGGATCACAGTCTTAAACCTATAATTTTATGTATTTTAAGCCAAAAATCAAGAATAATTGTTCCTTTAAAGAGCATCGCGCACGCGATCATGTCAATCAGATGAGCGGATTTCCAACAGAACACGACTGAATTTAAGTGCTATTATTATTCTACATGCGAAACCCCAGGTATTTTTTTCGAAACATTTTGGTCAATTCCTTTGGCAGATGCGCGGTTGAAACTCATTGGAGCAGCGAGAGTCATATACCCCACTTACTCGTCGAAAGGGTTATCAGTTTTTTTGGCAGTACACAAATCAAGTGGAAGCCAGATACTGAAATACATAAGTGGGTGGTAAAGGGTAATTTCGTGACCCGTGACTGGCCCTTTTTCTCCGTGAAATGTGAAATGGCTATTTTTTCCCTCGTGAATCGTGTTTTCTTGGTAGTCGTGAACCGTGATTTTCCAAAACGTTTTCTATTTTCTTTCCGTGAAGCGTGAAATTCCAATGTTAGATTTTTCGTGAATTGTGAAAGGGCAGTTTTATTTTCCTTAAAACGTGATCCTTAAAGCGTGCCTTAGAGAAACACGTCATTCAGTCTGTAAGAAAAAAAGTTAAAGGTAAACGTTTTTTAAGACTATATTTTTGTCGATAGTACACGTGCGTGAGAGTCGTGCAGGCTTGTCAACTAATTTTTACGCTTCTACTGTTACAGCCTGGGTCAACCCTGACCACATGACCAACTTGAGCCCGCAAAAACGTCGCTTAAAATGTTGCCAAAAGGTCGTCAAAACGGAACAAGTGTAACGCTCTCTGCATATCACGTATAAGCCACGGTACAAATGCCTTGGGATGCAGAACGCATTTTTCAGATTTTCTTCGAATACTAAGCAAAAAGAAATGCTCTGGAAATGATACATTTAATGGCCACAGTTTTTCTATGAAGTACATATGTCCTCGTGTTCTGTACCTTACCTGCCATACTTGACAAGTTAACAACTCTTCCCTGTGACTTTTTTATCAACGGCAGAAATGTCTTGGTGACGTCAATCATTCCCCACAAGTTGACGTCTGCCATGCGCTTCATATTGTCCAGCGGTGCCCATTCTATTGGCGCAAAAGTGGCAATTCCAGCATTGTTCACCAGTCCCCATAAACCTAAAATTTAGTTACCGTCAGTTCAGGCTCAGTGAATTTCAGGAAATTTGTAAATTTGCATTTTGCTAAGTTTTAAGAAGTTGTGGCGTATAAAAGGGCTCCCTACTCGGGAATGGAGTGGACTAAAGAGAAAGGGAATAGAAAAAGGAAACTCGGGAATGGAAGACATGGAATGGACAGGCGAGTATGGGAGGGGAACGGGAGAGGGGTCAGGAAGAAGAGAGAGAAAAAAAAATATTTAAACAGGGGGTCCATTTCAGCGTGGTGCTTTTCAATGGTTCAAGCTGTTATCGCCTTATTAAAGGAGTAAAACCGTTTTCACCGCGTCACGTGATACGTTCCCGTCCAATAGAAAACTGCATTTCAGTTTGGGTATAACAAAGTGATATATCTCAGTAGCCTGCGTGGCTGGCGTTCGAAGGGCAGGTAGAAGGGGAGTTCGAGCGTGAAGGGCTACGTCTCCCTCCCCGTCGAACGCCGGCCACGCAGGCTAAGATCTCCAGGGGGCGGGACTCCCTTAGTCTCTTTGTGGTACCTTATTGTTACTTGCGGATCTTATTTTTTAGCGATTTGGCCAAAATAAGTAACAGTAGGTAACAATAAGGTAGAGCCGGATGCTCATACTATTTTGGTTCAAAGCTTGAACCACTACAGATAGAAATTTTATAAGCCTAGAAAGCCTTACAAACGTAGAAAGAAAGATGTAAATAAATTACAGATGGCTTTCGACACACGTCTCTGAAATGAAAGAAAAATTGCATGCCCCGAGCAGGATTCGAACCCGCGTCTCCCTGTTACTAGTCAGGCGTGATATCCACTACACTATCGGGAATGACCTGTGGATTGACCGCGCTCTATCCGATACACATCAATAAGTTGCCACGTATCCAGCGTGGTTGACCCGATAGTGTAGTGGATATCACGCCTGACTAGTAACAGGGAGACGCGGGTTCGAATCCTGCTCGGGGCATGCAATTTTTCTTTCATTTCAGAGACGTGTGTCGAAAGCCATCTGTAATTTATTTACATCTTTCTTTGAACCACTACGTATTCGAAATAATGCCTGCAGGTGAAGGTGTCCCCCACCCCCTACCCCTTGGAATAAAAATGAACCTGAGTAACATGTGAGTAATGCCCGAAAAGGGAGGGTTTTGAAATATCAAATCAAATCAAACGTGTCTTACCTTGTCCAGCGGGTAGCACATTCTTCACTTGTTCAAATATATCCTTAATTTGCTGTGAGTCTGTAACATCCATCTGAAATGTTTTCAGTTTGTTGCTCGTCATCGATTTCAATTCCTGTTCTCCTTGTTTTGTCAAACAGGTAGCTAATACATTAACTCCCATCTTGTCCAAACGAATGGCGGTTTCACGACCGAAACCCGAGTCGCAACCAGTGATGAAGACATATTTCGTGTGCAAGTTTTGCACCTTTCGGCTTGCAAGAAACTTTATCACAGTTATCCACAAAACGATGAGCGTTACTGCCCCGGCAAGAAATAAAGTCGGACTCATGGTTTGGCTTCAATTGAGTTGAAGGGGGACAAACTAGTGAGCGAACCGGCAAATGATCGAGAGAACGACTGAACGAGGCGAGTTTAAACTTCTTCGGTTTCAGTGTCTTCCGTGACATGAAACATTCTATTCACGCACCAGTTGATATGAAAATTATCTTGAAATTGATCTTATTCTGACGTCAAACGTATGCACAAAAGAAAGGGAGTCAAAAGAATTTAGCCGTCTTTCCATGCACAACACTATCTCCGGGACCAAAAGATCATCTTACCACCAAAATAGCACAAGATATAAAACACACACAACTCAGAAATTCGCTTATTTATTCTGACGAAGGGTGCAATGCCCAAAACGTCAGCCCAGTGGCGGCTCTGGTAAGGAGGCGTTCAGATCAGAGTACGAGAACGAGCTCAAGCCGAGTACCGGCTGTAGCTGTACGACTTTCAATCCAGTTAAGTTCCCGGAGCCCTCACTCCTCCCTGTTACTCATCGTTGAAAAGGAAACTATTGACACGGGATGAGTGAGAAATGTGATAATTGAAAGCACAAGCAGTAGGGCTCATAACGCCCACCCCCCTTCCCCCACCCGAACGTGAGTTTGACCAAGAGAAATAAATATTCAAAGAAAGATGAGAAAAAAGACAAGGGAAAAGAGCTCGAAAAAGATGCGCCAGTGGAATCACATCTTCAACAGCCTTTCTTCTCCAGTGGTCATACTTCTTTTAACTGTTAAATTTTCCATGACGTTTCATAAACTTTTCCATGACTTTTTAAACTTTTTCATGACCCCTTATTTGAACATTTTCATGAATTTTCTTAAAAATCATCTTGATTTCTGGACGTTTTTTAACTTTTTTCTTCGCATCAAAAACACCTTCTTACTTATTTTGTGCAATCAATATAATTTTCCATGACTTTCCAGGCCTGAAAATGAAATTCTAAAAATTTACGACTTTCTAGGTTTTGATCTTGTACGAGTCCCGCTCTTCCCTCCTTTGCACACACCTGGATCCACCACTAGTCAACTTCCCAACAGGAAAATTAGAATTTTAGATTTTTGTGACTTGGTTTTAGTGTCTCCAGTTAGTGCCGATTTATGCGCTAGAATATAATAACCGTAATGATTCGATTTAGTGCCCCCTTCCGAATAAGCGCCCCCCCCCCCCCCCAATTAGAACTCGGGAACTCTATTCCAATTAGAACTTACGGAACTTTCAACAATTTGTTACTGTTACAGTTTCTGTTATTGTTAGTTATTTAAATATTTATTAAAATTTTGTTTTGAACATTTGGTTGTTTCTCAAAAAATTAAATAAGCACCCAGTCTCGAATAAGCCCCGGGCGCTAAATCGAATGATTACGATACTCTTACTTACTTAACCGCTATGGCAGTTTTGAAAAGCTGACGTTTCGAGCAAATTGTCAACTTCAAGCTTACTTACCCACAGGGTTCGCACCCTTTCTCACAATTTTCCAGGACTTTTCAAGGACTCAGATTGATTTTTTCAGGACTCCAAAATTCACATCAACTCTTTCATTCCCAAGATCTAAATATTATTTCTCCTTACTGTCTAGATCTGTACATTTCTTATTATGCTAATTCTGAGAATTCAGTTACTTGAGTTTAACAAATTTTCCAGAACTTTCCAGGACCGGCAGTCTTCCAGTCCTGGAAAGTTCCAGAATAAAATTCCAGGATTTTCCAGGTCTTCCAGGACCCGTACGAACCCTGACCTAACCTGCGATCAGGGGTTCTTTTTTTCGCAGCCGCAAAAAAGAACGTCTGATCGCAGGTTAACCCTGACCCACCGATGTAGCAATTCGATTCAATTCAACTCAAGGCTTATCAACACGACTTTGAGCAAATTTTTTATTCAAAATGAATACACTTGAAGCAATAAGAGAAGTTTAACATTTCCTCTACAGAGTGACACTGCACAATACAAAACAACTTGAACAAACACACGGCTACCATCTCATCAATAGCACAAAACCAAAAACTTCATCGGCAGCACAGTGTGTAGTCTTTTCTAAATCATTTGAAAACCCTACTGAACACATTACATCAGCATTAACCCTCCACATCTCCAAGTTGGCATTGAAATTCTCCCAACTAATTGTCATACATTTTCCCAAATTCGTGTTGGGAGAATTTAGTTGTTAGTCAAGGTGTCTTCACTAAGATTATCACTGAGTATTTGTTGTAAATGTGATGTACATGTAAGAAGTTAGCAAGCCATTGCTGGAGAAAGATGGGTTAAAGCTCTACATTCTTTATACTGTCATTTCCTGCCTTATTAATTTATAAATCCAGCAACCAGACAAAATCAACCAAGCCAATAAACCATGCCTTCCCTGCCGCTGAGAAATCTGCCAACAGGCAAGGGTAACACTTTCCTTTTTGCTTCCACGCAGGGAAGAAAAAAGCCAATCTTGCTATGCCTTTAATAAATAAAAGTACCTAGAGCAAATTTTGACATGAAATTGTAAAACATGACGAATTACACCAGGGATTTTCTCCTCTTCGCAAATCACAATGCAGAACCAAAACCAATTACAGTGCAACTACATGTGTTTGCCGACATTGTGATCACCACTGCCTCTTCTGATTGGTTCTCAGCAGCACTCAATATAAACAAAAAGAGATCAAAGGTGACACTAGCCAATGTCTACAGCACAGCCTTGCATTGAATTTGACTTTGGTTTAGCAAATGCCAGCCACTGAACATAAATTTGCTCAATTATGATACAATCTATTCTAATGCCCTTCAAACTGTCCGACAGTTAAAAATACAGCTGTCACTCAATTTTTACTACTTATTTTCTGAAGTCATGTTGGTTTTCCTACTGCATGCACAATTTAAAAACCAAGTTAGTTTGAGAAAGGAGAAGTCTTTTTAATCAGTACAAAGGGGAATCCAACAGAAACATGTAAAAAATCAATCAAAATGGGAAACCTGTATCTGATCCAAAAGGCTACAAGATTGCATTAAAATTACCACAGTTTGTTTCCAGAAAAGAAAAATAGAATTACAGCATTTTTTTTTAAATTGAATATCTAGATAACAAAAAAAAAAAACACAGAATAACATGCAGTGCTACTTATCAAGCCCAATGCATGTAACCGGCAGTATTAACAATAATAATTATTATTAACCCTGCATAACCAAATGTCTCAATTCAGGCCATTGGTAAAGATCAAGGAATTAATTCCATCAAAGCTTATAAAGTTGGGTGCATGAATGAATTTGGCCTACACTGGATTAAGCACAGTAATAACACTACAGACTTGTGCAGCTGACTATGAAGACTAAAACTAACGGCAGCTAGATGAAATGCATATTTTTAGCAATAGATATACAAATTACAATGCCAAAACTTTAGCTAGATTTGGACTTCAGAGTGTCCCTAAAATTAAACAAGTAGTTGAAATAAATGATTAGTCTGAGGGTCTCTTTTCAGCATGCTTCTTTGTGAACTCTTCTGCATTCTTCATAAACTTTTTCTTATCCTTTGTATACTCCTCAGCTAAATCTCCACGGAGTGGGTGCTCTGGTTCAGGTGTGTGTACAAGAGCCACAAGTGCTTGAATTACTGAAAAAAGGAAAAATTCAAGACTGATTCAAATTCAAGAACTGTTATTCTCAAACTCATTAATTATTCATCAAGTTTAAATAAAAAAAAATCATAACCGCGAATGAGGTTTTGGTACCTGGTCTTAACAAGCATAGATTTTTATGATTTTATTTCTCTGTTTCACCATCATTGTTCGTTGTCACCCCCTTGGGAGCATAGGGCGTCCACCAGTTTCCTCCAGCGCACACAGTTCTTTACTCCGTAGTTTATGTTTCGATTGAGAAGAAATATCAAACACCTGAGACAGTGTTTCATTGCCTATCCAAACACTTCAAATGTCGTCAAAAAACACTCTGCTGCATGTCATATTTTCAACTGTCTTCTCGGTGTTTGGGTGTCCAGATGAAACACTGTGGCTAGTGTGTGATATACTACTTGAAACCAAAGTCAATGAACTGAAAGGTGAAGTAAAGTTGAACCACTCTGTGTGACTTCCAGGTCCCAGTTGTTCAAAGGGTGGATAACGCTATCCATCGGATAAATCATTATGCAGTGGATAAGTGTTAACAAACAAACTACGCTATCCACCGGATAGTGATTTATTCTTTGGATAGCGCTATCCGCTTTTCGAACAACCGGGCCCAGGCTTTTAACCAGGAGGCCCTCCACCAGTCCAAAGAACGGCCACTTTTAGGAGATTTTCGATGGCCTGTTTTGTGCAGTCATTTACAAAGTTCTGTGCTTAATGAAACAAGTGTCTTGAACTTAAAAACTTATGCTCCTTTTTGCTCTCAAGAGTTGTTTTTAGCCTTGCTGGTGTGTTTTTCTTCTCTATTTACACTTTTTTAGCAAGTTTCCTTGCTAAGCGTTGAGTACCTTATTGTGACTAATTTCCCCGAGACTTAATTTCCGCGATTTTTTAAAAAAAGCGAAATTAAAGACCCGTGAAAATTTATTTCAAACGTTTTCTATTGTATTTTTTATGCCTATGGATAGTATCCTGTGTTCTGCATCGCTATCACTGTTCACAATACTATGTTCACAACAATTAGACTTTTTGCCCCAAATATAATTTATTATATTTGGGGCAAAAAGGTAATAAGGTAATAAGGTAATTTAAAGAAAAGATAGTTTTGTAAAATTATCATGGAAAAACAGTGGGTTAATAGTTTAATTGAAAGACGTTTACAGCTGTCAGAATCATGGAAATGACATCCAAGAGGCTTCAATTTTTTCAAAAATTTCTGGGGGGGGGGGGGCATGCCCCCCAGGCACCCCTAGGAGGATGAGACCTGTGGCTCCATCATATGTGGGCCTTTGTCCCACATTAATTTTGGACTCCCACTTTCCAAATCTTGGCTAAAAGCCTGGTGACTACTGCTCATAAGTGATCAACGCCACTATTGTGAAGCACTTGTCTTGTTGGAGTTGTGATGTTTAATACTGTAAGATAGCAGGTTAAAATTAGTCACTGTGATGAGGTTCACTGACCTTGGTCTGTCTTTGTTGCTGGCTTCCAGTTTTCAGGGCTGATGATCGGCAAACAAACTTGGCCCTTCTCATCAATATTGGGATGGTAAATCTTTGTCTTAAAAGTAATCTGAAAAATTAACAGCCAGTGGCATTAATTTCCGTTTCCGTTGATCAAGAAAAATTATCCCTTTGATTTAATACATTAACACCTTTGCCTTTCAATCCATGTTTTGATCAAATAAATTATTGTAAGTTTAAGGGTGGCAGGAGTGGTGCAGCGGTGAGAGCACTCCAGCGTCATACATGTATGTGGTTTGAGTGTGTTGTTGGTATGGTATGGTATTTTGTTTAGAGTCTTTGATGTTAGGAGTGGTTGCCCAATCTCCCGAGCCATGGGTTTATGTTAAAAATGCATGCACATTTTTTTTTCTTTGCTCCAGGGTTTTTTCTCCTGGGTCCTCCTTCCTCCAAAACCTATACTCCAAATTCCAATTTGATCTGGTCTGTGTGTCTGACTAGTAAAAATTGTAAGCAGGCTAAAAACATGATGCATGAATAAAGCTATTTATTTTTTATTTTAGGTTAATTTCCCATGAGGAAAAAAGTCTTACCTTTGGCGGCTTGAAAGGATACTCTGCAGGAAAATTAATCTCAATCTTAAAAGCACCTTTGTTGTAAGGTGGCTCAGCCTGAAAGGAACATTTCAAAATCAAGACAAATTTGGCCGTTGCTTGAGGACAAGCTATTTTCTATCAAAATCACTGCCAATCAATGGATAACAGCTAATTATAAAATACCTTATCCTTACTAATTTTCGCGCGTACTCGGGAGCCAAATTTCGCGAGTATTAATTTTTGCGATTGCAAGAAAAATTAAGGAAAAGGTGTATTAAATTTCGCGATTTTGTCAGTGTTCTCTGCATCAGTCATCAATGACTAAGGAACTACTAGAAATATACAAAGGTCTGGTTCAATGTTATTACAAGGAGCCTGCAAACAGAAACTTTGGTGACTGTACTAAAGAGGTCTCGGCCAATTTACAATAAGAAAACGGTAATAAGAGAAAGGGTGCTACCGGTAGTCAAAAACAAGATGGAGCGATAGTTGCAGTTCCAAACGCGTTATTAGTACTCGCGAAAATTAGTAAAAATGAGGTAGTTGTTTAGATAAGATGTAAAAAAATTCCAGATTTCGAAGTACACCACAAAAACCCTGGCTAATTTGCATCTATTTGATTTTAAAATGCCTCCTGTGTTCTTGTATGTTTTGCAAAGCATTTCAACATTTGAAAATGAAACTTTCTATAATTTCCAGAACATTCCACAATATTTGCAAGATTTCATTTCACCATGATGACAATTTTTTAAAACATCCCATGCTTCCTAGCATTTTATGTTCATATCCCACACTGATCAAGCTTTAGCAGTGATGTGTTGATAAAAAGTTACAGAGTTGGATCAAAACCTCATTAGGATAATTTAAAATAATATTAACCAATACAAGGTTTCACTTCAAGTATGCCCTTACACATGAAGGTTATTAACAAAATTCTTCTTGACAGACAACTACTCACTTAAAATTAACTCTAAAACATCTTGAGGTGATTTAGTCAAGGTGTACTCCATGAAAAAATAAACGGAAGTTGAACGAAAATCGCATAGTGTAAAGTACAATGCAATCCAATCTAGGAATATACCTACCGGAACGATAAAACCTTGCCAGATTAGAATATTTGATTCATCTACTTGAATTTCACGAAAAATCTTTTGTCCAGACTTTCTGATGTCTGCCAGTTCCTAGAATAAAAAACTTAAGTGAGTTCACATAGCATAATTGACGATTGGCAATTATCGAAAATCTGTGATGCAATAAATATGCAACCACAAAATGAATTCAGAATTGTACATTTCATTTCTCAAGATTACGGAATAGATGGCTGTTACTTGAAAGGAAAGCATTAGAGATCACGTTTACGTAACTACGAACTACATAAAACAGACAGCTGCAGTTTGAAATAAGGACAGAATGAGATCAGATTCAATTTTGTCAGACCAGGATTTGATCGACAATTTTAGCGACATTTTGTTTAAATAATGCACAGGTCAGCGCATTATTATCCAAAATTGTCTTGCTAAAACATCATTTGACGATTTTATTTTCGAATAGGAGCAATTCCCTGCTGTTTAAAAAAAGATTTTCACTTTAATAGATAGCCTACCTTTCCCAATCTGCGTGTAGCCGCCATGCTCGAAGGAACTTCTCGCCGGTTTATGACCAGTCCCCGCGCACGCAGCAACCTTTACCCACGATGCAATAGCGGAAGAAACGGCAATTGTTTTCCGGGTGGGGTGGAGTAGTGTATGTCATGAGGTCAATTTTTATTTTATTTTTATTTAGCATTACTCCAATAAGAGAGACAAAACAGAAAAGGAAATGGCGTCCTTTAGAGTAAAAAGGTTGTAAAATGTAGATTTTTTTCTTTAAAAAAAAATCACATTGGCCGTAACCGTAATGGAGAGACTGGAAATGAACCGGTCAGTCTACGCAGACCATCTTGGGACATTATGTGGTGTCTTACACCAAGTACTACCGCTCATTTCAACATGGAGGAAAACTCAGAGGTTTGAAGTACACCAAAATAAACACTACGTCTTTGCGTTACAAACATGAGGTACGCACAACTTGTAATGGGACCTGCTGGATGCGGAAAGGTAGGCAACTGTAAAGCTTACTTCATTATGGAAAATGTTCACGATAAGCTCAAATCTAGGCATGATAAGCTGATATGACACGAGGTGAGAAAACTTATTTTGAATCATCAGTCAGTGAATAAGCTTATATTCCGTGATGGCAAAAAATAAATTGCTTATCCTCGTAGAAGTTGAAGAGGTCATAATTAATTCTGCAATGCACCCTTGTGGCTGTTTCAGTCTTTGATCTGTTTTACTCGTTTCACGTGGAGGACTGTAGTCAGAGGTGATGGTGGGGGGGGGGGGGGGGTTGGAAGGGGTAGGAGTGAGGGGGTCCAGTAGCAGCTGGAAAGTCTCACATGAATGACTTGCTACCCTTCGAGAGAACAATAGAACAAACAACAGAAGGTATGCCCCTCGAAGTAAGAAGCGATAGCAACTGCTATGCTAGATCAGAGGTAGCCTGTGTCGCAGACATAATCTAACCAGCAGTTTAGTTTTTTCTGCGGTGCAGGCTAAACTGGAGGACCAGTACAAAAAATATTACATACTGCTTGGGCAAGACACTTAGCCCTCATACCTTACACTAGAAGTGCTGTTAACAATATAAGTAGGTGACTCACTGACTGTCGACATTATTGTAAGTTGTTTTTATTTCTGTAGTAGTGCTGTTAACAATTTAAGTAGGTGACTCATTGACTGACAACCTTATTGCTGTTTTTATTTCTGTAGTGGTGCTGTTAGCAATTTAAGTAGGTGATTCATTGACTGTCGACCTTATTGCTGTTTTTATTCCTGTTTTTTTTTTGCAGTCAACATATTGCACTACAATACTGCAACACTGCGAGAATGTACAACGTTCAGTACAAGTGGTGAACCTTGATCCTGCTGCAGAACACTTTGATTATCCAGTTCTAGCTGGTGTGTACAGATTGTCATGGGTTATTGTACTACTTTAATATTAAAATAGTTAGTTGATTCCTGTTGGGGGACTTGGAAATTTTATTTTTCTGAGTAAATTTAACATGACTATGCTTCATGTATGTTAACTCTGTTAGTCTCTCTGTCCTGATGATGGAGTAAACTAAATTGTGGATTGTGTTTTACAGATGTAAGGGAGTTGGTAGAACTGGAGGATGTTATGGAAGCTGAAGATTTACGACTTGGGCCAAATGGGGGACTTGTTTTCTGTATGGAGTAAGAAAAAAACACTCTTCTCTCAAATTTATGATCTTGATAACAGATAATAATATAAAAAAGCAATGTTTATTTCTTCAATGTTGCAAGATGATTTGTATAAATATAGTTTCAAAGGACTCCAAGCCAAAATAATAAAAAAGACAGATTGTGCCTCACATTTTCAGGTTTGTTAGCATTGTGATTCATCTTTATATAACAAAATGGCATGATGAAATAAATAAAATTCCCATTTATTCTTATTTCTGAATGTGTGTCCAGCAGTAGCAATGAAATATATATATGATACTGCAAATGCGGCCTTACACTACTGAAGACCTGAAAATTTTTTTTTTTTTTTTTTTTTTTTAAATAAGAGTTTCAAAGATTAAGGAATTTTTTATTACATAGTGTATCCAATTAGCTAAAGTAAGCTGAATACCTCAACACTGATTAAAAATAATGTTCGTACTCCCCCTCCCATATACGACCGCTCTCATGTGGCTTTGATAGCTCAGTGGTAGAGCATTGCACTGGCAACGCAAAGGTCGTGGGTTCGACTCCCGCTCAGAGCCTGAAAATTTTTTTCAGGTCTTCAGTAGTGTAAGGCCGCATTTGCATTATCATATATATATTTCATTGCTACTGCTGGACACACATTCATTTATTTCACATATACTTGGGCCGAGTATCATGTCCACCATAAAGGGATTACCCATATACGACCGCTCTCATGTGGCTTTGATAGCTCAGTGGTAGAGCATTGCACTGGCAACGCAAAGGTCGTGGGTTCGACTCCCACTCAGAGCCTGAAAATTTTTTTCAGGTCTTCAGTAGTGTAAGGCCGCATTTGCATTATCATATATATATTTCATTGCTACTGCTGGACACACATTCATTTATTTCACATATACTTGGGCCGAGTATCATGTCCACCATAAAGGGATTACCCATATACGACCGCTCTCATGTGGCTTTGATAGCTCAGTGGTAGAGCATTGCACTGGCAACGCAAAGGTCGTGGTTTCGACTCCCACTCAGAGCCTAAAAATTTTTTTCAGGTCTTCAATAGTGTAAGGCCGCATTTGCATTATCATATATATTCTTATTTCTGATAACATTTATATTATGAGATATTATTATAATATTTCCCTTTTAGGTACCTGGTGCAGAATTTTGATTGGTTGGAAGAAAAATTAGGAGATGTTGATGATGACTACATCTTGTTTGATTGCCCAGGTGTGTTATATAATCATGTCAAATATTGCGTTAAAAATGTTGTTCCCACAAAATTACTAGACAAGTTGCATGAAAATTCCCTGAAGGTGCCGTTTCTTACAGTTTCATGTTTGTTTTGGAGGAGGGTGTTAAGGTGGGGGGAGGGGGAGTACGAACATTATTTTTAATCAGTGTTGAGGTATTCAGCTTACTTTAGCTAATTGGATACACTATGTAATAAAAAATTCCTTAATCTTTGAAACTCTTATTTAAATAATTATTAATGTCACTGTTCGCGTATTCACCGTGAGTAACGCAATATCCGGTAACGCAATAAAGACAACAACAACAAGATGGCGTTATAGGGGGAACACAGCTCTGTGGCAGGTTAGTTTGCGACTTCGGGCTGTGCACGAAAAATACAAGCCTCACTTATCTCCCCGCAAACTTGGGGATTAGGATAAGAGTATTGGCAGAGCCTTACTTATCTCCCCAGCACCGCACGGGCTGGATCGGACAAGATTCAGGCAAAGGTATAGAATTGCAAGGCAAAATAATGCCAAAAGCTTGGGGGAAGTCGCTACGCAGACTTAACCGCCACAGATGCGTGCAAGGCACGCATCCCCCCAAGCAAACCACCTAACCTAAGAATACATTACTAGATATGCTAGCCATTCTAGGGGCAGCGGAAAGGAGCACTGATTCTGGAGTGCGAATGTATAGCTGATAACAGTCGGAAGACCAACGGCCTAAGACCTTAATTAGCCAGTCTGGCAGACCCGCAGCTGCGGCAGTGGATGCGGCACCTATACGAAAACTATGACCTTTTAGACTCCTGTATGAGAGTCCAGCGCTGCGAGCCGAGTCCCGAAGCAGCTTAGTAACAGAGGACCTAGTCAGGAGGGATCCAGACTGAAAATAAAACAAGGGCCCAGGGCGCGGCTGCGCTAGTAAGAAATACTGTTGCATGGCTGAAACCGGGCAAAGCAAGGAAGAGCAGCGAGCAATACTAAGCGATTGCCCTTGCCTATATACATCGGTCTTAGATGACTTGAGGAGAATCACGATGCGCTGTGGGCAGGCCAGACTGGGAGAAAATGTAATACAATCAGTAGTGAGGTCAAATCTTGAGTTAAATCTAGGAACCCCTTGATAGGTAAACTCGCTACACCGGAGAAAGGCAAAAAAGGCTGAAGTAAAGGCAGCCCAGGCCATGGAAAAATCCCTGAGACTCAGTCGGCTCTGTAGAACGGGACGAATACTTAACAAAACCCTGGGGGTTACCGGCTGACGTAGGGTACGAGGGGAACCCTGATAGCGTAATATACCCCTTAGAACCTTTTTAAGAAGTGGGCGTTCTAACACTGGATCGCTAAATCCAGACCGAAAGTGAAGATTTCGGACTGCCGCCAGATAAAGCTTAACAGTACTATGGCGAACTGTCCTGGCCAAATAAGAGGCAAAGTAAATGAGGGTGCCCTCCGAGGCGGGGAATGTCACCCAAAGGAGATATGAGGCGATTCATAAGGCAAAACTGGATAAACCTTTTCTCCCCAGAGTTATAAATAGGTACGATTGGTGTTCCGTGACAGTGCCCAGTGCGCATACGTGAGGACTTCATCCCTCAGAGGGTCATCAGCGAAGGCGGGATGGTACAGGGGGTCTGGTCGGCCTGGGGGGCGAGTTCCCTGAAACGTTGAATCTGAAAGCGGGAAAGGGCATCAGCAATAGCATTGGAGACCCCTGGCACGTGACGGGCCCGAACCAAGAAATTATGTTTCATAGAGATGAGCACTAAAAATCGTACGAGGTCCATGACCCTGGGAGCCTTGGAGTGACCTGAGTTAATGTTTGCAACAACGCTCTCATTATCGTACTAAAACTGAAATACGAATACAGCTCTAGAAAAAACGAGTGTTCGTGCAAAGACTGCTAGAATAATGAAACTGGGATAGCGATCAGCTGCTTTTAGGGCAAGACAGTGTCTGTAAACATTGCCAATAGGTGAGCTCGTACTATAAACTACTTAGACATTACGTGCTAAAGTACAAGCCATGAATGAGAGCTTTTATGCTTTAAACCAATCTCAGAAAAGCTTACATTGCTACTATGGTTGTATCTGATACATATAGATAAAAAATCAGACATGAAAGACGTCTGTTTTGAGTTCTATGACTAGAAAGCATTCACAATTCATTAACTCAGGAAAACAACATTGCACGCAAGCACCCCCTGCGGCGTCACGTTCCATTAACTGCATTTTACTTTTGTTTGTAAATGCTTGCTTTATGGTAAATGAACCCATGTTGCATGGTAAAGCTGTTCAGGTCCGAACCTGCAATGGCAGAGATGTAACACCCAAAAAGAGAGTACACTTTTTGACCTTAACACCCCCTCCCCCTGAACATTGTGACTAAACAGAAGCAAAATAAAGCACAGGCCAAACAAGGATGAGAGTTGACTCTCATGAGAGTTTTTGTAAACTCTCATCGACTATTTTCAACTCGTGCCAAATGAGAACGAGAGTCCGTCAAACCCTTATTGACTCCCATGAAAAATTTGAGCACATTCAAAGTTGATGAGAGCGCACGAGAGTTGATGAGAGTGCATGAGAGTTCCATGCCAAATGAGAGTGAGAGTTTGAACTCTTATCAACTCTTGTGATCATCCTCGTTTGGCCTAGGCTTAGTGCTTTTAACCTGAAAAAGACTCTTGCTTGAATTGGCAAGTACATGAAGAATAGTTAATAGTGGGCTGATTTCTTTTTCCTTTGTTTAACCACAGGCCAAATAGAACTGTACACACACATGCCTGTCATGCGACAGTTGGTTCAAACACTACAGCAGTGGGACTTCAGAGTGTGTGGTGTGTTCCTGATTGATTCTCAGTTCGTGGTGGACTGCAGCAAGTTTTTTGCTGGTGTCCTGACTGCACTGTCTGCCATGATTCAGTTGGAGATTCCTCATGTAAATGTCATGAGTAAAATGGACTTGCTCAACAAGAAACAATTAAAGCAGGTAGATAGGTGGGTTGACAAGTTTCCCTGTTGATTTATAGCTTAAAGGGGCTACGTCACAGTATTTTAGGTAATTTTTATTATTTTATTTTTGTTAATTAAGAGCTCTAAACTTCAAATTGATTTTTAATGAAAGTTGTATTTTCCTGAATGAAACCCTGTTTTAATTGACTTAAAAAATCAATTGCTGTCTGCAATCTTATTTAATTTTCCACTTTTTCAGAGCTATTTTTCATTGAACGAATGATGTGATTTTGCATTTACAGTATCATTGTATTTGTCTTTTGGCTCAAACTTTGCAAATGGCACATTACTTCTCAATGCTTGAGGAAATGTGTAAAAGGCCCATTGGCCTGTTTTGTTTTCCTAATCATGATTGTCTGTGAATTTTACAAAGCATGTGGTCTCCTTTTTGGAACTTTAAATTTTGTAAAAATTTAATTTTGAACACAGATATCACTTCTGGAATTGCTCATCAAAAGATGTACATTTCATTTGCGTTTCCCAGCGATGATTAAAATAAACAAGCAGCTAGAAGACAAACATTTTCAACAGCTATTAAATATTAATTTCAGTAAATAGGAAATTAAGAAAATATAAAATACCATTATATAAATTATCTTAGTGGCCACTTTGGCGACCAGACTTGAAAAGTTAGTTGCCAATGAATCAAATCTAGTCGCATTGGCGACCCCACAGGTCGCAACATCGAGCCCTGTATTAGTAATGATTCTAACCCAGATGTCAGTCTGAGGGTCTTCCATCTTTGCATTTTATCTTGTACGATAAATAAATTAACTACTGGCAATATTTATTTGCGGGAAAAGAAGCAGAGGACGGCCAAGGGAAACATGGCGGAGAACGATGGAGAAGGAACGCGCTGAGCTGGGACTAACATTGTGGGCTGCAGCAGCAGCTGTGGCCAAGAATAGGGACAGATGGCGAGCATTGATGTCCGGCCCTATCCCCCACCAGGGGCCAAGGAACTAAGAGAGAAATATTAATTTGGGAGGTGTGGTGGCCTCATGGTTAATGGCAAAGGCGCTGCATTGTGTTCTTGGGCAAGACACTTTACTCTCACAGTGCCTCTCTTCACCCAGGTGTATAGATAGAACCAGCACATTTACTGCTGGGGGGTAACCCTGCAGTGGCCTAGCATCCCATCCAGGGGAGATTAGAAATACTCCTAGCTGCTTAATGCTACAGAAACCGGGATAAGCTCTGGCCTGATGGGCCACTAGGCTGGACAAAAGGCTTTACCTTTTTACCAATAGTAATTTGAGATGTTTGTGAACATTTTCTTGTCATTTATTTGTTGAGTTGTTTTTATAGGTTTTTGGATCCTGATCCACAACAACTTGTAGAAGAGCTTAAAGCAAGTACCAACAAGAGATTCAAAAGGTTGAATAAAGCATTGGCACAGTTGGTAGGTATATATGTTAGAAGTCAAATTTAAATTTAGGTTAAATTTTTTTTAACCTAGGTTATTTTTTTCAACCTAGGAAAAATTTATGGTTATTATTAGGGTTAGGGTATGGATTGGAGTCATATATTTTTTAAAAAATAGTGAGGCACCCAAGAAAGTCGAGAGTTCAAATCCAGTGCAGGTTAGTAAAAAGTAAAAAAATTGATACTACTTGGGTGGTATAACAGCAGATGGCAGGGGAGGGTAAGTAAGGATGGTGAAGAGGGGGTTCAGAGACAGCAAGGGAGGGGAGGTGTTTTGATTTTGATTTTCTATTTATTAACCTAGTATAAAAAAATAACCTAGGTTGAAAAATCTGACCTAAAGCTAATTTTCACCTGTAACATTTACAATGTACTTTAAAGCTTATTGTGATTTTATTTATTGCCTGTTGTTGAGAACCCCCCTACTACACTATTATGTATGAAGGGTTCAGAAACAGGAGGGTCTATAATAGGGGGTCGTTCAGTCCGCAGACCACCATATTTTTTTCTTCTTAGATCACAAATAAAAAAATCCTTTTACTTTCTTCTTAAGACCGAGACCACCATATATTTCTTCACGGTATAAAGTACAGCCAGATAATAAAGAATGTGCCTGTAGACCGAGGCTCAAAATCAGATAAAACCGTCAGACCACCAGAGTATATTAGAACCTCAAACAGTGTCCTAGCAAACCTGCAGGATATCAGAACAGTCTTCTGGGGATGGTTGCGCAGACAAACTAAATCGAAGATTCTGTGACATGTCCCCACACCACCTGTTTTAATATTATGTTTAACCACCATCAAAATGTTATCATCCTATATACCGGGTATATCAAGTGCGTTTTACATTTTCAGATTGATGATTACAGCATGGTATCATTTCTGCCACTAAACCTCTGCAATGAGGACTCTATCACAAGTGTTCTAATTCAGATCGACAATGCGATCCAATACGGTGAAGACCTTGATGTTCGTGAAATGAAGGTCGGTACAAATAAACAAATGATTAATTACAAAAATTGTAATTATTATTTTTTCTCTTTATTTTCAACTGACAGATCATATCATCAGATCATTGTACCGTTAAATAAAAACGGCAGATCTCAAGTCTCCCAAGTCTCTCTCAAGTCCCCTAAGACTTGAGACAATTTTGTTCAAATTCTTAGTTGTCATCATTCATCCTGTGCTTTGGAAGGATTGTACTATTATATATTAATAAATTTACAACCATTATATTTACTGTTGACATTATTTATGAGTATGAGGCCTAACTACCAAAACCATTCCCAAGTCAAGATCATTCCTCAGTATTTGCATTGTGCATCCTTACTGCACATAATTTTAGACATCATTAGCATGCATGCGCACATAAGAAAATGGCATCTTTTTTATTATGGCTTGGCTCGCGAAGTTTGAACGAAAATCTATTGTCAGTTCTATTTCGATGGAATGACCTTAAAACTTAATCCTTGACCCAACCCACAAAAAAATTATAAAATACTAAAGAAAAGATTAGCATGAGCACTTTTGCATGGGATTAATGCAGCGGCATTTAGGGCGGAAACTTTGGAAGGTTTGGAATTGGAGGCCTCCTCTTAAAATATTATGTATTATTATTATTATTATGTCTGTATCAAAGATGTTATACAGACAAGAAAAAGTAGGGGTTAACTTTGTTGACATCTTGACATTTGACCTTTACCGAATTTGAATCAGATGAGAGAAAAAGTTAAATACAGTGTTGTTTTATAATTCCTTGGTTCATTAAATTTTAACAGATGCGTTTATGTTGTGCTTTCCTTGTAGGATAATGATCAAGAAGATGAAAACCCTGCTGGTTCTACAGATGAAAGCTGACCAGTGGCAGTATTCAATTTTTTCATCTGTTTAAAGCATGGGTGCCCATTAAAGCTGTGTTCTGCCAGAATGGAAACTACATGTACTCAGCAACTGAACTGTGCCAGTACATGTTGTATTGACAACCTCAAGTGAAGAGCTTAAGGCAGGGGAAGTATCCCTTACCCAACATCTGACGACAGATCTACAAAATGGACAGGTGTCTGCATTGATGTCTTCCTTGCAAACAATCTTCTCCATGGATTGCAGCACTGTTTTGTTTAAGAGGTGGTAAATGGTCCTTCAAAAATATGCATCTCACAAAACTTTAGCCAAATTTCAGGGGTCTCGTCATCTCCAATTTTTCTTTAGGCCTTCTCATAGTCTCAATCTCTTTTGCAAGTCAAAAAACGTTTTGGGCTCGCAGATAAGACATCAGTCTTGCCTTCTTGCAGAGTCTCGCATTTACCATTCGACACCTCTTGTTTAGTATTTCACTTCAAATTTATGAGCAAACCAGTTATTGAATGATGACTTGTAATGCCCTGTTGCATATGGAATTTTGGCATAGAATTTCCTGATGACGTTCATGGCAAGTGGTTTTATTTGTATGGACTGATCTTTTTCGCAAATCAGATTGGGGTTATTTTTTTTTTGAAAGTAGTTACGGGGGGTCCTTTTAAACATTTTCATGGGTCATAAAGTCTGCCAATATGTAGCATATGGAAATTTTATGACCGATGAAATCCATTTTCAGGGCTCCACTAAATCAATTATTTGACATTTCTGGGAAATTCATGACTTGAATAAAACACCATGAAATCTTACTGAATCTCTGTTTTTGTGGCCATTAATTAATAGCCTGTGTTGCAGACGAACAAAACCCCGGTATAGTGCGTCTGCGAATTAGAGCACAAAAGCTTGTTCCGGCTCCCCGCGTGTTACCAGGGATTTCTATAATAACCTCTGATTGGCTTTTGAATAGGGCCGTTCTTTCGTGCGTCGTAATTGGTCGAGTGCATCATGAGAAACCATAGTTACGCTTTCGACGAAGACCAGATACAAAACAAACTTGGCGGCGATCACGGCAGATCGGACCAGATCGGTGATAATTAGCGTTTGAAGCGGTAAAAAAGCAGCCGGTTCGAACTATCTCATAAAAAAAGAAAACAACGATAACGACAACAAGCATACACAACTGACAAGCAAAAAGGTCATGGTGTAATGTTGAATAATCTACATTTGTCTTGTGGTGAAAGAATGTCACACAACGAACATCCGTCATCCGTGATGAGAAGCAACACACCTTGCAACACAATAAACAGCCGGACCAGGCATTACAAATGCAGAATGCAAGTAGTCGACATCTTCACGAAACATTTAGGACCAGAGGGAATATTTCAAAAGCTCAAAACATATCTTGCAAATATGAATGTTCCAAGACTAACCGCGATAGTAATTACATATGACAAATGTAAAACAGAGGTGTCAAAATATCCGGGAAAAATATACAGACGGAAAGCCGTGCAGACCAATGTCTTATGGCTCTACTCAACTTTAAACGCCTCCAAATAATACAACTGACAGCATATCGTGCCCTATCTAAACAAGTGAAAAGCGAAATAGATTGGATGACCAATTCCAATACAGAACGGCACAAATTTATGACAAGAACGTTTTACTGTATCTGGTATCTGGTATTCATCGAACACGTAACTATGGTTTCATGAGATCCACTTAACCAATTACGGCGCACGAAAGAACGGCCCTATTCAAAAGCCAATCAGAGGTTATTATAGAAATCCCTGGTAACACACGGGGGGCCGGAACAAGCTTTTGTGCTCTAATTCGCAGACGCACTATACCGGGGTTTTGTTCGTCTGCAACGCAGGCTATTAATTAAATGCTTTCATGGAATTTTCAATTCAAATTGTTTGGTCACATGGCAACCAGAATTCAAAAATAAATCTCTGCCTCTAAAAGACAGACACCTCCATAATATGGACACTCTGCTCTGTACCTTTGGTGTTTGTATTAAGCAAGTTGTAGACATGAATTATAAATTTGATATTTTTATTAAAAATGTGAAATATTGTTATTTTAATTATTTTGTTCAATTTGTTTGGAATAAAAATAATCTGATGGAAAGTATTCTTTTGAGTCTGAGAGTGTGACATAAACTTTGTCTTCGACAACTTCAACTTGATGGACTCTCTGCACATTTCCCTTTGAACATAATCTGGGTGGCTTCTTGAAATCTTTAGGATCAAATGAGTAATGTAGGCCCTCTCCAGTGTCTAAGGTTATTCTTTGTTTGTGATACGGGCAGATGATGCACCATCGTCCACCAATGTCCTATATAAAATAAATAAAAAAATTACATTACACTTACAGTGAGAGTTCATAGATTTTGTGCAGAGGATTTTGTTACATGCCCCTGAGGAGGATATATAGTATCTTTTATACAAAAAGCCATTTGAGATGTTATAAGGTGCTAGGCAAAGTGACCTTCATATGCGGTTGCCTAATTTGACGCATCCCTGGGCATTAACAAAACCCCTGCAGTTACAGTGGTTTTAAGCTGATTGGCTAAAAATAATGTGATTATGAACCATAATAATATGATTTTGTTGAAATGATGAAGAGCTGAAGTATTGAGACTATCAAAAGATAAATTCATCTACATCTCTCTCTTTTTACCCACTGCCTGCTTGCCTGCCCTCTGTCCCTCCCTCCCTCCCTCCTTCCCTCCCTCCTTCTGTCCCTCCCCTGTCTCTCCCTCCCTCTGTCCCTCCCTCCCTCCCTCTGTCCCTCCCTCCTGCCCTCTCTCTCCCTCCCTCCTTCCCTGTCCACTGGTTCATCTGTTGATCAGTCCATCATGCTAGGTCTGGGAAATTATCAAAGTCAGGTAACACCTCACTTCTGGGTGAGGGAAAACCCAGACTGTGAAAACCCTGATTCCTATCATTATAGGCAAAGTGAAATGACTGTGCAATTAGTCAAGCCACTTGCAGACTTCTCAACCTCAAAGCACTTGAAATCTGGAGATTGAGGTAAAAAAAGACTGGTGATTTCAGTAAAAACTGGGAGATTGATGAAATGACGGACAAAAAATAACTAGAACCAGGTGCTAATCAAGTGACTTAATTGCGACTCTATTTACTGTGAGATTTCTGTGTCTCATCGTGAGATTGAAGTGAAATCTGTGAGTCTCACCGTGAGACTCAATTGCCAAGGGGAAATACTGCCTTAATTCACATGAAATATTCAAATTTACCTCTATGTCACCTTTATCCAGAGGACCTCCAGCATCTTAAAGAGATATGGCTTGATATTAGTTAAAAAAAAACATAAAATCGTGTATTTGTGTCGAGACCATAGTTTGATAGCGATATATTATATCGCTATCAAACTATGACATGACTCTGGATCAATCTTTTTAGTAATTAGAAAATGGCAACTCTTGCACAAAGTGCAGATGTCGCTACCCCACTACTTCAATGTCAGCATGCAAGCCAAGATTGACAAAGAATTAAATTGGCAGCATTTCAGATAGCCTGTTCCAGGCATTGGGGAACAGTGAACAGAATACGTATAGCAAGTGGAACAAAAAAAAAAAAAAAAAAACAGCAAGCAAAAAAATTGGGGGGTACCCCCTCCCTATTTTTTGCTCACTATTTTCATTTTAGCCATTTTCCACTTGCAGAACACCTGGAACTGGCTACACTTCAGATAGCTTCAATGGAGGATGCATGAATAACCATCATTTTGCATAAATTATATTAAATTTTAACCCATTTCCTTATTGCATGTCATAATGTTTACTGTGTTGTTCCAAAAAATATCCAAACACCTCCCATGGGCCCTAGCTTGCTTTAAAATTTTTGGCCTTTTAGAACCCCACCCCCACGGGAATTTCCAAATCGACCTTCCCATGGGGGAGGTGGGATTGGATATTTTCTGGAACTGCACATATTTTCACACCAACATTCAGCCAGCTAGCTGACCAGCCAGACAAGGGTGCAAATATTTTCTACTCCTCCGAATGCTCACCCTTGTTATGGTTTTAATCTCCCAGATAAGCTTATTACTTACGGTAGCAATGTTGGTCCATTGCATAAAATTGTTGGTTGTGGTAAAATACAACAATATCCCTTCCATTCACATTGCATTTTACTTTCTGTTTTTCCACAAAATCCAGCTTACTTCCAACAAAGATAGGTGATGTAGGACAATGTTCTCCTGCAGGGAGGCTATCAGCTGTTTGAGAAAGCTCTGACATTGTTAATTTCTGGGACAATTTCTGGTAAAAAAAATATAAAAGATTCCGTGTGTAAGTTTAGGTTAGTACTTTGTGTAAGACTTATGACACTTTCGTTTCCAGGGAAAACGGTCTTGAGAGGAGGCCTGGGAAATACACAGAAATCAAGATGGCAGAGAAAAAGCTGTAAAGTTGAGTTTGTGTTTCTTTCGCGTTTGGTAAATGCAGGGAAAGTTATGGACGTCTTTACGGTTCTTCGTTGGTGTAAAAAGAAATATCTTAACGTCAATTCCATTGACTACGGGGAGAAGTAGTCAAAATTCCATAATCATGCATAGAGGAGGTAGGTTTTAGAGTTTGTATAGCTGAACAGCTGACCCGAGCTGGCGAAAAAAAATATTCTGCTCATAAACAGCGCGCCCTTATGGCACAACATTTGGTTATGCGTTCAAGATAAAATGTAGAATGCAGCAGTGTGTCTACAGGCAGTTCATTTTTTCATCCAACTCCACTCTTACACCTTACCCTTACTTGTGTTTTGTGCTTATGTTTTTTACGATGCTCGATCGAGCTCCCTGCCCTGCTTAACTACCTGTTCTGCAGGCTTGCGTGTAACTTGCATGATAGAGTAAGATCCCGGACCATCCAGGGGAGTAGCAACCCTGGGGGGGGGGGGGCACTCCCATACATGAGCTATATAGGTATGTGCCGCTGTGAAGGGTATGGTTTTCAAGCAGTTTAGTCTGGGATAGGGTATAGAAATCAGAGAGTTTTGGTCTAGAAAAGGGTAGCATTTGCCGGGAAACCGATCGACGGTATGACAAATAAAGTCCAGAAACTCGGAAGAGAAAGAGGCTTTCCTAAACGTAAAAAAAATAATCGCGGCATCGTTGTTCACAGATGGTTTTCCACTAAAACACTGATAATGATACAGTTCTAACAAAATGCAAGTCTGGGATAGGGTAGGGATTTTCAGTGTCTAGTCTAGTATAGGGTTGCAAAAATCAGCTGAACATGGTCTGGTATAGGGTAAGGGCTTCAAATTCCCAGCGGCACACCCCCACCCAAAAATATACCGATAAAGATATTGAATATTCGTACCCAGTCCCCTGCTCGTTTTGAACATGGCTAATTGTAGCTGGCACCTTTGAACTCGCGTACAAATGGCTTATTTTAGGTATGAATAATAGAGGACCTTTAATGTACGTGTTTTTAAACCATTGGCAGGTATTCGTAATAAATCAGAATTTTCTAGCGGAGGTGGTAGGAGGGGCAGAGGACGGGGACGTCATCCATCAGGCTTGTCAGGGAAACAGATTGGCTTGTGGTATGCGGCAAAAGGACAAAAAAAGAAGGCAGACAAGGAACTCAAACAGGTTTGACATCCATCTTGGAATCTGAAGAATATCGATTGAATTGAATTTTCCAGCTTGTCCCTCAGGCAAGCTGTAGCCAGGATGTACTAACCCAAAATTCATTTTTACTAGCCCCAAACATTCTGATAAGCATGATGCTTATGATGCTTCACTAGCCCAACCGCAAAATCTTATAGCTGCAGGATAGCGGACACTAACTTCTTGCATGCTGAACTCACAGTACCTTCTGTTGTCTACATGTACATGTTTAAATTTTGCAGTATACAGACAACAGGCTTCCCCTTGGATTGATCACCTAGGCTAACAGGATTATTGTATTAGAAATATCTACATGTATGATTTATGAGGCAAATATCTCTGGGGTTTTTTTTGCACGGTAGATAATTCTCCATGATCACAAATTACGTTCTATGACTTCTGAATTTTCCCATTCCTATCCTTTAAACTTCCACAAAGTCCTGAATTTTCCTCTTCCCAGGGATGCAGATTCCATGCATTGTCCCTGTATAAATATTCCCAAATATAAAATTGCTATAGTCAGTTTGGGTATCAGTCATGGGTGTAAGCTGATGATATATATGTATAATTTATAACAAGAGTTGTTTTGTCGTTCAGCGGGCTTATGTTACGATGGACAGCCATCATGAGGAGAGGATAAGTCAACTGTTGGGTGAAATGAGACAAAATGAAAGCAGCAATAACAGCAGGACAGAGGCTGGTGCGAGTGGGTTGGGGTGCAGAGATTGGTATGATGGTCCTCATGAAGAGCACTGCAGTGAACAGCCTGAAGGAGGCTCATACAACAGGGATGAAGGTATTCTTCAACAAAAAAAAAATGGTTTATAGTGGTCATACACTTAGCTGATATCTCTATGAGATAGCTAGTTTACAGGCATGCCACTGAAACAGAGGAAACAAATATTTTTAAATGAACATAACAAGGTTAAAAATCCCAACTGGCAGGAGGCAAACCAGTTGGCTATATACAAAGCGTGGTTGAGGATTTGAACCCGGAACAACCGAGAAACAAATCCAGCTAGTGGCTGGGGCAGGCCTTGAACAATTTTTCAAATTTAAGAAATCTGTTTGGAGCCATGTCTTCTATTTCTGCAGTGTGATGGGATCCTTTTTTGGCACCATGGTGATTTGACAATTTTTTAGAGTTGTCACAGTTTAAAGCAGGCGGTGTTGGACACGGTTCACGTGACATTTTTCGACCAATCATTTGTCACCTTGGTGGAAGCAATGGCGGACAATTTTGTTGCGGGATTTTAAGAAGGTCTCATCTTCTTCGTGCGATTCCGGCGAAACTTTAACGGTTGTTACGGATTATTTTATCGGAGCTGGAAGAATAATACCTAGGCCAGTCATCTGTCAAGTTCTGAATTAAGGGAAGCGATTTTTCTCTCAAAACTAGTCGATTGAAATCATGCCATATGGTAAAGGGTTGTTTGGCGCAAGCGTTCGACGTCGATGAACATTTGCTCATTTCTTGACAAACAAGGATCGGTACTGTAGATTATTTTTGCATAGAACTTAAGTTCGATAGTTGAACTTTAAGAAAAGTACGGTGGGCCCGGGCGGGCCCCGCCGTTTTAACGGTCAAATTTGGACTTGAAGTTGGGGTTTTTTCCTTGATATGTCACTTAGTTCTCTTCCATTTCGCGGGATTTTGCGGGAGTCGATGGTGTGATTTATGACGTTGTTCTTACAGGACAAGGGCTTAATTTGGTACTCCCGTTGATGTGTATTTATATTTTAATGTTCACTTGCCATTTTTGTTATTGTAGTGTTTATATCATCCTTTTGTTTGGCCGATATTCGGCATTTCGGAGCGATTGCCCAGCCACAGGCAGTTGAACTGTAATGCTCCCGCAGTCCCGCAGTCGACGAATAATTATCCTTCGCTTAACATGCTTTATGAACGAGAAATACACATGTATTCCACTTATATTGCGCGCAACACGCTTTAGTAAGAACGAAAAATTTGCATGTATTCCACTTATACTTCGCGCACCCGCTTTAAGAACGAAAAATATACACGTATTCCACTTATCCTTCGCGCAACATGCTTTAACAAATGAAAAATATGCATGTACTCCACTTATCCTTCGCGCAGCACGCTTTAAGAACGATAAATATATATGTGTTCCACTCATCCTTCGCTCAGCTCGCTCGAAGAACGAGAAATATGCATGTGTTCCACCTATCAATTCAAGAAGACGAATATTAAGTGTTTATATCATCATTTTGTTTCGCCGATAATCGGCATATTATATCAAAACGGCCGTTGGGCCCTCCAAGTAAAACAACCCAGCGAAAATCCATCAAAAACCACGATAGGGCGAACTGCGTTGGCCAGTAGTACATCGACGTACTTCATACATAACTCGACATTTCTGAAAAACAAAGCGCCATTGAAGATAAGTTCAATTTTAGCCCGTTTACTTCGATCACAAACGTGCTAGAATCGAATAATATTTCCAATAGTCGACGAACCGCGATGTTTCGAATCCAAAATATGAGTTGTTCCGCCGTAAAATGTCGCCTTTATGAATCCAGCAATACGCATCTATGATAATCTATAGGTACTACTAGGCTCGCGAAAGATTTGATATGGATTTCCTACGATATTTTTTTCAACATTGGAATATCTTCGTACCGCGAGGAGATGTTTACAGATCGGCGATCAGACGATAATAAGCGCAATTGAAAATTTCTTCCAGCATGCTTTGCGAGTCGTGTCCAACACCGCCTGAGTTTAAAGGATTAAAAATTTTTGTAACACAAATTATGTGAAACTATGTTTAATATCAGGGCTCACCAAAACCCCCGTCCAGTCGTCCGGGACAAGTAGTTTTTCTTGTCGGGCAAGTGACCTTTTTATGCTCACTTGCCCAACGGGCAAGGGCCGAGGCAAACCATCAATAAATTTATTAACTTAAAATTTCTAAAACAACAATTGTGTTGTCAACGTTCCAAAAGGCATTGACAATGTTTTCATAATGCATTTCACAAATAGGATCACAATTTCCCCGGTGTTTTTTTTCTGCCATCCTAAGAAAATTAATATGGGCTTCAAACTTACATGTTTTGCAGAAGTTCGAAAATCGCCCTATAATGCATTGCAAACCCCAAAAATGTAGGATGTAGGATGATTTGCATTTGCGTTTTTTGATCTAGACATGCAAGATGTAACAGACTCAAAGTTTAGAGATCAGTTTTCAGATGAAGATGATCACTTCCCAGATCATGCATTTGTATCTGGTAATGACAGAAGAAAACAGTCAACTCCCAAACACAGTTCTAATGTGGGTAGATGTTTGCAACAGAATGCTGCTCTGGATCTTCATTTAAAGGAGGAGCAGCAGAGGAAGGTCGTGTCAGGCCTTGCAAGATATACAGCCATGCAGGTACGTGTATATTAATATTAAATAACAACCAGAAACCCATAAGGATTGAAACGTGTAACGCACGCGCACAGCGTTTGAATATTCATTTTGCTAAGTACCATATTTGGAAACACGAAAAATTTGTACGCGAATGCTTTAGACACGTAATGACACACGCAGCATAATTTTTGGTTTGGCGGTAAGTTGCTTGAATTTCGACCTAAACGCCATAAATTTCTTACAGAAACTAAAGAAATACATTAAGTGTATCGAAGCGAAGTTCTCCAGACTACTTCAAGAAGATGAAACAGGAGAATTTAACCAAATTTAACTTTATTCAACCAAGCTTGTTCAAAAACAAGATTACGCCGTAAATTTAATCCAAACATAGTAATTTTGATTGGTTAAATGGTTCTCGTAATTTTCCAAATATGGTACTTAGTGAAAACGAATGTGCAAAGGCTTTGTACAATGCGAATCATAGGGAGTTACATGATTCAACCCTTATGGGTTTCTGTAACAACCCAAACTGTTCACCAAAGTGCAGGTGGCTAGTGATGGATATTTAACGAGCCACAAAGCAGCGAGCGAGGTAAATGTCCACCACTAGCAACTGACACTTTGGTGAAAAGTTGTTTTAGTATACAGTCAACTCTCTTTGAAATGGACACCTCTGGAAGCGGCTTTAACTGTCCGTCTTAGAGGGGGTTTAGTTACAGGAAAATGACTGAAAAATGGCAGGGTTGAGACCAACTTTTCACTGGTGTTCCTTTTTTTACCTCATGGTATCATGAGGTATAGTGGGGGTTTGGATGTCACTCCATTCCCGTTAAACAATTAATGTTATGCATTAAATCCGCATTAAAAGTGAATTAAACATGTTTACCCCTGTCTCCCCTGCTAGGTTTTGATTTGTCCACAAAGTCGGGCCATTGTCTCTTGTTGATATATGTGGGGGAGAGGGTTGGAACAAAGGAGGCAGTACATGTTTACAACAGGAGCTGAAATGGCGTCTGTCGTGTGGAGTCCGACGCTAAAATTTTGTTCCTTTCGCTACACCTTTGTTCAAAATACACTTTTGAAGACCTCACAAACGATCAGAAAATGTGCTCAAGAATGCTCAAGTGAACAAATGGGTTTTAAAGTCTTAAAAGTGGCGATGTATTTATCACGGCCATCAAGATGTGTTTGGACGACGAGGTATCGATCAGGCGGAGCAAGAATGCACTACAGTCTGCACTACACGAACTATTCGGAATGAACGTTTCATTGTCTGGGCCAAAAAAGTAAGCCACCCACCTTCTACTATATTGGATTTTTAAGTTTGTAAAAAACTCACAGGACGTATGATTTTTAAATTAAATGCGCTTTTGATATTTCGTAATTCGCTCGGAAGCTGTTCGAAAAATGTCACAAACAGATTTGGTGTCGTGGATTTCATCGATCAGAAGAGGGCTATTTGGAGGTTTTTTAGTTTCTCAAATTTATGAAATTAATGTCCTACACTTCAATTTTTTCCTGGATTGTCCGGCGGTTTTTTCTCGGGCAGCTATAAATAAACAAATAATTCCCAGACAGATGCGTAAATCTCTTCACTTAAAAAAGTCAATATTCCCGAACTTAAGATTGAAATATGAAAGAAACTTGAATTAAACTTTGCTTAGAATTTAATTTCATTCAAGAAGAAGCAAGAAATGCATTCCAAAGCTTCCAGATATCGAAAATTTCGAAGGCATACAAATTTGCATGCGTAATTAAGTTAGGTCTGGGTTATAAAACAACACGAAAATGGATTTAGTGTCGTGGATTTCAATTCATCGATCAGAAGAGGGCTATTTGGAGGTTTTTTTCGTTTCTCAAATTTATAAAATTAATTTCTTACACTTCAATTTTCTCCTGGATTGTCCGGCAGTTTTTTCTCGGGCAACCGGGCCTTTAATTTTCCTAAAAACTTGTTGCCCGAATGCAACTTGCTGCGCCTCAGACGACCAAACAATTCAACGTGACATTTGACACGTCACGCATTGCGCGTGATAAATTATATTCTCGGAACGGGATAAAAGCGAAAGTGATAACAAAGCATTTCTGTGTTCGTTATAATAAAAAATGTTCCATATTTGGCCACAAACTTGCCGGAACAGGCTTTTACCTTTAAAAACCTCAAATGTTTTGGGTGTTATGTGTCGAGAGTGGATTTAAGAGACCCTGCCTGGGGGGGTTCCCGTGTCGCTTGTCTAAATTTAAATATGTGCCATGTCGCTGTTTTATCGCTCTTCGTGTCGCTGTCGGTAATTAAATTGAAGGAAAATTGCTTGTCCTTGTCGGAATTTAAGTTTTTTCCATAAGGGTTGTCGTTTGTCGCAATTTTATTAGTATGCTGTCGCTACTTTTTGGGCCATGTCGCTTGTCGAAATTTACCCTGGCAGGGCCTCATTTAACTGCAGTGTGGCAAATCTTTGTAAAAGTTTCCTCTTTGTCTCCTTATTTATTTTCCGAGTGCTCTCATCAACAATTTTTAAAAACCTCAAATGTTTTGGGTGTTATGTGTCGAGAGTGGATTTAACTGCAGTGTGGCAAATCTTTGTAAAAGTTTCCTCTTTGTCTCCTTATTTATTTTCCGAGTGCTCTCATCAACAATTTTTAAAAACCTCAAATGTTTTGGGTGTTATGTGTCGAGAGTGGATTTAACTGCAGTGTGGCAAATCTTTGTAAAAGTTTCCTCTTTGTCTCCTTATTTATTTTCCGAGTGCTCTCATCAACAATTTTTAAAAACCTCAAATGTTTTGGGTGTTATGTGTCGAGAGTGGATTTAACTGCAGTGTGGCAAATCTTTGTAAAAGTTTCCTCTTTGTCTCCTTATTTATTTTCCGAGTGCTCTCATCAACAATTTTTAAAAACCTCAAATGTTTTGGGTGTTATGTGTCGAGAGTGTATTTAACTGCAGTGTGGCAAATCTTTGTAAAAGTTTCCTCTTTGTCTCCTTATTTATTTTCCGAGTGCTCTCATCAACAATTTTTAAAAACCTCAAATGTTTTGGATGTTATGTGTCGAGAGTGGATTTAACTGCAGTGTGGCAAATCTTTGTAAAAGTTTCCTATTTTCCGAGTTTAGTGGCTCGTAGCCACTTTGATTTACTGTGCGGTGCCGTGCCTCTCTAGCCAAAGAACTAAAAGAGGTGGTCAAACATTAACCGCACGGTTACAAAACTGTTTAAGTTTCTTGTTCTTACTTGGAAAAGAGGCAAAGGTTCATAGAATAATAAACAGATACCATGAGGTGGCTCGAAGGAAACTTCGGCATGCAGTTATTCTTATTTTGTTTTATTTTCTTTTTAGGAATTCCGTAAAAGATTACCAGCTTATGAGAAGAAAGAGGTGTGTTCATTTTACTTGTAAAAATCACAAGGTGAAGCTCTGTTAGAATTATGTGCTTCAAAACCTGTAGCTACTGCATGTTGCACAAAGTTATGTATAGTAAATAATATTTGAATCTTTTTTTTTTTCATTTCTAAAGGAATTACTTCAACTCATTAACTCTGAGCAGGTGTTAGTTATTAGTGGAGAGACAGGATGCGGCAAAACAACTCAGGTCTGTTTCAAACTCTGTTCGTTAATTGGTCCTCAAAGCTAGCATCATGGGCATGCAATGTGTGCAGACTAGGGCTATGTAGCAATAGCCTTTTGCACACATTGCAGACCTATCATATTGGCATGCAATGTGTGCAGAGAGCTACGTAGCTGTAGCTCTTTTCACACATTGCAGACCTATCATACCCCTATTTTAGGCATGCAATGTGTGCATAAGCTTTGTAGTTGTAGACCTTTGTACACATTGCAGACCTATCATACTAACATTATAGGCATGCAATGTGTGCAGAGGGCTATATAACACTACAGCCTTTTGCACTAATTGCAGTCCTATCATACTAGCATAATAGGCACACAATTTGTACAGAGGGCCATGTAACCATAGCTCTTTATATGCATTCAGGACCTATAATACTAGATATTGTACTTATTTTTTCGTTATTAATAATTTGTTTAGATCAACCAGGATACAGCCTGCACTGGGCAACATTAATTTGCTTCCATTGAATGATTATTACAGGTTTCACAGTTTATCCTGGATGACGCTATTGAACAAGGCCGTGGATCAATGTGCAGAGTCATCTGTACTCAACCCAGGAGAATCAGTGCCATTTCAGTAAGCTTATATTCAGAAAATTACTTCTTGTTAGTGATTTAAAGTGAAAAAAAAAAAACTGTAATGCATAGTTTGATAAATTATCCATACCTCCCCCACAGAAATGATTTTTCCAAAGGATCTCCCACTCCTCTGGAATGTCCAATTACGCTCATACATTTCCTTAAAGTTTTTGGTCTTGGATACCCCTCCCACTCACATGAATTTCCAATCCCTTCTGTTAGGGGAGTATGGACATTTTCTGGAACTATATGATAAAAAAACACATGCCATGTAACTGAACAGATTTCAAATTAAAATGGATTTTATTGTGTCCTAATAAATAATAATTTATTTTATGTTTTATTTTCGTTGGTGACCAGGTGGCAGAAAGAGTTGCAGCAGAAAGAGATGAAGATTGTGGTGAAAATGGCAGTGTTGGATTTCAGATCAGATTGGAAAGGTGCGTACTTATCATTTTAATCCTCTACTTCTCTGGAATGATAAAAAGCGTATTTTTCGTTACATTCTCAGTTAATTTTAAAAACAAAAGAAATATCAATTATTTGAAGAAATGATTTTTAAATGATGAAGCGCAAATTTCTTCAAGCTAACATCATCAGAGAAAGGTATTGAAGTCTGTGCTGGCCTCAAGACTCTTTATGGGCTCGATGAGGATAAGAAGTATTCAAGTCTGTGAGGAGAATTTGAAAATTTTAAAACTTCGAATGAAACAGGAGAGGTGCTGTTTGGAACTTGTGTCTTATAATTACCCAGTGAAAAGGATGGTGGTGGTGTTTGTGATGATATTTCGTATGTCTTACACAAAGTGTGTTAGCTATAGACTGTGCAAATAGCCCAGATGAAATCATGTTCATTTTAGTTCATGTAGAAAAACCTTTGAGTTGTGTGTTTCATAAAGCAAGTTTCTAGTATAGTTTTGCTGTCTATGTTTGTTGTGTTTGTCCATGTCTGCTGTATACAACACTAAAGCAATTTATGACGAATAATGGTGGTGTTGCTGCTGCTGGACCCATGATAGTGGCAGTGGTGATGACGATGTTAAATAACATTCATTATTTTACTCTCTTCTATGTAATATATCAAACACGAGAGGCAGTGTTTCATTGGGATATCCAAACACCGACAAGAGAGTTGAAAATACGACGCGCAGCAGAGTATTTTTTGATGAAATTCGAGGTGTTTGGATAGCCAATGAAACACTGTCCCGAGTGTTTGATATATCTTCTCAAACGAAACAAAAACCATGGAGTAAACGGAGAAATAAAATCGTAAAAATCTATGCTAATGAAGATCGGGTATCCAAACCGCCATCATGGTTATGATTTTCATTGTTTTAACTTGATGAATTATTAATGAGTTTGAGAAAAAAATAAAAATAAAAAATAAAAAAAAAATAAAAAAAAACGTTTGAGAAGTCTAATGCCAACAACTTTTTAATTTTCTTTTTTTCAGCAAGCTGCCTCGGGAACAGGGCTCTATTCTCTATTGTACTACTGGAGTACTTCTTAGATGGCTTGTGTCTGATCCGTGAGTCACTTAGGTTACAAAAAACCATAAACACTACATGTAGGCATTGGGTGGGAGAGTCTAGAAGATGTCTGATAGTAAACAATTAACCAAATTTAAGGTTAAAAGATTTTGGGAATGTCAGTGTGTATTGTGGAGGGTTGGGGGAGGAATAGTGGAGGACTGGAGGAAAGAGTGCACTGAACAGCACTGCACTGCACAGCACAGTACTGCACTGCCCTGTACCATCCTGCACTGCACTGCACAGCTCTTTGCTGCGCTGCATTACACAGCACTGCGCAGCACTGCACTGCACAGCATAGTACTGCACTGCCCTATGCTGCACTGCACAGCACAGGATAGCAGACATGCAAGTTACAACAGCTGATTTATTTTTTTCTTTGCAGGTTACTTCTTGATTGCAGTCACATTATTCTTGATGAAATTCATGAAAGAGATATTTTATCTGATTTCCTCATTATCATTGTTAGAGATCTTTTACCAAAAAGGTGACAAGTAAATTCAATTTTTTAATTAATAAATGTTTTAAACCCAGGAGTCTCAGTATCTTGTTCAGTACTTTGATCATCTGGATGAGGGAAGTCTTTAAAAGTACTGCTGTTAACAACTTCAACAGCAAGTCTTTTCAAGGCTTCTCTCATGTGGATGATCATGCTAGATAATTTTTTTTTATATATTTCTTGATTTTGGTGTCCATTAAAAGAATATATATTCTGACTTCATTGTTTCTTACAATTTCTTGCTAGGCCTGACTTGAAGCTGATCCTTATGAGTGCAACATTGAATTCAGAGATGTTCTCTGCCTATTTTGGTAGGAAAACCATCAGTAAATTAAGTTGTAAACTAAACATTTGCTGAATAAACCTTCAGTTAGTCTACAAGAAGAGGTGTCATGGTGACCAAATGGTTACCGTGCTGGACTCTGGGTCAAGCAGCCTGGGTTCAAGCCCATTGTGTTATTGGTAAGAAAATTTACTCTTGGAGTGCTCGCTCAACCCTATTAATGGGTACCAAGAAATTTAATGCTCTCCCTAGGATTTCGTGAAGGCCAGGGGGTATTCTGACTGTGATTTTCAAATGTCAAAACCTGATCTGTGGAACTTGTTCCCCACGTTTTCTGTCTCATTTCCAGAGTAAGAAATGAACTTATTTACTTTGCGTCAGGCTTTGAGAAGCTTTTTGTTTCTGTTCCGAGCAACCCAAGTCGACTGAGTTCACCATTCTTTCCACGAACACGGGAATTTCGTTTAGTATCCCACGTACGACACCTTGAAGTGCCGTTGTGTTCCTATGACAATTTGATTAATTGGTATAGCTGCCGACCAACAAAACGAATGCATCACAGGATTGAACATGTTGATGCAAGGGTAATTAATCACTGTATTAAAAGTTTCATCGACTTCTTTGTTGTTTATGGATAGGAATTCCCAGTTCCAGATTTCAACTTAAGGTTACGTTTTTTTTATCTTCAATTTTAAGCCAGGCGGCAACAATTTTCCTGTGAATCAAGCTATGCGGCCCGCCTGGCCTAAAGTACCTAGGGAGAACCTTACCCTGCCATCAGGCATTGCATCCAGGGAAGGGTGGGTGGTGGGTGGATTGAGGGTACCTCTCAATCCATCAATACCTTCTACCTACCAGCAGATTGTTTCTATGGCTGCTTTTTTTATAATGACCAGTGTTACATTTTATTGATGCTGCTCACTGTGTATTCCATCACAAGATAACTGCAAAATGTCTCACATACCTGGCTTCACCTACCCTGTTCAAGAACTTTACCTTGAGGAAATTATAGAAAAAACAGGGTAAGCAAATGGGAGTCTACGAGATATTGTAATGGATTCCTGTGTTTTTAAGACACATTATAGGACAGTTTTACCATGATGATGATGATGATGATGATGATGATGATAACTATATTTAACGTGTCACTAGTGATAGAAGAGTAGCAGTGCAACCACTAATTGGGGACACCTAACTAAAGTATAAATATAGCTACCTATTAATTACAATCTAAACTTGACCCTGAGGCTAGAGTACATAAATCTGTTAACTTGGTGATATGTGTTTATTAAAGTACTTACTTACTCACTTACTTATGACACCAATTTAGTAAAAGGTTTATGCAACTGTAAAGTACATGTACTTAGAGCAAGTTTTTTAAATTTATTTTGATTATGCACTATAGCTACATGCAGATTATTATTAATGCTTGACAGAAATGTTCTCTGAAATATTGTAGACACTTGTAGACACTTAATTTTACAAAATACAAGTTCTAACATCCTTTATACAAGTAATAATAAAAAAAGTAATTTTAATGAAAGAAACAGGTCTGTGTTGATGCGATTTGTGTGAATACCCATGTCTGTGCATCCATGTAATTTGCCAGTGCTAGTGCTAAGTGCCCAATGTGCAAAGTCTTGGTATTAAGCAATTTGTAAAGGGGAGCCAAGATGATTTTAGTCTGTTCCAGGCATTCGGATAGTTGGGCAATGCGAAAAACGGGAAAAGGGCACAGAATGGCATGTGGAGAAAATGGCGAGGGGATTAAGTGGAAGGAGCAAGGGACACACCCCTCCCCTAATTTTTCGCTCCTTCTGCTTCTCCCCAACGTAAATGCCTGAAACAGGCTAAGTTGATTTAACAAGGCTAATACCTGAGGCCTTTTCTCTGCTCTAGGTATGAAGTTAAAGAAAAAGCTGCCAGCTTTGATAGAAGACAACCAAAATGGATGCGGTATAGGAAGACTAAAAGCATTGCAAAGGACAGAAGGTTGGAAAAATCCATGGCATGGCTGGCGGAAAGTCAGGAGGATGACGAGGAGATGGAATGGCAGCAGTATCTTCACTCACTCAGAGATAGGTACATGTATTAAAAATATGATAAAAAAGTAATAAATTAAGCATTTCTTGTAATTGCTGGTTGGCATTACTGTCTAATGTCATAGGTAGTCCAGCAGTCCATACAGAGAGTTAGAAGCGCATTGTATTCTCCTGAGTAGAAAAAGATTTACTGGGTGGAGAAAAACACCGTGGAAATGATGTGTCTTGCCTAAGAACACAAACGAACACCGCATTCCTCTTGACACAGAGGGTAGAGTCCAACACCCTAGGCCACTGCACCTTCTAAATCGGTGCATCATTGTAATCTATACCATGATTTTTTTTTCTTCTTTGATTACAGGGTCTTTTGCTTTTACAATCACTTTCCCAAGCCTTGTATAAACGGAGATATATCGTTCTTACTGCCGAAAACATCAGTATCGCGCCCCAAGACGCGTTAGTTTCAAACGATGCGATGGCTTTATTCTTTCAAACTATGAACTATCATTCGAAACTAAAAAGCTGGAATTCTAGATTTACGCTTTCGAACGATCGAGTTTCGAATCAATTCGAAAACAGGATTTTGCTTTACAGTCAAACTCTGGCACTCCCCATGGGGAAGTAAGTCGTGGATTACTAAGAAATTTAACAGTTACCAAGAAATTTAACAGGTATCATAAATTTGCACCAAACCGAGTTGGGTCGGTTCGCTGAATTACACACTTTAGCTGTGTTGAAGTCGCCATGTACAGAAATTACAATGTCTGCACTTACAGCAATTGTACATTCATTTTCTCCACAGATTTTCACCCAAAACAATCACTACACTTCAAAACATGAATCTGGAAAAGATTGACATGGAACTTATGGTTAGAGTGATCACTCACATTTCACTTCACATGGAGGTACTACAAAATGCCTTTACTTTGTTTTAAAAAACGGTTTGCCTCTATATATCTTATGTTTTGCTATGCCACGGAAATCTTCAATCGTCCACTTGAGTTGTCTCTGCATAGACACTTGTCAAGTTAGACAACCCCTGTAAACAAATAAGAAGTAGCTACTGCGCGACGCAAGTGCAAGAGTGCGTTTGGGCGAACTGGAAAGTTTGGCGAATCTGAGTCACAAGTGATGTAGTCTCTGACAAGAAGTAGCGCTTTGCCAAAATACCCCCTCCCCCCTCCCCCATCCTATGTTGTATGATTGTAGCAAAGGGCTCCCAAAAACAAACTACAGTATTGATAGGCGGAAGGGGTTTGGGAAAGGAAGGCGAAAGGGTGAACTAGACCAAAGTACAATAAAATGGAACCTAAATGACAATCTGTCAACACTTTTGTCACTTATTGTAGATTTCATTTGTGCTAAGAAATAATGACGTAAACGTTGAGAAAGATACTATTCAATCACTGATACAAGCTACTTGGGAAAAAATCCAAGTTCTTCCAACGGGAGTGAAACGTAACCTATGATTCGCGATTCCTGATTCAAACCTGTGACCATCAGGTTTGATTCCTGTTGGGAGAAATCAGATTTTTTTTATATAAATAAATAATAAAAACTTTATTTATCCTGAAGGGCCAAATCAGTGATCGTTAGATCACTGGTATAAACTGGCGATCAGCAAAAGAAGCTTCAAAAACCTCCGTATTCTGTCTAAGGATAGCAGATATAGCCTGTTTCGCATATCCTGTGAGCACGTTCTGCGATTCCCAGCAAGAATAATACGCATGGCCTGATTCTGTAATCTCTCTAAGCGTCGTGAATTACTCTTTCCACAAACACCCCATACGATACACCCATAATCTAGGATGGGTAATATAGTTTCTGTAGTTTGTTTATAAATGTTTAGAAGCACTCGTTGGCTAAGAAAGGGTGCGATCCTGTTTAACATTTTGAGCTTAGGATAAATTCCGGATGCAATATACGTAATGTGCTTATTCCAGTTTAGGCAACTGTCCATATACACACCTAAATATTTGCAATGTTCACTTTGTTTCAACAGCTTTCCGTCAAGTGTGTCTTGTAAGTCACGAGTGTTAGCTACCGAATGCCTTGATCTAACTAGCATAACCTCGGACTTTTTATGGTTGCTGATGAGAGCATAAGACCGTAGCTCGTGTTACTGACCGAATATCTTTCTCATTTTCTTTCTCCAAGCTTAAAATATACCATCCTTTATTTCCAAACATAAACGTTGGATAAAATTAATTTTACTATCGTTGCTATGGTGTTAGGAAGGAGCCATTCTTGTTTTCCTGCCTGGTTGGGATGATATTAGCAAACTTCATGACAACTTGAAACAGCAAAGGCTTTTTTCGTCAGGTAACTAAATGCTTACCTTTTGAATGCTTTTACTAAGCTTTTCTCGTGAGGTTTTAACTCCCAGTCGTTGTGTTTACCGTAAAATTCCGGTTATAAGCCCCCCGCTTATAAGCCAACCCGGTTATATGTAGCCTCCTACGCAGACGTTCTGCCCATCTACCTGGAAACAAAAAAATATATCCGATTATTAGCCCTCCCAGATATAAGCCCCTCTTTGTCGGATGACAGTACTGAACAGGGCTAAATGACTTGCATGATTATGCGTTTTTAGCTTAAAATCGTTTTTCGATCAACACTCCCGTGGATCGTTTTGAAACGTTTTTTTTTATTCCGCTTATAAGACCTCCCGGATATGAGCCCCTCCGCTTTTAAGTCCACCCAAAAACCCTTATGAAGTTGTATAAGACCAGGGCTTATAACCGGAATCATACGGTATGCTAATAGAGCAGTTTTCAATTGAGTGATGTAAAACGAAAACCAAAGTGATCACTCTGGCGAATCACGAACACAGACAATCCAGTGAACCAATCAAAACACAAAGCAAGTATATGCGAACAAGTTCGCGAGCGAGTCACAATTGGTTTTGGTTTTACTTCTGATTGGTTTAGAAAGTGGCGCGAATTTTTTAAGCCAATCGCTTAGCGTAATTATGCAAAACCAAAGCAAATGCGAATTTGCTTTCGACACTCAATTGAAAACCGCTTTATTTTGAATCCTGGTTCTCTTTTTTTTAATCTGCAGGGAAGTTCCTCATCATTCCATTGCACTCCATGATGCCATCAGTGAGCCAACGAGAGGTATGGCTCCAAGCTCAAAAGTCGAATTCTCCTAACTAATCTCTATAGCGTTCCTATAATGTTAGGTCTGAGAATTTATAATTACATCAAAGATATGTGCTAGAGTTGATGTTTTACGTAATTCTTATAATCCGTCTACTTGATAATGTATGAGTAATGTAATGAGAAATTGTATGTAGATGTTGACAGGGATCCTGTGACGGGGTGTGCACGTATAAATAGTGAATTTGAACTTGTAAACATAACAGTTATACGGTCTACTCTCTAAAACGGAAACGTTCGGGACCAGCTCCAACTGTCCGTCTTAGAGAGGTGTCCGTCTTATTTCGAATCAGGTTTTTGACCGTCCACCTCAAGGTGTCAGGAAGATAGTGATTGCAACTAACATTGCTGAAACAAGGTACGTAGCGTGACTAAGGTGCTTTCCATTTTCACAGACTAACCATTCGGAAACTGTTGTAAAATGGAGTGACATTTTCCGATTACACTGAGCACAACGGACCTTTCCATTTTGCATTCCTTTCCCCAGTGCCCTGTATTGGTGATGGTCCCATATCTGTGAAAATCTAGTGAACCAAAGTTCGGCAACGTACTGGTTTGTTAAAATGCAACGAAAAATTTCGGTTCGACCCGTCTGACCGTTCAAAGTGGACCACCTCCAGACGTAGTCTCAAATATTCCAGTAAGAACGAACCGAAAACCTTTGATTTCCGATCGAAATTTTCGAAAATTCTGAGTTTATGGAAAGCACCCTTTGACTCATGTTCTTGGTTTGGTTTTAAATTTGATGAGGTCTATCAATCAATGAATGAGCTAAAACATCTCTGGCCGCATAATTATTATCTACTTAGAGTGTAGCACATTTCAAATATTTCAAAAAGTTCACGTGTGCGCTTCTTACTACTTTCTCAGTTTTAGTTCAGTTATTTCAATTATTTTCTTTTCTTTGTAGTATCACAATTGACGATGTTGTGTTTGTTGTGGATGCCGGCAAAGTGAAAGAAAAGGTCAGTTTACTGTTTGCTAGCACATGCAATTCTTCAATGGGTTGTAATTCTAAATAAGTCTTGTAGGTTTTATTATTCCGGTTTATTCCGAGTATTTCGCTTCCAAAGCAGAACGGTTGGCATATATTCTGTGTATTCCGGAATAAGAATAGCGACTCAATCGAACGGACATTCGGGTTGTTCTAGTGTGAAAATGAAAGGTCGTAATGCTTAGTTTTCAAAAGCGACGCAAACATAACCACAAGGTCAGCCCATACGCACTGAGAAACGCAAGCCCAATCATAAGTAATCTAAATGCAATTGATCCCTATGCTTACACCTCGCTTCTTCTTGCTGACTCGGAGGCGCCTCTTCAGAATCGCGGTCGTGCAAGCTTTTCGATTTCTGGGATCGTTTGTGTAGACGCGAAAAACTGGCGGGAAAGTGCAAAATGGCGGGAACACAGAACAAGCGATCATTGTTGTTTTATGAATAAAAACTTTGTGCATGTCTTAAAAGTATTTAAAGTATTCATTCAAATACTTGAAAGGCTTGTCACTTTTCGAAATCCCTTAGTCAAACGAAACTTTTGTTTTTATTCACCAGACGTATGATGTTAACAACAAAATTGCCTGTTTACAACCGGTGTGGATCAGCAAGGCTTCATCACGGCAGAGAAGAGGCCGATCTGGAAGGTTTGTCTAAAGAAAACTTCCAGGATAATAGGCACTCTCTGAGTGGTCAGTTGTCATTTGTTTCAGCTAGTATGCCGTAATGTCTCATAAAACCAACAGTCCAAGTAAATGTATTGGCGCTAGGGAAGTCCATTTTAGGTTAAAGAAAAGTGTTTTTTCGTGTGCTTAGCGCATGTTGCTTCTATCATTCACTAGAAAAAACGAGTTTCGTTGAGTTGTAGCATAAAAAAGTGCTGTAAAATTATTTCAACAGAGTACAGCCTGGCTACTGCTTTCATTTGTTCACCCAACCTCGTGCCCAGTCTCTTGAAGACTACCAGCTGCCAGAGATGTTGCGAACGCCTCTTGAGGAATTGTGCCTGCAGATAAAGGTACACGCACGCACACGCACACATCACACACGCTCACATATACGCCACCAAAGATCGATCCTTTTATACAGCTATGCAGAATAGTTGTGGGAAGGACGGTGGCCTAATTGTTTGTGTGCTGAGCTCCAGATCGTGCGGTCCAGGTTCGATTCCTGACCGGGGTCATTATGTTGTTGTCTTGTGCAAGACACTCGCATTGCTTCTCTTCGCCCCTGGAATATAAATGGGTGCCAGCGAGCTATTAAGTCAACCTAACAAAATTCTGGATGTGGGAGTAGTAGGACCCTTTGTCGCTAAATGCTACTGAAACCCGGATATGCTTTGTTAGAGCGAGCCAGTATGGCTTGGGTGCGACTTAACTTAACGTATTAGTTGTCGCCTTAGCTGTAGCGCGGGCTTGATACGAAACTAAAAAAAAAGTGCCGTTTCTTTGCAGATTCTCAAACTAGGCATGATCCGACCATTTTTGTCCAAGGCATTACAGCCTCCTGAGGAACAAGCGGTCATTAATGCTTTAGAAGTTCTTCACCAACTGGTAAGTGTTGTTGGGCTAGTTCTGTTGTTCCTCCTGTGATTTAAACAGTACATCATGTCTTTCATTTCAAGCGAGTTATCAATAATCCGCTTCGCTTGATAAGTTTTCTTGAATAGAAGAGTTTCCGATTAAAAAAGGAAATTTCTTTCAGTGTTGGTTCTCAGATTGCCTGGCCTCCCGCGCAGTCGTTTTCAATATTTTTTTGGGGCGATCGTGTTTCATTCCTCCCCTCAAAACACGATCGCCCCTAAAAATGACTGCGTGGGAAGCTACAGATTGCCGGGTCTTTTTGAAATAACCGATTACGTGGTATAAAATCCGCCACGCTGAATGGCAAGCCGCGCACTGGAACATCCAGAAGATGGGTCAGAATGATTATTTGGTTTTGAGACTTCGCTCAATCCAAAATCGCTCTATGTAGTTTCATTCATATAACACCTTACAGAAACAGATCTGGTAAAACCATGAAGTTTCTCTTTAGTATTCTATTCATTTATTTATTTTGTGCAGATTTAAATAAACCATGAAGTTAGTCTATCAAGGGATAGCAAAAACCTCACTTGGACGGACAATTGAAAATCCATCGAAAAACACTAACAAGGATTTTTTTAGAATCTGAAAGGGCTATGGAGGTCTCATTCTTGGAGACCCAGGGGCAGTTAGTGGGGGCGGGGGAAGGTCTATACGGCGAAAAAAAACATTGGCGAAGATCGTTCTTGACTTTTCTTCGCCGATTTTGTTTTCGCCCGTATAGACCTTCCCTCACCTCCATTAACTGCCTCTGGTTCCCCGAGGATGTGGAGGTCTAAGATGTAGAGAGGGCAGGAAATATCACCAGATGGGTTTTTACGTCAAGAAAAAAAAATCCTCAGTGGACGATTTTCAAACCTTATTATAGGAAATGAAATTCGCGTTAATTTTTGTTAACGTTAAGCGTAATTAATTAAGTGGAGCGTTAATCTCCATGACCTTAATTTCCATTATTTTGGCCCCAATTTCTCGATACAGTTCAGACGTTTTTGGCTCCTAGGAAAAGGTATTATTTCATCAGGGTGGAAATCTGCCGATATCACTGAAACTGTGAAGAACGCTCAAGGCGCTTAGATTCCTTCGCTTAGCTACGTTTAGGATTATACGTCTAGTGTTTAAATAAACTTTTTCCTGTTGCCTCAACAATTTTTTTTCTTTTGTGTTTGTCGCGTTAATTTCCTTCATATTGAAGTGTTACCCCCTCTTACGCGTTAGTTTTCTTTATTGGGAAGTAACTTATCCTTCAATTTGCGTTAACTTAAGTCGCGTAAATTTCAAATACCTTAATTAACACAAGCGTTAATTTCCTATAATAAGGTAATCCTCATCATCTCTCTACTTGCATTGCGTTAATATTGTAATGAGAAATCGATTCTTGATCTGTCCATGTAGAATGCACTGGACACAAATGAAGAGCTGACACCGCTTGGTTATCATCTAGCGGCATTACCCGTCAACCCACGCGTGGGTAAGATGATTCTGTTCGGCGCAATCTTCTCGTGTTTGGACCCTGTGTTGACTGTCGCATCTGTTTTGGGATTCAAGGATCCTTTTGTGACTCCATTGGTACGTAAATTTAGGCTTCTTTGCAGGCTTTGTTGTTAGGTTAAGTTGGACTCAGATCAAACTGCCGGAGCTTAACCCGGTTTTCGTGGCATGAAGCAATTAGGAGAAATCGTCAACACAAGACAATGACCCAGTTCGATCCGCCGTTTAACGCTCTAAGCTTTTTACCTTTGGAAATAAACTGTAATTCCTCTATGTGTTTTGACGGACAAATCACTTCTATTTGTTTTATTTTTTGTGCCCCCGTTGACGTCCACTTCACAAAGCTCGTGAGTTACATCATACGTCTGGTGAATAAAAAAAAGTTTCGTTTAACCAAGGGATTTCGAAAGGTGAAAAGCTTGTTTGCCTGTTTATTTTAGAGTTCAGGGGGTTGCCCGGCCTAGTACCCAGGCGTTCCCTTCCCGCTTCTCGATTTGGCGCGAAATTTCGTGACGTCAAGCCGGCACGCCAACCCATTCCCAGGCCCTTACGTGGACCTCGCGCTCGCCCGAGATAGGAGGAGAATGCCTAGGGACTAGGCTGGGGGTTGCCTTGATCGCGGTGTTGAATTTAATTTCTGATCATATTTTTAACGCAGATAATCAAGTTTTAAACTTGTTAGAAGGTTTTATATACTCGGATATGTTACCAATGTATTTTCATTTTTTTTTTTTTTTTTTGCAGGGCAAACAGAAAGAAGCCGAACAAGCCCGTGCCAGGTTTGCTGGTGACACACGGAGTGATCATTTAGCTCTCTTGAATGCTTTCCAGGTAATCACTATGCATGTTTTACCAACGTGCGTCAACAATTCGGCTAAAAAGTGTCCAATTTTCCGTAAGAGGAACAACGTACACAAAGTTGAATTCAGTTATTTTGTTAAATTGCTCTTTAAACCGGTGAAATCAGTTAACAGGGGATATGAGTGACCAGAAACTGCTCGATGTCATGCGGAGTCCAACGCGAAACCGTTAGGCCCACCAATGTTCGCATGTGAAGGGTTGAGCTTTAACTTTAACTTTTGCTCGTGATTTAAGGGTTGGGAGAGGTCTGCACAGCAAGGCCGTGAGAGAGACTTCTGTTGGAGAAATTTCCTATCTGTGAACACGATGAAGGTAAATCATTAACAATTACTGTTATAACTGTCATGACCTTAGCTGTGTGTTATACATGAAATATCTCGTTTAAACATCAGGCCCCAGATGTTCAAAGGGTGGATAACGCTATCCCAATTGTTGTAATGTATGTATAAATTAAAGACAACAAAACTACCGTCAGAAACAAAACAATTACACAGCCTCTAAATGCCTTTTACTCTCAAAGCACCCTTGAAACTTGCCAAGGATTCTTTAAGATGGGCCTCGTTATTCAGCTAATGAAAAAGTTAAAGTTAATGGTATCCGTCTGGCCAGAACGGGCGTTTTTCGGTGAAGTGAATTTCCTTTTTATCTTGTTTCAGATGATTAAAGATATGAAACAACAGTTTTCCGGACTGCTTTATGAAATTGGTTTTCTCGATTCTTCTAACCCCAAGGCTTTTGCTGCTAACTACAATTCAGGTATTTTATTTCGTCTAACTTCATTTCTTCATATTTGTTATATTCGATAGAATTTACCAACAACAGATTTTTCGCTCTCTCGTGACAAAGGAAATTGTTTCCTTTATTTGCGTGAATTCTTTTAACATTTTCTGAGATCGTTTTGAAGATATTTTTTTCACATACCTTTTAATTTCGCTTCTCACAATTTCGCCTCGTCTTTTCGCATATTACCACCTATACTTAAGTTTATACAAATCATTTTAAACAAAATTGCATGTGATTGAAGTCTTTATCTCTTTGCGTGGTGCGCGCAAGTTTTTCGCTTCGCGTTCCACGTCCCACGAGGGATAAGAGGGACTACGCGTAGCCTTGGACTTTGTATGAAATGAAGGAATAGACGGCGACGAGTGTAGCGTGAAGCGAAATCCGCCGGCGCGTATGCGAGCGAGCCCGCGAGGAAACACGAGGCGAGACAAAGGAGACTCTAATCTCGTACCCAGAGATTAGGGAGACTCGAGTTTCCGCGCGGGCTCGCTTCGCGTTCCACTTCTTGCAGTCTATTTCAATAACATCCACATCGTATCTTTTGCAGAAAATTTAAAACTTGTCAAGGCCATCCTGTGTGCGGGTTTATATCCAAATGTTGCTAAAATAGAACACCATCCAAGACTGAAAAGGTAAGTATTGTCTTGATACTCAAAATACAAAATCTCTTTACTAGTAGGCTTCTTTGAAGGCGGCACAAGACCGCTTCCATTGGAGAGAGACTGTAGAGACCATGATGCGATGAGGACAGGTGATGATTAGACTTCTTTGTTATGCCAGTCGTTCTAAGGTTCTCTCCCATAGAGATCATAAGCTGCCTGGCCCGTCAGAACTAGGAAATTGCACGCATCATTTTGAAGTGGGAAGAATAATTTCTTTTGCAGACCTCCAAAGCTTCGTACACAACAGGATGGCAAAGTGTCTCTTCACCCCAAATCAGTAAATGCTGAGGTCACAGTTTTTGAGGACAACTGGTTGATTTATCACGAAAAGATGAAATCATCTTCGGTACGCTAACTTAGATCCCTGTCTAAAATAATTACTCAAAGTCAAGCCTGCGTGCAGACGTAAAGTTTAATTTCCCTGTGTTTGCGACACACAGAGAGAATTGGTCAGCTCGCTAAGTTTCATATAGTTCTCCTTGTGCTTTGTTACCTTCAGTTTGCCATCAAACATAAGAGAATGTTGCATTGCCCTGGCTTTTTTGAACAGAAGGGCCCTGTCTGCCTCTCCCTCCACTTAAAAAGACGCTAAAAAGGCTTGGTTTAACTTTCTCAAAGTAAAAGTAGGAATTGAGACGTATAGGTATCTATAGATACCTGTTTTGTGTAATTCGGGTGTGAAGTCTGAGTTAAAAAAAATTAAATCTTGTTACGGTGAATTACTGTTTTTATATCAAGGTAACTTTACCTGCATTTGTTACAAAGTTATTGATTACATATTTATTATATTTTTTTCATCAGTTATTCCTTTACGACAGCACCATGATTGCACCGTTTCCTTTGTTGTTCTTTGGTGGTGAGATTTCTGTGTTTGTCGAAGAAGGATACGAAACTGTTGCCGTGGATGATTTCATCAAGTTTAAATCTCCTACAAGAATCGCTAATTTGGTCAAGGTTGGTAACTTTTTAAGAAAAAACAGCGCTACAATGTTATACCGCTCAAAATTTTCTGCAAGCTAGGAAGTTTTATGAGGTTGGGTGTTGGCACCACGTTACACCTCGCCCAAGCTGAAGGGCCAAAGGCTGTCGAGTGGTTTTACTAAGATACGACAAATAAAACTCGTGCTGAAGCTATAAGAAAGATTACGGGATTAAGCTTATAACGAAGAAGAGAACAGGAGAAAAGGAAGGGGTTTACAAATACTGGATATGTATGCTTCTTTTTCTTATGTACAATTAACAGTTTATTTTAATTCGTATTCCTTCCCAGGAGTTAAGAGTTGAGCTCGACAAACTACTGAGACAGAAAATAGCTCAGCCGGAGATGAAGCTCAGCGTGGGGAGTGGTACGGGTAACAAAGAAAGTGCTCTTCTCCGGGCCATTATCGACCTGATCACCAGCGAGGAGAATACAAACTGGGTGAGGGACTGGATCCTTGGACTGGATCCACCATCCTTGTCACTAGTCCTAACTCAAGTATTTTAGTCAGTTTTCACCAACAGTTCGCTGACAGCCATCTGTACTTCTTGTAGAGAGAGGCACTGTGACAGTAAATTGTCACGTAAGGGCATCGAAATTCAGATCACTTTCAAGCACCATTTTCACTTAAGTATCGAAAGTGATTCGCGTTTGCTTTGGTTTTGCATCACTACGCTTAGTGATTGGTTTAAAATTTCGCGCCACTATTTCAACTTACCAGAGGCTGACTCGTCCCCAGTCGTCTTTTGAGTCCGTCTTGAGTTAACCTGCCATCAGGCGTTATTTTTCTCGCGGCGGACTTACCTCTTTCCCATCATCCTTCGCGTCTTGCAATTTTCGCATAAGAGACGACTGGGGACGAGTCAGCACCAGAGGTAAAATCAAAACCAATCGTGACTCACTTACACACGTTTTCCCGCGCTTTGCGTCGGCTACACGTATTTGCTTCGAGTTTTGATTGGTTTACTGGATTGTCTGTGCCCTTTGTGATTGGCCAGATTGATAACTTTGGTTTTGGTTTTACGACACATCGAAAATCGCTCTATTCCTTAGCTACCTGCTTCCTTATTGACTTGTAACTGCAGATCGAAAGTTATTGTGGTTGTTTGGGGGCACCACCGCTATCTTAAGACGAGCAAGAAAAAAAACTTTTTACCGAGTATTTACAAGTTGAAATTAGTTGTTGGATTCTATTAGTTTCTTTGTTGTGGGAAAGCTATGTCGACGATTCATAGGCTAGCCAAAGCTTTGATATTAGACTAGTTCAGTTCCCATGCTAATTTTTATTAATATATATTTTTTAAATTCAAACTCTGTATTTCTATTTCTTTTTTTTTTTTCGCAGAAAAAACAAAGAGCACTTGCCAGTGAATGCGGAGAGAGCTATTATCAGTAACTGTTCTGTGTTGTGAAACAGAAGAAGAACCACATCGATCTACAGGGAGCTAATTTTATTGGAGAGTAAATAGTATTTTAGCGTCCAAGCATTTTTGGATTCATCGAGCTCCCTGGCTGAGATGTGCACCTTCTGGAGGGCACTCCTTCTATTGGGCATTTTGGCACCCCTCTTAAGTGGACACGTATGGTCGGCACGGACCAAGACGGGCACTACTCTTAAGATTAACTAAGCTAGTCACGCCATTTGAAGGACGCTGGTTACAGAAGGACTATATAGCATCTCTTGCAAGGTCCCACATGATTGGTTCGCTACCCTTTTAGAGAACAACAGAACAAACAACAGGAACAATGTCCTTAGCTCCCAAAACAATAGCAACTGCTACACTAAAGGACCAGTAGAAATACAAGCTTACAAGAGCTGCTACTGATAAAGAGAGATTCTTTTGGAGAATTCACAAAAGCACTCGTTAGCGGTTATCATAACAAATTGTGACCAATTTTCTGAACAAGACGAAAACAACTGGTTTCTGCGGCTGGAGAATTAACTCTTAATATTCAATTTGAGAAAAATAATGATCAAGAGGACGTAGGATTAGCTGTTGTGTTGTAAACTAACAGAAAATTTAATATTTATTCATTTTATTTTTAATTTTTAACATCAGGGAACATTGTGACGCAGGTCGAAGCGTAAAAAATTATTTGAATAGAGATGAATTTTTCAACAATGACACGAGCATGGGACAAACAACCTTTTGTAAAGGTTAATCTTTGAAAACGATGCTTTGCTGTTGTTACAGATAATGGTGAATAAATTGCTTTAATGGAATCATGTACATATCCCCGGGGGGGGGGGGGGACTCCCATAATAAAGGAACGGGGATACTCGTCGGAAATTTTGAAAAGAACCCCTAAAAGAGACCAATCTGGGTGTGGCTCAAGCCTTTCTTGACCCCTAAAAGATACTAAAAAACTAAGAATGGAGTTTATATTTGTATATTTCTTCGTATGTAACCCTAAACGAGACCATTATGGCTAAAAATATTGGCGTTTTGGGCGTTTTTTCCCGGAACACCCTAAGCGAGACCGAAAGTCCAAAATTTACACCCCTAAGCGAGACGACGAGCATCCCCGTCACTTTCATATGCGAGTCCCCCTCCCCCCCCCCCCCGGGTACATATCTTACTTAAGTGTAACAAATATTTTCCCATGAACCGCCTCATACGTTCGACCAACCTTGCTTTTAGAAGGGTTGTCTCTGAAACCAGAGGGGGGAGGGAGGGGTCTCGGTTGGCGATAGTCAGACCGTGAAAAATTCAACGAGACTAAGAAGGTAAACAAAATAAAACGTTTAAATCAGTGATAAGCTCCCACTTGCGAACTCTCGTGGAGAGATATTGAGTGGATATGGAACACCATCGGGGGTAGCAGAGGCGGTACTCTTGTGGGAATTCAAACGACACCGGCTCCTGCGAAGAGGTTCCCTGTTTGAGGATTAGTTTTAGGAGGAGAGGATGAAAGATTAGAACACCCTCTTTTGTTTTCTTCCGTCGCCCTCCACTATTTGATTATCCAACAGGAGACTGAGGAGAGCCTCCACCTCGAACAATTTTGAATTCCGTGACAGTTTTCAGGTTATTTGCGTTACTCAAAGCACCATGAACGCGGTGGACTGAGTACTAAACATGGTTGCGAGGTAACGGCGGTCAGTTGGAAACGACTGATACAACATTGGTCAAAATGGCGGAAAGATAGCGTCGTTGAAAGGAATATTTACCCAAACAATGCTGTATTTTTAGCACAGAGTCTTGGCGTAAGGGGAAGGAAGATGTTATGGAGGAAAGAATAGGACCTTTAACTTTTATCTCCAACTTTGATTCGGGAAATTTGGCCCGAGTCGAAAGGGTTAAATTAGAGGAAAACAATTCCTCAAGTCCTGAAGATGCTGACGGGACATTTGTTATTACTCCAGACTATGATTACAATGTTTGGACGGCTCCTGACTGTGCTGGGATGGAGTGTGAAAATCCAAACAGAACATGGTTTTATTTTGGTGTCAAGGGAGGCCAACCAGGGAAACTTTTACGAATAAATATCATGAATTTAAACCGACAAGGGAAGTTGTATAGCCAAGGAATGGCCCCGCTGGTGAAAGTCGTCCCAACAAGGAATAAATGGGAAAGACTACGAGATAAACCTAAATATGAGGTAAGCTTCGTTTGTGTTATGTTTTGATCAGTTTTGATTTATTTGAAGCGTGCAAAGTCGCGAAATATTTAGCGTAATCGATTAACTTAATAATAAGCTTTATAAAGCGTCCATTGTTGAGTCGAGAGGATTGTTGATCAAAACACATCTGCAATTAAGCTTAATTGGATCCCTACGTTTAAGGTGTGGTCTGTAAGCTGTTTGTTTAGCACACTCACAGCCCCATTATAGTCACAACATCCTGGGGGAAGGTAGTTGCTTTCTAGAAATCAAACTTTTTTTCCTCCAAAATATTTTAAAACCTTGATGCTGGTCAACAAACTATCACTGACTCATATACAGCTGTGAGCATATTTTCTATAATCGGGTGGAATGGCAAAATAATTTTCACCCTGGTTTGCTTGTCCCTTGCCTTACCGCAAGCAAACTAGTGCCATTCCGTCATTCTGGCGAATAGAGTCAACCCTATATTTAAACAGATTTAAGAAAACCAATTTGACCTACAACATACATTAACATATCAGGGCATATTCACCCTAAGGAAAGTCATTGGAAATTCTATGGGGGGAGGGGGAGGAAGATTTCAAAAAGCCACGCTTTCTTTTGGAAAGACTAAGGCTTGATTTCCACTGCTCTCTCCAGTCTGATCTTCATTTCTTCCCAAGAAGAGACAGCTAGTGTAAGCGATAAATGGTGTCTGTGGCCAAAGTATGAAACTAAACTAGTGTAGTGTGGGGATATTTTCTAGAACAGCACATGTTAATGTGGCAGAAGAGTTAAAAGTAACATTCAACAGGTCATTCACCCTAAATCTAGAAATAGTTGAACAAATGTTTTGCCCATAACTATTGAATTGCTGTAATACCTTTAAATCCATTGTTTATTTCAGACAGTTGATGGGCAGTTTAGACTATCATTCACCTATCGCTTTCCTGATCAGCGTAATGGAGTGCATTACTTTGCGTTCTGCTATCCATACTCTTACTCTGAATGCCAAGCAAAGCTGGAAGAGTTGGACAGAAGCTTTATCATTTGTCAGCAAATGACACCCTCTTCACCAAAAGATGCTATTTATTTTCATCGGGAACTTCTGTGTCACTCATTGGACAACCTTAGAGTAGATCTTTTAACAATAACTTCTGTTAAAGGCATGATGGATAGCACTGAGAACTGGCTGCCACATCTCTTTCCTGATAAAACTGTTCCAAGAGCTCGAAGGTTTGAAGGAAAAAAGGCAAGTATTTAATATTATTTTTATAGCTGTTGTGGTCTAAATTTATCTTTGGTTCAAAATTTTTCAAACCAGTTTGACTTTTATTTCCTTTTGTGTCAGTTTATGATTATCATAATGAATATGAGACAATGAAAAATACTGGAAAAAATTAAACTGGTGTGAAAAATTTCAAACCAAAGATAAATTAACACCACAACATAGCCACATTTGTAGTTATTTGTAGGTTTTAATTATCAGTGTCAGTGAGAATCCTTAGTTCAGTTAAGATAAAAATTTCAACAAAGATTATGCAAACAAATAAGCTCGTGAAATTAAGTCAAACCACAGTCTACAAAGTTATGGCCTCCCTTCTTAGTGGCCACCTCTTCACAGCAGCTGAGGATTGTCAGCCCTTCTATACGTCAGTCCACGCAATGTTCTTTTTAAAAACTCCTTACAGTAGCCACGGTGATCAGTCTGTCACTAGAAAGGTTGAACTGATAATTAAAATAAAAAATTAGATTTGGTGTAGTGTCGTAACTGCATTTGTTTTGATATTTAGAGCTTTTCCTCTTTATCCAGAAGGCTTAATTCCATTATTTACAAAATAATGGTCTTCTGTCAGTCTTTAAAAATTAATGTCTTTATATCAAAATATGTTTCAATTTTAAAGGTTAACATTTGCTTGTTAAGGTCTCGGGGGATACCTACAGCATGAATAAATTCATGAAGGGAAATTTTGCTTGAACTGCGTCTTTTAAAAGTTTTATGTTTATGTAAGTTTTATGTTTTTGTTACTCTTACAGGTGTTTTTCTTGAGTGCCAGAGTACACCCAGGTGAAACCCCATCAAGTTTTGTGTTCAATGGATTTCTGGATTTTATTTTACGAAAAGAGGATCCCAGGGCCGCAGCATTACGGAATCAATATGTCTTCAAGCTGATACCAATGTTAAACCCAGATGGTGTCAAACGCGGTCATTACCGTACCGATCCACGAGGTGTAAACTTGAATCGTGTGTACACTGATCCCGATCCTCTTCTCCATCCTTCAATATTTGCCGCTAAAAGTATCGTCACTTATCATCATGCTAAAGGAGAATTGCATCAAAACTGTGATGTCAAAAAAGTGTGCGAATGTGATACTGATAAGTCAGCTGAGAAGACTGATAACTCGGAAAGCTGGGTTACTGATAGCAGTGTGGAATCTGTGGTCAAGAGTAGCTTTTTGGGTTCTGGGTCAATTCCTGCAGAGTTAAAACCAGGTTCCCCTGTTTCTGAATCTGTCAAAATGGAATTACAAAGTGTAGCAAGTGATACCACATTAGAGAAAGATAATAACAATAACAGTAACACAGAAACACTATTGGCAAACTTGGATTCCTTGGCTCTGGAAGATAGCGTTCTGCCACCTGGCATGGCTCAGACTGACTCCTCAAGCGTTGATGCTCAAAAGGACTCAGTTGTTAACCAACTTTCAAATGAAAGCACAAGCAGTATGTCGAGTGAATGCCATTCAGAGAAACAGTCAAATGCTACCGCCCTTAAACAAGTTCAATTTAAAAAGGTGCTAAGTAACAAGAAAGAATCTCCAAAGTGCAAAACCTGTTTGTCAAAGACTTCAGCAGAAAGTAGCAGTGGTGTTGCGTACTATGTTGATCTACATGGTCATGCTTCAAAGCGTGGATGCTTTGTTTACGCAAACTACTTGGAGAATGAGGACAACTATGTCAGCTCCATTTTGTTTCCCAAACTTATTTCTTTGAATTCAGCTAACTTTGACTTTGCCGCTTGTAACTTCACTGAGAAGAATATGTACAGCAAGGACAAACGAGACGGCATGTCCAAAGAAGGTAGTGGTAGGGTTGCCATTTATAAAGCCACAGGAATTGTTCATTGGTAAGGCAGAAACTCATGAATAGTTGCATTATTTTATCTCCTGTTGAGGTCATTTGCCAATTCCCTATATGAGATGCACTTGCAAGGAATCAATCATGGTAGTTGTATTCCGCAAAACAAGCGAAACTTGGCAATGCTGTATACAACTACCATGATTCCCTGCAGGCATGTCTCAGAGGAAATAGGCTATTAAGAGGGTGATTACTTGTAAGAGATAATGATTTGAGTTTGAAATTTTAAAAAAGATTTAACTGTAGTGACTAATCTGATTTGTCTCTCAGCTACACACTAGAGTGTAACTACAACTGTGGACGGATGGTGAACAGCGTGCCGCCTGCCACTTGTGACAGTGGGTGTGCCACACCACCTCCTATTCCAGGTTTTCCACCTAAGTACACACCAGAGATTTATGAAGAGGTAAATACTTGTTGTTATTATATTGATATTGATATTTTTAGCATAAAATAAAGGTTAATGTTGGCAAGCAACCATTGTATGAGCCTTCATTCACCTCTGCTGTCTTACCCTGGCTCATGTCAATCAAGCATGGCTTGCGTTCATTTACTCCCTTCTTAGATTGCTAAAGTTCCCTTTGTTGTTGTCAGTTATGGGCCTTTACATTAATGATGCATGTTATAAAGGTTTACTAACTTACGTTCTAACTCTGTACTATGCAGTCAAAGCTATCCAAGCTTTCTAGTGTAAAGATGTGTCATGCTAGTGATCCCCAAAAGTTAAAGTAATATTAATCAACAGTTTTATACTCTAAAGACCATCCGGATATCATGTGAGTTTCCTTAGAATTTGTGGCCAACCAGTAAGTGTTAGTAAAATTTTCTAGTTGACAGTGGACCATGAAATTTTTACGTTTCACTGTTTGCTGCCGTTTTAAGGTTGGACGGGCAATGGCAGTTGCTGTGCTTGATATGCACAATTCCAATCCATGGTCACGTCTTCCACTCAGTGAGTTCTCGTCTTTGGAAGGGGTGAAGAACTGGGTCAGAAGATTTGTCAAGAGTTCCAAGAATGCACCTTCAGTACCCAAAAAACTCTCACGGGTCATCACTAAAACCTCCAGGTATAGTGTTTGATATTAGCTGCACTACTTTTACTAAAATTTACTAAGGCTTTAGTGTTATCCTGCGAGCAGCTGTCTCTTATGTCCTCACTCATAAAAGAAATGTCTGAGTGCAAAATGGCACCACTAATCGTGTTCCAGTACCCTGCTGTTTCTCCAGAATGTCTTGGTGGGGACTGTGCTCTAATACAGCAGGATATATGCTTTAAATCACACAATTAGCAACTCTGTTACTTCTGTTACTGACAACAGTTACTGTTTTAAGATTGGGAGGAAAACGAGATGGATGCATGCAGCATTAGCTTGGACTCAAAGTCTAATAGTTTATTATTGTTTATTAATTTTATTGTACATTTATTTATTTTGGAGAACGATAAAAATTAGATGGTATGTGTCAGACTGGCCATGAAAATATATATGTATTTATAAATTTATTTTTATTATTGTTTAACAACTTACAGCATAGTGGCAGGTGCAACAGCAAGTACTCGTCAGAAATTGTCAGTTTTGACAAGTTCATCAAGCGACATGTCATCTGATAACACTGCCGCTGGAGGACACAAAATAACAGACCATCCCACGCAGAATGCAGCAAGTGCCATCAAGGAAGCTGGTAATTTACACCATTTACTTGTCATGGCAACCAACTTAACTTTTGTGAAACTTTTTATTTCTCAAAGTATAAGCAAATTGCATAAACATACTTTAAGATTGTTGTTAACGGATCCAGTAAGTACATGTTTCAGTTGATGATTGTTGTGCTAATTATTTTTTTACTTTTAGGCAAAAAGGCAACTGGAGAGTCTAGCCTGGCAAGGCGGCCGTTTAATGTGACAAGTACACGAAAGTCATCCCTGCAAACAACAGGGACCATAGCAGGGAAAAACCAAGATGGCAGCTCTTCTTCACCTGGGACACTGCCTGGTGGAACCAATAGGGATCATTTACATGGAACAGGTCCTACAAGGTCACAGGTGGGGACTCAGTTATATAATGTGTAAGCACTTCATCTTCACCAGTGGGCCCTTACTGGGAGGGACCGATAGGGATCATTTACGGTAATTACCTGGGACCACTCCCACAATGCCACAAATGAATCAGTTATTTTTCATGGTTGTATCTGTGATTCATACAATTCAATTGGAATTGGCTAACCTTTTTTACCCTGTCTTTTTGTTTATTAGATGTATAAACCTAAAGAACAACCAAGAGTATCTCTAGAACTGCCCAAAACGGTAAGTGCTAGTCAATAAAAGATCATAATTTTATCATAACCTAAGTGCATGACCACTATAAACATATATATATATATTTTTTATTTTTTATCATGCCCACCAACTGAAAATAGAGTGTACTTAATTCACATCTTTGTCTTGGCGAGACCAATTCAAAGTCCCTAGAAAATTGGTTTACCGGTATTTGGTTGCAGTATAATGTAGTAAGCATTATTGATTAAATATTTAAATAAGGATCATTTGTTACAGTAGCAGATTCTTTTTGACTAAATAGGTGCATTTTTTCATTCCATTGTAGGGTCCAACATTGAGACTTGTACATAACTTTCGTCGTCAGCCTCAAGTTCATGTGCCGCACCTCTCACCTTCCAGCAAATCTTTGTCATCTCCTGTTGAGGTCAAAATGAGGTAAAAAAAATAAATGTTTCATAAGCAAATTAAGCAAAGAATTATGCATGCAGTTGGCAATTAGCTTCAACATTTTATGAGTATAGGACGATCTTGATCTTTGATCTTTCATTAGCTTGCACTCAGAGAAAATTAATTTAATGGAAATTATAGACTGACAAACTGGTGTTTTGTTTTCTTAGCACTATTGATGTTCAGAAGCAATTCATTGGTTTTCACAGAGGCAAACCAGGCCCAGTGAAAAATGGTCATAACAGTCACAGTGATGAAGAAAAGAAAAAGAAAAATCTAACCAGACAGAGGAGAAAAAATGGAAGAAAAAAAGGTAGGTTGTAAAGTTCTCATGACCCCTGAGTATTTTTTCCTTGGATCTTGAAAGAGACTGTAACAGTTAACTTACATTTTTATTGGTACCAGAGTCTCTATTTTTTGCAGAGTCTGGCAAGTGTTCACAGAGTCCTATCGAGTGTGAAGCAAAAAAATTAAATGTCTGCACAAAAAATGGGGACAAGGCTTGGTCCACCCTCGCCCTGTCTCGTCCCCATTTTTTGTGCAGTCATTTATTTTTTTCGCTTCACACTCAACAGGATTCTGTAAATGCTCGACAGACTCTGCAAAAAAGTAGGGACTTCTCATGGTCAAGTACCACATATATGAGCCAATTTCTTGAGCAACTAGTTTTTTAGAGCCTTTTTTCTCAGTGTCTGCAAAAAAAAAAATACTTGTTACCACTCAATGCAAGCTGTTGTTTATGGTACTGAAATTTTATTCCTGTGATAAATTTCAATTCCTGGTTAATATAATAGTTACTGACTGGGAAGTCCATATAAGTGTGGCAATGTACTTCCTGTAGAGAATGGGTGAAAAAGCTAGGTACAAAGTGTTTAGTTTTACTTTGATATTTGTACCTCGTAGAGAAAACAAGTGAAGCAACAGCACTGAGTGATGAGATGCAACCAACACAAATTTCTTTGCCAAGGTACAGATAAGTCAGGCTGATTGGCTAAAACAGCATTTTCAGTTCTGCAGTCCTTAAGTTACTTATAATACTCTTAAATTGACAGGATGTTAAAACATTGATATTGAACACTGGACATCTAAGTTAAATATAATACAGTAGGCAGAGTTGTTGCTAAGGACTGGCTGCCGACTAATTTAACCCGCTGAGATAGAACTTAAATCTAGCTGAAATTTCACATGAAAACAAAGGCTTGCAGCCAGTGGGTCAACTTTTAGAGTGGCCAAGGTCAGAAAAGGCCAGCTGGGCTTGTAAATGAGCCAGCTTAGTGTTTTCTTAGCTACATCTCTGTGAAGGTGCAAGTTTATAACAGAGATTCCAACCCTTTTTGAAGGAAAATAGGGAGTATTTTTAGCGCTGAAGGTGTGCGCCTCTAGAGGGGTCTGGAAGCATGTTCCACCGGGAAATTTTGCAAATTTAGGTTCTCTCAAGTGCCATTTCCGGCATTTTGACATCATTTCTGAGTTATTCTATAAGGTCTTTATACTTTTCACAAACATTTTTGGTACTTTTCTTCACTTTTGCTACACTCAGATCGCAAAAAGTACTAAAAATTAGCAATTTTTCTCTTGTTTTCAGAATTTCATGATAAATCGGGAGAATCTGATATAAATTGGGAGAGCGGGAGACTCCCGATCAAATCGGGAGGGTTGGAGTCTCTGTTATAATCACTAACTATTCTTTTTATTCACATCTTGATATAATCTTCCAACAACAGTAAACAGTCTGGCATTGAGTTATAACTTTACATCTTAGAAAAAGTCTGTGTTGCAGGGACAATGTGAGCCATCTTGCCAGAGCTTATCCAGGTTTCCGTGGCATTAAGTGACTAGGAGTATTCTACTCTCCCTGAATGGGATGTTAGTCCATGTTTGGGTTACCGTCCAGCATTAAATTTACCAGAACCCATTTTACATCTGGGTAAATAGAAACACTATGATTGCCCAAGAACACAACACAATGACACTGGTAAATCTAAAGGTGAATGTACGGTATTTCATTTTGTTACAACTCAAGTGGTTATATTTTTAGACCTCCTGAAGAAGAGAATGTTGATGTGAGCACAGCACACAAAGAGGAGGAATCGAAGTCTAAGTGTACTCAGTTGGTACGAAGAAACAGTTCCAAGAATTTGGTTAGTGTGTTACATGTACGAGGCAAAATTTGTAAAATAATATAGAATGTTAGCATGTTTACATACATTGCACCTCAGCAGCTTGCAGTTCACTTTAA